>NC_141163.1:118610541-118944377 GCF_053477565.2 Lygodium microphyllum
GGGGGCACGTCGCGTCGTGTCATGTCATGGGGGGGGAGGGGGGGAGGGAGGGGGGCGTCGCGACATGGTGTGGTGTGTGTTGGGGGGGGGGGGGGGGGGTGGGGGCGTCATGGTGGGTGGATGTGTGTGTTAAGGGGAGGGGGCACGTCGCATCGTGTCATGTCATGGGGGGGCGGGGGGGGGGGGGGCGCGGTGTGTGTTGAGGGGGTGGGGGAGGGGTGGGGTGGTGTGTGTTGATGGGGGGGGGGGAGGGGTGGGGTGGTGTGTGTTGATGGGGGGGGGGGGGGGGGGGGAGGGAGGGGGTGGGGTGGTGTGTGTTGATAGGGGGGAGGGGGCCAAATTTTGGAGGGGGGGGGGGCAGATTTTTGAGGGGGCGTCATGGTGGGTGGGCGTGTGTGTTAAGGGGGGGGGGGGGGGGAGTGAATTTTGGAGGGGGGGGCAGAATTTTTGAGGGGGCGTCATGGTGGGTGGGTGTGTGTGTTAAGGGGAGGGGAGCACGTCGCGTCGTGTCATGTCATGGGGCGGGGGGCGTCGCGACATGGTGTGGTGTGTGTTGGGGGGGGGGGGGGGGGGCGAATTTTGGAGGTGGGGGGGAGGGCGCGTCGCGACATGGTGTGGTGTGTGTTGGGGGCGGCGTCGCGTCGTGTCATGCCGTGTCATGGGGGGGGGGGGGCATCGCGACATGGTGTGGTGTGTGTTGAGGGGGGTGGGTGTTGTGTGTGTGTGGGCTCGAGTGGGGGTTGTGTGATTGGGGGGAAGGGGGCTTAGAGAGAGGGTGTGTGTGATGGGGGGCTTGCAGGGGGTAGGATGTGTGGGTGTTGGTGGTGGGAAAGGGGGCTTGGATGGGGTAAGAGGGTTGGGTTTGCTGGTAGGGAAGGGGGGGAAGGAGTGCTTAGGTGGGGGTGCAGTGGGTAATGGTGGGACTGGGGGCTTAGATAGGGGAACTGTGGTTGGTTGCAGGGGGGGAAGGGGTGTTTAGGTGGGAGGGGTGTGTTTATGTGTGTGATGGGGGGTAATGGGGGGGGAAAGGGGCTTAGCTGGATGGCGTAGTGGGTGGGTTGGCACGTGGTGAGGAGGTGGCAGTCAACGGCCAGGCAGGAGACACGGCGCGCTGTCGGTGGGTGGGATGTCACGCAGGCGGTGCGAGCGAGCGCAGACGAAGGCGGGGAGGCAGCACAGGGGGGCGCGAAAGGGGGGCGTGATGGCGGGGCCACAGGGCGGCCACACCAGCAGAGGGATAGGGTGTCAGTAGAGGCGGGGAGGAGCGCGCATGGCGGGCGACAACGGCTGGCGCAGAGGGCGTGGAGGGCGACTGCGACGTGAGGGGCGCTGAGGGCGACGGCTGCACGCTGCAGGGGCGACGACGACGTGAGGGGCGTCAGGTGGCGACGGCTGCACGCTGCAGGGCGATGGCGACGTGAGGGGCATCAGGTGGCGACGTCGACAGCGAGGTTCAAGGTTGAAGGCGGCAGCGTCCGGCGTCGGCGAGGAGTCAGCGGCCACATCAGCGCTGCAGAGGACACTGGCGGCGTAGGAGGAAGGCGGGCTAGTGACCCGACGGGCAGCAGGCGCTGCAGGCGGCATTGGAGAGGGGAGAAGAGGGAGGTGGAGGAGGGGAAGAAGAAGGAGGAAATGGAGGAGGAGGGGAGAGAAGGAGATGGAGGGGAGAAAGGAGCAGAGGAGGAGGAGGTACTGGAGGAGAAGGGAATGGAGGAGGAGGGGAAGGTGGGTACACGCAGGGAGAGGGAGGAGGAAGGGAGGGAGACGGTTAGGGTGGGGAGGGGTCGGGGTAGGGTTGGGGTGGGTAGGGGTAATGGGAATGGGTGGGAAGGGTAGGGGTAGGGTGGCTAGGGGTAGGGGTAATGGGCGGGAGGGGTAGGGACCCAAGAAGGAGGCGTACCCCCGTCCCGTGTGCGTGCACGGGGCAGGGTAAAAAAATTTACCGTGACAGGATTGAAAGGGCGCCAAAACGTCGGGACGGAGCATGCGGACACGACCGGGGCGCGTGGAGGTGCGTAAAATTGAAAACGGGCGCATTCACGCTTGGGACGAGTCGCATGAAAACACATAAAAAGAAATAAAAATTAATATCTCCCAATCCGGATGTCAAAACAAAATGTCATAAAAACAAAAAGTGGGCAAGACGGTAGGGGGAAGACAGGGAAAATGTGCAACGGGGGTTCTGGGGGGGGATAAAAACTATGTTCACATGGGAAAAACCCAAAAAACAGACCCGAAAATAGGATCTGAAATTAATATTGGACGAACCGCTCACCGAAATGACAGGTAGTAAAAAGAAAAAATGGCCGCAGGAAGGGGAGGAATAGGGTCGTCATGGCAAAACACATTTCCGACGGAAATAGGAGGGGTTCACATGCGAAAAACACCAAAAATACACCCGAAAATACATTTAAAAATTAATAATAATAAATCCAAAAGGCGAAAGAGGGTGGAGGAAAAAGAAAAAGGTGGGGGAATGCGCGGGGGACACGGATGTCAAATCAAATTGGAATTCCGATGCAAACAGGGCAGGTTCACATAAAAAAATGTCAAAAAGACGCACGAAAAAGTCTTAAAAAATCGGAAAATTAATATTGGACAAACCGTGCATCAAAATGACACGGAGTAAAAAGGAAAAATGTCAAGGAGAAAGTGATTTTCAGGGCTATGATGTCATATCATGGTGCCGAAGCAAGCAAATCACGTTCACATGGAAAACCAGCTAATTTATTCAAAATACTTCAAAAATTAATAACTCGAAAACCGCGCACCGGAACAGGGGTAGGTAAAAAGGAAAAATGATCAGTTTAGAGGGAGAAACATGGCTATAAGGTTGGATGTGGACGTCGGTGAACGTAGGGTGCGTTCACATGGCAGGACAGCAAAAGTAGGGAATGAAGGAAAACTGCAAGGGAACAGCCCCAAGGGTGGGTGGAAAATGAACGGTTAGGTGGGAAGGGACCCCATCAAGGTAAAAACAAGTCATGGCATAGAGGCATTAGCAGGTTGAGGCATATGCAGAGGGGTATGCAATGTAGACGCGCAGGGACGTATCCCCACACTTAAGACCTTAACGGACAGGGTGAACTGAGCAACAGGGACCTAGGACCACACACCAGACCATCCGCTAATGTCCCCACACTTAAAACATGAACGTCACTGAGAAATAGAAGGTGTAGGGTTAGAAAAACTTGGCCCATATTGTAGAGAATCAAGGTTGATTGTCGATGGCACATCCACTGTCGTTGTCGGCTGCAGGAGGTACCAAGGCATCTTCACAGCACATGTCCATCATGGCAGGGACCACGCGACAGCACCCAGGGAGGTAGCTAGTTGAAGGAATAGCATGAAATTTATCGATGATGAGGAATATTGCACTCAACTCACAGTCACTCAAATGGAATGAAAGAACTGTCACTCGCCCCAGGACTAATATCACTCAAGGAATAATGATTGAAACCCATATCTCATACCCAAGTTAGGAATCGACAAGGGAGTGGTGCAGAGGGAGTATGCCAGGGTGCACAGTTGATGGTGCATCAGTGTGTCCAACCCGTCTGGCATGAGTGCAAGGAGGAAGGCAAGGGAGCCTTACAGTGCAATGTACAGAACAGGGTGGCGTGTCCTGTGATGACGGTAAAGACCCATCCCGTGGGTGCATAGGAAAACGAGAACATACCTAACTCCAAGTGTCGTAGCGTCCCTCAATCTCACCTCTTGGTAATTGATTGAAGAAATTCCAGTCGCACTCAGCCCACCCTCTGTCTCACGCTCTGTTGATAGATACAGGAGGGCAGCCCTTTCCTGAAACCCATTGATGTAATCCTCACAGTCACTTGTGCAAAGGTTGTATGCCTTGTGCGCATTTGATGGTGCAACTAGCAATGTAGCAACCAAGTACTAAGAACTATCAAAATATATAGGGTGTCAAATACATAGATGCATAGAACAATGTGTATTAAATGTGTATCTACCACTAACAATCCATTGACAACGATACATACAAGGTATCCAAGCTAAAAAGTATTAAGGGTAAAGGCGCCTATGCCTAGCCACCACATTTACTCATTATACATTGTATATGCATACCTATACACTATAGGTCGTGGACGCGCATTACTATCACTTCATTCTTTATTCTTTGAGTGATTATTGAATATGGGAAGGTCAATCACACACAATAACTATTAGAGTTTTCACATATGCTCTCTCTCTCTCTCTCTCTCTCTCTCTCTCTCTCTCTCTCTCTCTCTCTCTCTCTCTCTCTCTTATTTTTCTTTTTCCATCTACCATAGCCCTTGCTTTTACTTGTGTGCTTCCACTCGGGCTCTATCTTTCAATTGGTATCAAAGCTTGGACTCAAGGAGCTTCACTGATCATTTGCTTCAACTCGTGAAGAAGCTTTAGCTTAAGGTTTTATGGTAGTCATTGTTTGTTCCTCTAAGGTATGTATTGATTCTTCCTTTCTCTTAGCTTGTTCTAGCTTGCTCCCAGTTGTAGTGCTTAACTAAGCCTTGTTAAGTACTTATTAAGCTAAAAAGTAGCGATTCTATTCATTTTGTGTGGATACAGAGCATACTGTAGAAGTTATGGATAGTTATGGCAACTTGATAGCACTCTTGTATTTAGGCCATGACTTTTGTCATGATATCACATTCAAGTATTCTATAGCTAAAAATAAAGAGCACGACACGAATTATAGAATTTAGCACTCATAGAGTTGGGCCTATGTAGTTTTTAGTTCTCTACTTTACACAAAATAGAATAATTTTGGTTTGGACAACAAGCATTTGATTAGTTTATGCTCTATTGATGCCTATGGAGAATGTTAACAATGCTCAAAAGATACATTGATGCTCTAAGAAAGGATTTTGGGATAATTATAGCTTGGTTAGCTTAGTCATTGAAGTATTTATTGATGTAATAATAGTCGAGGTAGTAAGCATACAACAATGAGCTTTATGCTTTGAATGCCTATTATACCTACATGGTATTCTGGGTATGCTACATGTCTAGGGTGATGTCTAGCATTGATGTATGAGCTCAAATATGGTTATGACATGCTTTGACACTTGGATTTGAGCTACATTTAATGTATTTGGGCTTTCGTCAGATGCTTTAAGCTTCCATGCAGAGTCACTTATAAGTAATAAAGCTTGATTTGGACACTTATGCTCCCAAATGTATTTGTGATGTGCTTGGGCTTCCTAGATGCTTTGATATATATGTCTTGAGCTTTGTTTGCTCAATTTGAATTGTGCATTTACTTCCAATGAGAGATACTTCCACTTACTTTACATAGCTTGGGTCTTTGAGATAATGAGTCTCTTGGCTCAATACATGCTCTCTTGTATGCTATTGGATGCAATTACCTCTACTTGTGGGGTGATTTGATTTCTATGCTTTGGACATTGGCACTTACCTTTGTCAACAATTTGTAAGTGATGTATACATGCATATTAGTTATGTAATGAGCACCATTTCTCTTTGCTTAGCCAGTTGTGCATTTAATTAATTTCCGTAGTTAATCTTGAGATCTTCTATATGCATGATGTATATGCTTATTGGATGTATGGTTTATTGACACTTTGAGTTTGTGATAGTCTTTTATACCAGTGATTTATACTAAATTAATTTGCTAAGAAGATACAAAGTCAACTAGTTAGACTTCTCATGATTATAATGAGTCCATAGCACATGTAGTAATTAACTATGATCTTGCATGCTTTCCAACTAAATCACAATAAAGTATATTGCCTCTATATTGTAGCACTATGTGTAGTAGATATTAAGAGAAATAAAAAACATTTAAGGTTGATGCATATATATCAATATCTACAAAGATTGAGATGGAAAGAATATTCTTTTGCTCATCAAACCAAATGCCAAGAGGATATTCATGACTATTTTTCTCATTAATTGAAGGATTTTTCAAATGTGTGTAATGACCTATGCCTTAATATATGCATAAAACATGAGATTACTATTGATAAGAATACACCCAATCTAGGGGATTTGTCTATATATATATATGTGGCTAAAAGGATATTTCATTGTAAGAAATTGGGATTAATAATGTGCAGAATTACTAGGTATGTTGGCTGGTATAAGATATAAGAAGCTTTATTTTTACAACATTCAGAAATAATACAAAGTTTCTTTCATCTTTGAGCTTTCTCTTAGCTTCTATGGCTTCATCTTTCACTTGCCATCTTTCTCTCTCTACTTTCAATCTTTATCTCTTCTCAACTAGTCTTTCTCTCTCTTTTGGACTCTTTTTCTCTCTCTTTTGCAGTCGTCTCTCTCTTGGCTCACTTCTTTACAAGTGGTATCAAATCATAGGCTCTTAATCCATTTGATTTTTCTATTTTAGTTATATTTTCTCTATTTTTCACCATTAAATCTTAGGCAATAGTATAGGAGCCACATGGTAGGTACTTATAAGCATTCTACTTGGAGTAGAGGCTAATGTTGGGGCTTTGATAAATATCTTAAATATATTTAGCCAAACCATAGCCAAAATAGTAGGTCATGCATCCATTATAGGCCGTTTTGAAGGTAACTTGGTAAAATAGGGTTTAATTGGACTTAATTGAAGAACAAATTGTGGTTACTTTTTGGAGAGAGTCTTCTTTTTCTTCCTACAAGCTTGCTTTAGCTCCCATGGTGGATTTGCTTAAATATCTTTCTTCATATCCATCAAGGGCATCAATCATTACTTCTTGTGATTATATTCACTCAAAGAGCACTTTGATAACAAATGAGGATGGGGAAAATGACCATGTGTGTACTAACAAATCAACTCAAATTGTGTTCATTTTCAACACTTAGCTTTTCCATGATAAGCTTTGAATCAGAGCTTTAGAGCTCCTTTAGCAAGGATAATAATGAAGATCTTGACCAAAATGCCTTAATTCAAGCTCATTTTTTTATCCCTTGCTCTTTCAAACCCGAATAGTGCACGTCATGAACAATAATTGAAATCTCAATAAATCTTCATAACTTAAGAGGCATTTACTTCTCTTTACTCATTGGAGCCCCAAGAGAGACACCAAGAAAAGGGGTTTCCACTGCAAGAAAATCTATCTTGTAATATCAACAAGATTTTGTTTCATTCTTTTGAGAACCACAACAAGGGAAAGAGAAAATCTTCATGCAGCATCATAGTAGATATTTCCCATAGATTTAATAGAATTAACCATAATTTTCAACATCTTCATAGAATCCATCAAAACTAACCATAGATAGATACATTGTTTTTACATAAAATTGGCTATCTTTGACTCTCTCTTTCTCTCTCAATCAATAGTACATCATCTCCTCACTAAAATATGCAATAATCACTCATAATAATCCTTCTTAGGTTGTGGATGCCCCTTCCAAAAGGTATGTATGATATGAAAGGTCACCAAAGCCACTACAGTGACTCTTCATAGCTCATTATTATCACTTTACTCCAGTTTTCTCTTGAGTCTTTAGTGTTGAGATATCGAGCTCCACTTGTGATATGCCAGGGTGACCGTTGTGCATTTATATCACCGACGTGTTAGTTGCAGATGCGATTGGTACACCGCCCATGAATAATAGCTACATGATAGCTATCCTTATCTACTCTAGTTCGTGGCTCAGTTAGTATGCCACCTTAGTTAGTAGAGTTTGGTTTGAGACCCGTATATAGGGTTCTTCTATTTCTTTGTACTTGAGTTCTTTTGGCTTACACAACTAAGAAGAGGAAAACTATTTTCAGCCTCCACCCTTGTGTGTATTCCCCCATTGTGCAAGCAAGAAAGCTACAAGTGAGACTTCTTCCTTCTCTCCCACAATCTTGACATGGTATCAGAGCCTTGTTCGTGGTAAGGAGCTCAAGAAAGCAAGCCAAGCTCGCGGTGTTCTGGTAAGAGGAGCAGTGTTGCTTTCATTTTCTATTTTGGGAGCAAGTCTCTGCAGGTAGCACAGCCGGAAAGTGCAGGATTGCATTGTCTCAGGTTGAGACACCCTTCGCGGTGAAGCAAGAGGGCAGTATATGCTGGGGGTAAGGGCTTTGGCCCTTGGCGACCTTGTTTTTTTTATTTGAGGCCATTTTGGGGCCTGTTTTGGAGGCGGAAGTTTTCTGCACGCACTCAGGAAAAGACCTTGTTTTATGCTGCGCGACCACTGTTCTACAGGTCGGTGAAAAGTTACCACAGAAATTGCATCGTATGCTTGTGTGCAGAGACATTGGGAGTTACAGAATCATCCTTGGTTCTTGTTGATGCAAAATCATCACTAGGAAGTGACTGTGTGGTCAAATACCACTTTCGTCAGTTTTGCAGATTTGCCTTTGTAAGGCTGAAGCTATGTTCTTTGCAGTGACATAATTTTTTGCAATGTTCTGTAATGGCGTCTGATTCTCTCTCACAGATTGTCACTGAAAAGCTTGACAAGAACAACTTCCAAGCATGGAAGTTTAGAATGACAAATTTCCTTATGGGAAAAGGATATTGGAAATTTGTTGCAGGAAATGAAGAAGAACCAGTTCTTCTTGATGTTCCCAATCAACAGCAAATGCAGGCATTTAAAGCATGGCATGAGAGAGCCAGGAAAGTTATGTATTGGCTATCTATCAGCATTTCAGACTCTATGATTGTGCATATTCAGGATGCAAATACGCCAAAGGAGGCATGGGATACTTTGTCAAAAATGTATAGCACAAATACGCAAGCTAGGAAAATGCAGCTCAAGCAAGAGTTGCATAATGTGCAAAGAGAAAATATGAGCATCAATGACTACCACATGAAGGTGAAGAAGATTGCAGATGCACTTGCTTCCATTGGGTCACCAGTGGAAGATGATGATTTAGTTTCTATGACCTTGAATGGTCTAGGAAAGGATTATGTACAGTTTCGAACATCCATTTCCATCCGTGAAAGATTTCCTGATTTTGAGGAGTTGATTGCTCTTCTAATTTCTGAGGAGCATAGAAATGGTGGTGCATCTTCTTCAGGAGGAACTTCAAAATAAGCTGTATTCTACTCAAATGCTGGAAGAGGTAGAGGCAGAGGTAGAGGAGGCTGATTTGGAGGCCGTGGTAGAAATCAGAATATGCAGCAAACTCAAGAAAACCAGTCCTATGGAGGAGGACGTGGTAACTCTAGAGGCAGGGGGAGCCAAAGAGGTCGTGGTGGATAGCAAAGAGGCCAAAATACAAACAGTAATGTTGAATGCTACTACTGTGGTAAAATGGGTCATATGGCTAAAGACTGCTATAGAAAGTAGAATGATATCATGAATGGAAAATTGCAACAAGGGAATTATGCATCTTCTAGTAGACAGGGTGATGACAGAAATGAGCATTTGTTTATGGTGTAGCACATGAATAATTTTGTGACAAGTGCAGAAGAAAGCAATGATGTGTGGTATGTTGACTCAGGTGCATCAAACCACATGACAGGTCATGCAGAATGGATGGAGGATGCAAGGAAAATAAAAAAACCAGGATTTGTGGAGACTGGTGATGATACTGCACATCCTATTGTGCAGATTGAAAAAATTCATTTGTCTATGCAGGATGGGAAAAAGAAATACATGTTTGATGTATTTCATGTCCCGAATATCACCAAGAATCTGGTTTCTGTTGGTCAAATGGTTGAGCAGGCTTGCAGGTCAGATTTAATCCTCATGGATGCTTTGTTGAGGATATGAAAAATAAAGGTCGCTTGATAGTAAAAGGAAATAAGAATGGCAGAATGTTTACATTGGATGCAGACATGTCTGAATTGAGTGCAGTAATGTTTGCACATGGGACCGATGTAGTTGCAGATATTGATATCTGGCATAAACGCATTGATCATGTTAATGTACAGCGACTTAAATCAATGCAGGCCCAAAATATTGTTGCAGGATTGCCTAAATTCAAGGTTGCAAAAATGCATAAGGTATGTGAAGCCTGTCAATTTGGAAAACAGGCAAGGAAACCATTTCCTAGACATGTTCAAGAGAGTGAGAAGCCATTGGAATTAATCCACTCTGATGTGTGGACTACTAAAGCTGCATCTCTTGGAGGCTGTCATTATTTTGTCACTTTTATTGATGACTATAGCAGAAAAGTTTGGGTATATTTTATGAAAAAGAAAAGTGAAGTTTTTGGGCATTTCAAAACTCTTAAAGCTATGGTTGAAAAAGAAACAGGCCTGCAAATAAAATGCCTTAGGTCAGATGAAGGGGGAGAGTACCTCTCAAATGAGTTTGCAAGGTTCCTTCAGGAGCATGGCATAAAGCAGCAATATTCATGTAGTCATACCCCACAACAAAATGGAATTGCAGAAAGGAAAAACATGGATATTGGAGAGGTATCTCGTGCCATGCTCAATGAAAAAGACTTGCCAGATTTTTATTGGGCTGAAGCAGTTGCTACAGCAGTCTACATAATGAACAGGACTCCCATTGTAGCAATACATGGAATGACTCCAGAGGAGAGGTATACTGGTAGGAAACCAGATATTTCTCATTTGAAAATTTTTTGTTGCATTACCTATGTACATGTGCCAGATGAGTTGAGATCCAAGTTGGATCCAAAAGCTGAGAAGTGCATCTTTATTGGTTACTCTCTGCAGCAAAAATGGTATAGATGCTATAACCCTTCTACTTGTAAGTTTACAGTGAGTAGAGATGTTTTTTATGAGATGAGTAACTGGTATAAACCAGTAAATGTGATTGATGATGTAGATGCACAAAATGGTAATGCTGCACAGAATTCACAGCAGTTGTCACAAAATATTAGTGGAGCTGGAGCGTCCTCTAACAGTGGTTCACATTCTTCGCCATGGACAAGCAGATTGAGATCAGGAGAATCTTCTCAAAGCAATGCAGGTAGTGGTATGCAGGTATCACGAAAAGGAAAAGAGAAGGTTGATCAGCCCATGTTTGATAGGAATGCAGGTCACTCTTATGTGGATGGTGAATCCAGTGGCTCAGAACAGAGCATTGATGATGAGTTGGGTATTCCTTCTATTATTACACCTGGAGTAAGAAAGACCAGGGATGTTTTGAGAGCACCTGGGAGTGAACCTACTTTGCGTAGGTCTACGAGAGCTAGGTATCCTGTGGATAGGCTGAAATATGATGCATTTACAGCCATTCACTATGCATATATGGTTAAAGTGATACAAGAACCAGAACCCACTTCTTTTGAGGAAGCCATGGGAAAAGAAAAATGGGAGAAAGCCATGGATGAAGAAATGGATGCCTTGGAAGCAAATGCTACATGGAAATTGGTACCTTTGCCTAAAGGTAAAAATGCAATTGGCTGTAAGTGGGTTTATAAGGTGAAGCACAATGCAGATGGTTCTGTGAACAGATACAAGGCAAGATTAGTAGTCAAGGGGTATGCACAAACATATGGCATTGACTATGAAGAAACATTCAGTCCGGTTGCAAGGATGGCAACCGTAAGAGCAGTCATTGCTATGGCTGCATCAAAGGGATGGTCTTTACATCAGATGGATGTAAAGAATGCCTTCTTGCATGGTGATTTGCAAGAAGAGATCTATATGGAGCAGCCACCAGGTTATGTGCATGCTGTTCATCCTGAGTTTGTTTGTAGGTTGAAGAAAGCATTGTATGGCTTGAAGCAAGCACCTAGAGCATGGTCTGACAAGATATGACAATATCTTTTCACTATTGGCTTTCAAATTTTCAAGAAAGATTTCTCACTTTATGTGAGAAAAACAGATAAAGGTATTATGCTACTTGTCATTTATATTGATGATTTGATTATGACAGGTGATAGTGATGAAGATATCTTTCATGTGAAAATGCTATTGAAGCAGAAGTTTGAGATGAAGGATTTGGGAGAGCTGCGTTATTTCTTGGGCATTGAGGTGATTAGATCACCAAGTGGGATACAGCTCTTGCAGAGGCAGTATGGATTGGACATGCTGTCCAAATATGGGATGACAGGCTATAAGCCTATTTCAGTTCCTTTGGAGCAGAATGTGAAGCTGAGCGCAGATGTAGGTGAGCTTCTGGAAGACCCTACTATGTACAGACGTATAGTAGGAAGCTTGATTTATATGACTATTACCAGGCCAGATTTGAGCTATGTTATCGGTAAGTCAGTTTATGCAGGCTCCAAGGAAACCGCATTTGGATGCGGCTAGACGCATACTCAGGTATGTGAAGTCCACATTGCAGTATGGACTATTTTATGAGACTAGGATTCAGATACAGCTGCATGGATACACTGATGCTGATTGGGCTGGTAGTATTTCAGATAGACGATCTACCAGTGGATATGTGTTCTCTTTTGGGAGTGTTGCAATCACTTGGAGCAGCAAGAAACAGCCTACAGTTGCCTTGTCAAGCACAGAGACTGAGTACAGGGGTGCAGCAATGGTTGCATGTGAGGTAGCTTGGTTGCATAAGCTACTTTATGATATGCATCAGTCTACAGATGGGCCAGTTGTCATTTATTGTGACAACATGAGTAGTATACACTTGGCAAATAACCCAGTCTATCATGCTAGAACAAAGCACATTGAGGTGCATTATCACTATGTGTGGGAGAGGGTTTTACTAGGTCTTATTGATCTAGTTTATGTCAGCACAGAGGATCAGGTAGCTGACATATTCACGAAGGCATCGGGCGCAGAGAAGCTGCGCAAGTTCAGAGACCTGCTTGGTGTACAGGAATTGGGATTGAGCTCGAGGGGGAGTGTTGAGATATCGAGCTCCACTCGTGATATGCCAGGGTGACCGTTGTGCATTTATGTCACCGACGTGTCAGTTGCAGATGCGGTTGGTACACCGCCCATGAATAATAGCTACATGATAGCTATCCTTATCTACTCTAGTTCGTGGCTCAGTTAGTATGTCACCTTAGTTAGTTGAGTTTGGTTTGAGACCCATATATAGGGTTCTTCTATTTCTTTGTACTTGAGTTCTTTTGGCTTACACAACTAAGAAGAGAAAAACTGTTTTCAGCCTCCACCCTTGTGTGTATTCCCCCATTGTGCAAGCAAGAAAGCTACAAGTGAGACTCCTTCCTTCTTTTCCACAATCTTGATATTTAGCAGCTACTTTTTTCACTTCTTTGAGATATTTTAAACTTACATTCACCTCTTTCCAAGCCTAGAAAACTTTTTCAAAATCACACATACATTTTACACAACACTTATAGAAGTATTCATATCAAAACAGAATAAGAACAAAGACTCTACAAAACCTTATCAAAGAGTTACAGAAGGTCAACAGAAAACATAAGAACCTCATAACTCATAACAAAACCACTTCAAACTATGTAAAACTATTCAATAAGATTTCAAAAGACCTCAAACTCCATCAATTATCAATCCATGCTTCATACAAAAGAAAATTAGAATAAAATAGAAGCTAAGCAGAAGGTATTAGAACCTATCACAACATCACAAAACCTCTATTGAGAATCATTATGAGAGTTCAAAAAATAATGAATATCATAAAAAAAACTCTCAAACACTTCCAAAATAACTAATCATCACTCAAAATCCATCAAAAGCCAACCATTCAGGCCTCAAAAACAACAAAAAGCAACCAAAAAATCTAGTCATTTTAGCATTTAACATATTTCCACACTTAAAAGGAAGCATCCTCATGACCTAAGAAAGGGGTAATATAAGTTCTGTAAGAGCTCAACTCGATCTTCTTTAGTAGCTTCAATAATCCACCCAACCAAGACCCCAACTTGTCACCTGTATCTAAGAAAGAGTACAAATAAAGGAAAACACCTTTATCTAGTAACACATCTTATAAATAATAGAAAGTCATGAAAAATTTGTAAAGGATATAAGAGGTTCTTCAGCTTTGCATCGTAGGCTTTGCATCCACTATCACCATCAGTATCAATAATCGAAAAGAGAGTTTTTCAACAAAGCCAATATTCAACCACCCCATACTCATCACATAAAAATTAACCCACTACAAACACAAAACAACCATATGAATGGAACCTCCAAAAAAGAGATATATCATTAGGAAACATAGAAGATGCATCTAGGAATATCAATGAAGATGATCCATTTTGAAAGCTTGATAATTATGAAAACAATCCATGGATAAGGATTCATTTAAAAAAGATTTTGGAGGATTCTAAAAGAACTGAAGGCAGCACATCCTTTCTAGAAAAATAAGGTATCTGCTAGGGTAGACAAAGTGCATGAAAATATAGGACATCCAGTTGTTGGGAATCAATGTTCACATTGACATTCATACATAACTTTGGAATAAACTTTTGATCGTTATGGGAATGCCTATGCATATATGCTAGGTACCAAGCAAAGTGGGCTGTCAATCTCACTGAAGGATCTAGAGATTGTGAATATTATTGGGCAAAATGGAGATAATTTTGGTATGCTAGTCTAGCAATTGTCCAGTCCCTTGGATTTTATGGCCAATTAATTTGTGGTCCCACAAGAGAATCAGTTGAGCTCCATCCTCTTCTTCTTGGAATCTGTTGATCAAATCCTTCATACCCACTAACCAACTAAGGATGTTGAGAAATAAAAGTGGTAGGAGATGAAAGAGGAATAGGTGAAAGAGGATGAAGGGATGGGTAGGCAAAATCATAACATGAGGAATAAGCTAAAGAAGGATTAGCTTAGAATTTAGGCGAACCAGTTAAGAAAGGTGTTAATTGATAAGCAAGAAAAGTGAAAGGAATATGGATAGATGGGGAAGGACAAGGCGAAGAAGGAAAAAATACTCAATCTTCAATGAAAGAACAATAGGTAAAGATTGGAATTTGAGGTGCACCCCTGAGGTTGGAAAGGAGAGGTAAGATGGTTATTGAGTTGAATTGATAAAGGAAAAAATAAGCATCATAGTGATGGGCCATTTGTTGATAATAAAATAAGCTAAGAATGGAGGGACCTAAAGTAGATCATCGATAGAACTACTATTGTATTTTAATGGAGACTTAGCTTGCTCTTTAGGAGGCTGAAAGGGTATCATTGAGGTTTCAAGTTTGGATCAGGGATGAGTTACTTCTTGGCTTAAGAATTCATCTTTTGAAGATGCATCCAAGAACGTCATATAACATGAACTTCTTGCATTATGTTTGAGCTGCAAGGTTGGGGGTTATGGGTAACTTTGGATGACAAGAGCCACTGTCAAAGGAAAGCTTATTCTTCTTAATCCATTTTTTATAAAGGCTTTTTGTATGACATGATTCATGGATCAATCCAAAGGATACCATAATCATTCTGTCAAAAAAAAAGTGATATTTTGTTTCTGAGGCTTTAGGAACGTCAAAAACGTCTTCCTCATCTCTACCTTATGTGAATAGCGTAGATCCTTCTAGCTCGAGGGAGGGACATATATGTGTGTGTGTGTGTGTGTGTGTGAAAATAAATAAATAAAAATATATAGAGAGAGAAAAGAGAGAGGAAGGGAAAAAGAGAGCATGGAAGGGATATATGTAGATAGATAGGGAGAAGCAAAAAGAGAACTAAACTATATATATATATATATATATATATATATATAGAGAGAGAGAGAGAGAGAGAGAGAGAGAAAGTGTGTGTGTGTGTGTGTATGTATGTGTGATGAATTGAGAGAAGTGTATTGCCCACCATGACATAGAGAAAATGGACAATGAAAAGGATCCCCATGTAAAATATTACACGGTGCAGCGAATAGAATTTGAGAAAGAGATAGAGAGTACACAACAGAAAAGAGGAGAATCGGTTAATTCTTTAACTCCAAACAACTGATACAAAGATGGCTCTGTCCACCCATGCGCTTCCACTGTGTGAAGCTTAGATGGCGATCTAGATAGAAGATAGGTGAAGAGCTTAAGGCTAGCTGGAACAACAACTCTGACTGGGTGAAAGATGAGTGATCGATGGCTGTGAGGGGGTTTAGCCTTTATATCATGTGAAGGCCGTGAGGTTGGCCTGACCGACCTACCATATAAGCCTCCACTAGTTGGCCAGGGAATATTCCCTTTACCATCGGGCCGGGGCACTGCCCCCGGACCCCCACCAGGGGGGCCGCTGGTCCCCCTAGGACCCCCCAGCCAGGGGCTGCTTCCGCGGCCCCCGGACCCCACAATAGGGGCCCCTTTTAACTCCCTTATCCCGCAACTCGATGCAGTGCACCTCGAGTTGCTACCAGCTTAATCACTCCGTCTAACCCAAAGATTAGACCCACAACAGTCACATTTTTGCCATCCGATCACATAGACCTCATCTGATATACAAGTCAGGACTCAACCAATGTCTGGGCTCACATTTGGCTTCTCCTCATAATGGGGGCCTTACAACTTTGAGCACCATGGATCATTGGTAGCACCTAATGAGGGTGGGGCATTGATCATATCTAACACCCCAAGTTTGAGATTAAGCGGTATACCTTAATCAATGTATCCCATATCCTTGCACTTAGTGCAAGCTTGCAATTTGATAAAAATATCACTTGTCTATAGATCATGTGTGACACTTCGATAAGTTTCAATCAGAAATCATTGATTAAGCGGTCTTGGACTTTGAGTTAATAATGAGCAAAGTGTGTACCAATCATGGTTTGCAATATAACTCTAATGGAAACAAACTTCAATAATATTATATGTGCCCTAGAAATGTCCATAGAGAGGTGCCAATCTATCCTAAGCTATCTACCTATTGCGGCTCCTGTAAACAAGATATGTAGGGCCAAACATTCCCTCAAAAGGTTCTCAGACACTTTTCATTGTGGGAAACATTTATCACATCTTTTCCATGTCAAATATGGTGAGTTTGACAATATAGTATACGAAAAAAATGTCCACAAATGGAATGCATCGAATACTAGCAAACTCACAAGCATGGGGTCACATTGACTCCACCTTTCATGAGACTTAAGGAATCTTGAGCTCGGTATTGCTATGGATAGCATGAATCCATTAAGACTCTGCTCGACTTCTTATAGTGTATGGCAAGTAGTCCTTATGAACTAAAATATCTCAACATGCCTTTCTAAGAAGAGAGGATAGCTAATCCTTAGCTTGCTTGTTCTTGGAGTCTATCCATAGCTTCTCCGTGATTATATTCAACATACAATGGTTTAAAGTTGTATTGAAAGGAGCAAGGAAACCGTTTGGTGAGGACCCTTAGGATTCT
Source organism: Lygodium microphyllum (assembly GCF_053477565.2). Taxonomy (NCBI): domain Eukaryota; kingdom Viridiplantae; phylum Streptophyta; class Polypodiopsida; order Schizaeales; family Lygodiaceae; genus Lygodium; species Lygodium microphyllum. The sequence continues at coordinate 118,627,653 of NC_141163.1, forward strand.
TGGAGGTAGACTTTGAGAAAATATATAACAATTTGCATTATATATTTATCTTGCTGGGTTATTGTGAATATGTACACAACCTTTTTTGTTAATTTTTCCAAAGTACAAGACAACCACAAATACTTTTTCATTCTTTGTGATAGGCTCTTCTTTGATATTGAACATGTAATTTTGTACCCAAACCCATGACAGCCTCATTAGTGGTATGTTGTGCCATCAATATCTTGTAGCACTTGAGTGTATGATGATAGCAATGTCCTTAGCATATATGAGGAGAGTATGTAAGTAGAGTCCCTGTTTTGCGATGGGTGGAGGATGAGGAGGCCTTGTACTATGCAATAGGAAATAAGCATAGGCAATCTAAGTGAAGAGAGTGGAGTACAAGAATTTTTCAAGAATGAAGTAGACTCCTCTCTTTATGTGGGAATCTATGCATAGAACTTCCAATGCATACTGAGCTATCCCAAGAGCTTGTCTCATGGAGTCATAGGATTGATCGTATTTACATTTGCTTGTTATCAAATTTGTTGACTATTTATTTTTATATGTTTTTAAACTAACATCATTCTTTTCAAATATATGCTATTGTACTTCATTTTCATCCTTATTTGATTGTGCTAATATTATTTTTTGGCTCTATAGGCCACTCACTATAGATGATCCAAAGAGAAGGATTAGTCAAGGAATGACAAATGAGGAGCTATAGGAGAGCTTTATGCATGTCTTTGCATTAGATGGCATAGTTCAGAGATATGGCATACTAGGAGTTGTCTCAATTATCATCTGTAACGTGTCCCCCTGTCTACTTGTAGAATACGTCTTAGTAGCCCATCAGGAAAAGAGTCTAGAAAGTGCCTCTCGGCACTCCTAAGAATGTCACAGGGTTTGCGATCTAGTTTTTCCCGAGTCTGCCACGAAGCGAAAGCATTCCGGCCGTTCCCACTTAGGACTGACCTGAATCAGGGCTTTCCTAATGGTTAAGTTCCTAGAAGGTAGCTAGCGTCGAGCCCAGACAAACTACGTGTGCAGAAACGTCAAGGTCGAATCGGATTTATACTGCACTTGGTTCAAGGAGAATGGGAAACGAGAGGGATGCGAAGCTCGACCTCTCTACCTGTAAGGCATAGTCCCATTTTGTTTCCCTAAAACAATATAAATTGGGACTCGAGCTTCCTAGATTCTAGGTCATTGTTACCTTGCTGTCAATTTCCTTTGAGAAAAGTTCCGACCCAACCAGGACCACCCTTCCGTAGGACAGACCCAGGATCACATCCACCACACTTTCCTCAAGTTGTTTTAGTTATCCAATTACCTACAACATTTAGTTTGGAAAAAAAAATAACTTCCTTAATTAACCAATTAATGACGGGTTCCTTCACATAACTTAAGCACTAATATAAAAAAATAATGTCAAGCAAGTTCCTTTTCAACATTTGATCTTTATTTATCAGTCTTTGGAATATATCATATAATCCAACCTGAAAGCTATTTCATAATCCGCCCGAAGGCAATTTTCAGCAGTCCTCAGGGATCGCTATTCCAAGTTCTGTCCATTGACTAGTATGCAGGTCTCAAGATCCCATCTCGAGTCACGTCGACCTCTTGTACAGGGTCCGGAGGCAAGGGATTTACGGTGAGAGCCCCCCCTAGCACCCAAGCGTCCTCCTGCTCCAAGTAGCACCCACGCAGAGGCCTCTCGCGGTGGCGGGTTCTGTCCACCTACCTGACGCAGCTAACAACCCCCTTGGATAGGGTCAGGCAAATAGTTGGAGGTAACTAGTGTTGCCTCTCTCGCCAAGCTTTCAACCTAAAGCATTAATTATTTTCCAACATTAGTTCCTTGAGCAAAGAAGAAAAAATAGTGCTCCTAAGTGTACAAACACAAGCACTCCAATGGTCGTTTATTCGACCAACCGCTAAGGTGTGAATCCTTCTCTCCGAATACATCCAGCATTCGATCCGAGATCAATCACGACTTGGCAAGATCCCAAGGGTTTCGTAAGCTAAGCTGCTTGTTTACCCTTTTATCCTTGGGTTAGGGTTTATACCCTATTAACCCAAATTATCAATACCTTAGGTTTCCTTAGATTAGTCAATACATCCTGGGCAGCCTTATTGTCCTCACATAATTGGTCAATTGCTTGCTAGGCAATTCATAATTTCCCTAACTTGGCAAATCAGCCCCAAGGAAGGGTGATGTAGCAGGATGACTATTCATCCTCTAGAAAATTAGACTTGTACTTAGAACTTGCCAAACTTGTTCTAAGGAGTGGCAGTACTAATTTGTGATCTAGACACAAAACCATGCAACATTGCAACTTGTGGCATGAGATAGGCATCAGCGCCTAACTTGTAGGGATTATATCTCTCTTCGTATGGTCTTCCTTGATCAAGAATACCCTTGATCAAGATAAGGGCTTAGAGTCTTCTTAACCCAATCCAACTCCTAACCCTACTAGACTAATAATGCTTTGGCCCTAGGGTTCCTAATTTCATACGGAAGTCTAGAATTTGGTTAATTGATCCTTAGGGTGAGAACCCTAGATCATTCTTGCATGGGCGTTTAGCTAACCCTAACATTCCGTGAATGTGGGTAAGGCCTTTAGGATTGGAAATACTAGGTCGGCAACCGAAGTGCGATACTAGGAAGAATTTTAATGTAACTTAACCCTACCTAGCACTTTGAGATGATCGTCATTTGCAATCTAATCGTACCTTTATGATTTTCATGCGGATTACTTAGTTGCTCTAACCAACCCATGATTTAAGATGATCATTCTATTAAAGGTGCAAATACATTCTTCTAAATTTGTAAGTACTTTCCCCTGAAAGATGTAAGTAACTGGAAGATAGGTGAAATGCATCATTCCATGCGAGTATGCAACTCAAACCATAGACCTTCTACTTTTATGCAACTTAGAGATCATTCTTTTCCTTGCCCTATACTACGTTGATGCAACGAATTCAAAGCTTTAATATTTTTAATGAAGATGCATTCAAACTTTGATAAAGAACTCCACGCATGAGCGAATGCCATGAGTCCATCATTAACTTAGTCCTTCATTTAGCACTTAACCCAATCTAAAATATAACCATCTTTGCATGCAATTTACAAGGTACATAAATTCTATCCATGCATTGCAACTATTCGGATATCATTTAATGGCGACTAAGATTATCTCATACATGAGTCACAACTTAGGAAATTATTACCTAAGTGCATTGCGCTGTTCTTTTGCGAGGCAACAAGGATTCCTTTAGACAAATCCACCTTTTAACTTATGCAATATGCGTTCAAGAATGCAACTACCATGACCACGCAAGTACTCGTCATGCAACTTACTTGGTAATTCGATGCAAGTATATAAATTTTCTAATGTATTCAAACTTACCTATGTGAATTTAAAGACATGCTTAAATGCATCCTTTTCATGCAGGAAATTTATCGAAACTTGGGCGTTAAGATTCAGGGTGTGGTCCACTCGTGTACTCGGGGGTGGAAGCTCCTGTGTGTGTGCCTCGCGACTTTTGCTTAGGAGCCATCGAGGACATAGATCTCGACTCAGCAGACTTCCTCTTGGCTCTCTTACGTGTTAATTATCGCTAATTAGTTCATTTTGAAACTTTCTCGTCAAGAAAGGAATCCACTTGAGTCCGATATCTTCTCCTCCGCGCAGGACACAAACCTTGTAAGACTCGGTTTTAAAAAGCGGGGAAGGCATATGTAAACAAGGCTTATGGAAGCCTTGATGGAAGCTTCTAATAGAAGCTTCCAAGCCTTTGATTACAGCAAATGACGTGGAGAGAGAAAATGATGGAGGAGATGATGATGAGAAGGGAGGTGAAGATGACGACGACGATGTTGATGATGATGATGAGGAGGGCGATGTGGTGTAGCAGCACAATGATGGCAATAGTCCAGGCGATGATGGCAATGCATCCTTTTCATGCAAGAAATTTATCGAAACTTGGGCGTTAAGATTCGGGGTGTGGTACACTCACATACTCAGGGTGGAAGCTCCCGCGTGTGCGCCTCGCGACTTCTGCTTAGGAGCCATCGAGGACGTAGATCTCGACTCAGCAGACTTCCTCTTGGCTCTCTTACGTGTTACGAAGCCAGTTCAGTCTGATATCTTCTCCTCCGTGCAGGACACAAGCCTTGCAGGACTGGGTTTTAAAAACTGGGGAAGGCATACATAAACAAGGCTTATGGCAGCCTTAATGGAAGCTTCTAATAGAAGTTTCCAAGCCTCTGATTACAGCGGATGATGTGGAGAGAGAAAATGATGGAGGAGATGGTGATGAGGAGGGTGGTGAAGATGAAGACGATGTTGATGATGATGATGATGAAGCTGATGAGGAGGGCGACGTGATGCAGCAGCACGATGATGGCGGCAGTAGCGGCCTGCACGATCCTTCCTCTCTCCCCTCCCTCAAGCTTGGGGAGGGGTGTTCTTATAGTGTGGAAGGGGGGGGGGGGGGATAGCCACACATGTGACTAGTTGCATGTCTCCCCCCCCCCCCCCCCCCCCCGTGCTCTCCTATTCCACACCCACTCCTCTCACACTCCCTCTCCCCCACCATGCAACGGCTGAAGGGGAGGGGGTTATTATAAAAAACATTAGCCAAAGATTTATCCATTATCCCTTTTCCCCCCCTTGAAGGGGGTGTTTCCGCGTAAGCCTACGATGGCTCGCGATTATCAAGCCACAACTTCTACACACGATGCAGGGTGGAGTTTGCTGGTGCACACAGAGGGAGTACTTAGCCTAAAATTTTATTGTTGCGGGAGATTACTTTAAACCTCTTTTACACGAGATTTTGGGTCTTTAATATTTTGTAGCAAAAATATTACATTCTCTCCCCCTTAGAGGAATCGAGATGTCCTCATCTCAAGAAGATCTGGGGGTATTGTTTGTTTAGGGTACTTTCATCCATCCAAGTGGCATCCTCTTTGGGGAAATCTTTTCACTGGATGAGGCATTCTCTCAAGGTTCTAGATCTCAAATGCCTCTCCCTAACATCTAAGATCCTGTCAGACCATAACTCAAGGACTCCTTGGCTAGGCATTACAACTTGTTGATCATCAAGCACGTGACTAGGGTTGGGCACATACTTTTTCAGTAGACTGATATGAAATACATTATGAACTTTTAGGTTCTCAGGGAGTTGAAGTCTGTAAGCATTAGGCCCTAGGCACTTGAGGATCTTGTAGGGTCCACAATACCTTGGACTTAGCTTTTTCCATTCACCCAAGGATAGGAAATTCTTCTTTGGATGTACGCGAATGAAGACCATTTCACATTCAACAAAGGATCTGTCTTGCCATTTCAGGTCCGCGTAAGCCTTCTATCTGTCCTTGGAAGCTTGGATGTCCTATCTTATTGACTTGATTTGGTCATCCATGTCCTCCAGCATCTGCTTTGAAGCTTCAACCCTCAGGGTTGGATCTGAAAAGTTTAAAGGACTACGATAATCGTGCCTATACAATGCTTGAAAAAGGGTCATCTGAATGCTTTGTTGGTAAGAAGCATTGTAGATAAACTCAACCAGTGGCAAATATTGAATCCACTTTTTGGGTTCATGACAACAATGTGCCCTAAGTATGTCCTCAATGACTTTGTTGACTCGTTCCGTTTGACTATCAGTTTGGGGATGGTAAGCTGTACTGAAACAGAGTTGGGTCCCTATGGCCTCGAAGATAGCCCTTCAGGAGTGTGATGTGAAGAGAGAGTCACGATCACTAATGATTCTTCTGGGTAACCCATGTAGTTTAAATATTTTCTTGATGAATAGCCTTCCGATGTCTGAGGCTTTATAGTTTATCTTAACATGGATCTCTCTTAGTTTGTCATGGCATTCTTATGGTTGTGGTAGATATGCTCACCAAGGTCTTGATCTTTGATGGGGATCTGGCTTAGCAATTTCTGATAGGTTGGGTCATGACATGCCTCTTCTCTAGCTAACTCAAGAATTGGGTTGGGCATGGATACCTTTGTGGCTAGAGATCTTGCGGTTGATGGATCTTGCAAAATTAGAGAATTTAGAAATGCCTTGCAACTGAGTACGTCGGCAACTACATTCTCCTTTCTAGGCCGATATTTGATTTCAAAATCATATTCTTCTAGCACTTCAATCCATCGACGTTGCCTCATATTGAGCTCATTCTGGGTAAAAATCCATTTAAGACTTTTATGGTCTGTTACTAGGGTAAATTTTTTACCCAACAAGTAGTGTCTCCAAAGTTTGAGAGCGTGGATGACATAGCTAATAGCTCCAGATCGTGGATAGTATAGTTCCTTTCATGATTCTTTAGTTTCCTTGAAGAGTATGCTACGGGATGACCTTCTTGCATAAGCACACATCCTAAGGCAAGTGTGCTAGCATCAGTTATCACTTCAAACCTCTTACTAAGATTAAAAAGTTTCAGGATGGGTGTTGATACCAATCGTTGCTTTAGTTTGTCAAAGCTGGAGTGTTTAGTAAGGTGACCATACAATTGATACTTGCTTCTTTAGTAGATCCATCAGAGGCGCTGCAATCAAAGCATAGATTTTTATAAAGACCCTATACCATCCTATCAATCCAAGAAAACTACGTATTTCTTTGACAGTTATTGGAGTTGGCCATTCTAGAACGTCCAGATCTACTAAAATTCCTTCCGCTAATACAATGAATCCCAAATATTCAATCTATTGCTTGAAAAATGCACACTTCTTCTTCTTGGCATAAAGCTAGTGTGTTCTCATTGTTTCAAGAACAATGCGAAGCTGGGGTTCATGGTCTTCTTCCTGTTTGGAGTAGACTAGGGTATCGTCAAAGAATAAGAGTACGAAGTCATCAAGATAGAGCCTAAAGATATCTTGCATTAGCTTGTTGAAGGTAGTAGGAGCATTTGTCAGCCCGAATGACATGAGTAGGAATTCAAAGCGTCCATACCTTGTGCTGAATGCCCTCTTTGGGATGTCTTCTTCCTTGATTCTTATATAATAATATCTAGAACTGAGATCAATCTTAGAGAAGATCTTCGCACCTTGAAGACGGTCAAGAAGTTCATCTATTCTTGGAATAGGATATTTGTTCTTAATGGTTGATTGATTCAACCCTCTGTAGTCAATGCATAGCCGAAGCATTCCATCTTTCTTCTTCTGAAATAGCACTGGGGCTCCCCATGGTGAACTGCTAGGATGGATGTAGCCTTGGTCTAGCAGTTGCTTGAGTTGCTCCTTCAGCTCAATCACTTTTGGGATGGACATCCTATATGGTCCCTTTGCGATTGGTGCAGCTAGCGCTAGCTTGATTTTGTGATTTACTTCCCTTTGAGGAGGAAGTTCAGTTAGCTCTTCAGGAAATACATATGTATACTCCTTTAACCATGAATGTTCTTCCCTAGACTCCTGATTCTGATCTAGCTTATTTAGCTTAATCAAATAGACAGGTAGCCCCTTTCTAACTCCTTTTATTATACGTGTTGCTTTGGCCAGTTGAATTTTTGGCTTCCCAGCCTCTCCTTGAGTTGTAACTAGTTGCCCTTTATAATTTCGAAAGGAAACTTAGCCCTTTCCACAGTGAATGTGGGTATCATTGGGTGTTAGCCAATCCATACCGAGCAAACATTCGTGGACACTTAGGTTCATTACTCTAAACCTGACCGAAGTCGACTTTCCACCCAGTAGAAAATTCACCTTAGCAGTTTGCCTAGTACAAGAGACCTCACGACCATTTGCTAATTCCACAAGTAAGGTAGGTGCATCTTTTGTGGCTATTCCTAATCTTTTTGCACATACTGGTAAAATGAAGGAATGTGCACTGCCACAATCAATCAAGGTTTTGGAACTTTTACCTTGATAATCTGATGGAGTTTGAATCACCGAGAATTGGCGATTCATGCCTTTCTTGTGAAGAGCGACATGAACCGTTGCCCTCTCAATGTTGGCTTCCATGGTTGGGTCTTCTTCATTACACAGCTCCTTGTTGGAAACACTGGAGGTTCTCCCTCTGGCCCTGACGGTGGCTCCTTGGAATGGCCCTTGATGTTGTCCACTACTAAGCTTGGGACACTGCCTTTTAAAGTTACCAGGCTCGTTGCAATGGAAGCAACGAAGATTGCAACCATTACCTTGGGTAGGAATGAAGTTGTTAGCAGTGTTTGCCCTAGCTTTCTTCCTTTGTTCCTAGTTTTAGCCTTGCGCTCTCTTGGTCTGAGACCTATATACCCCCTTGTTTTGATCCTTGTAAGACCAAGTCTTGTTATTTCTTGGCTTGGTTTTCACCTCTTGTATTATCAGTGCAGCTCGAATGAGCGCATCCTGAAGGTTTGTTGGGCGCATTGATTCCAGGCGGGTGTTTATGGGTAGGTTTACTTCAGCACAAAACTGACACCTGTTGTGTCATATCCATTTGTGGCACGTACTTTAAAAGAGAGGCGAACTTTGAATAGTAAGCATCAAGAGATAGACCAAGCTGCTTCAATTCATAGAACTCGTTCATCTTCTACATGCAGTAGGCAAGTAGTAGATATCTCCCTCGCACAACTCTTTTAAGCTTCTCCCAAGTAACTGACCCTTCCGACATTCCTTGGTCTCTGCACCATTGCTTCGATCAAAGTCTTGCTTCGTCGGTAAGCTTTAATTTGGCAAGCATAGCTTGGTTAGTGAGTGCAGTACCTACTGCTTCGAAATAATCCTCCATGGATTCAATCTAGATCTCGGTATCAGTTTGAACTGTCCTTCCCTTACCATCGAATTCTGGTGGCTTGATTTGTTTGAGAAGAAACTTCTTCTCCTGAATTACAGCTGTACTTGGTGTAGGGGTCAGACTAGGAATCTGCACTTGAGGTTGTGCCTGGGTGTTAAAATTCTTTACATTAATTACTTGCTATACGTTTCTCACATTACATTAACATACCCAGTTCAACTTTTAACCAAGTGACCTAATCACTTAACTCCATTATCAACACTTAGAGCCAAGACAAATAGTGATAAAAATCTTATTCATTCATGTGGGCATATAGCCCTTTCGAGTACATTTATTTGGGAAGGTAGAGCAAGCTGATACATTAATTTAGGGAGAATAAGATTATGTTACATCCAGCTACGGGAACTGAGTAATAATATGGATTGGGGTCATGGATTTTCAAGAATCGATAGGTCATAGGAAGCTTGGGGTATCCCTTCCTTTGATACCCGTTCTTCTCATAACATCCCAACACCTTGATTCTGTCCACAGGGATTATTCGAGTCATTTTCTCATACACATACTTGTTTTGCTTGACCTCTCAACCATCGACATGTAAGATTGCGTTTGTGTGAGACTCAACAAAGATGAACAGCTTTACGATCTTTAAGTCCTCCATCCACTTGATTCTCTTTAAGTTGGTCTAAAGGTACGCAAGTCGGTGGGCAGCTATGTAATAAATTCCTGAATCACCCGTCCATCTCCGTTCCACGTACAAGGGTGAAGGATTGTAGATGCGGTCTAGGATATTCATCATACCAAGCCTCTGTTGATAATCCGAAGTACGCATCGCAGCCATAAACATAACCTGAAACACTAATAATTTGTTCCATGCTTCGCGACTCTGCATGTCAGCATTGCTACGTAAGTAAGGAAATGTTCTTAACAGCAACATTTTCTCTACTTCTCCTCATTAAGTTTTGTTATAAATATTAGATCCTCATTGGTTCGCTCTGATACCAACTGTAGCGTGTCCCCCTATCTACTTGTAGAACACGCCTTAGCAGCCCATCGGGAAGGAAATCTAGAAAGTGCTGCCCGGCACTCCCAAGGAATGTCACGGGGTTTGCGATCTAGGTCTTCCCAAGTCTGTCCACGAGGATACCTTAGATTTCCTTAGATTAAGGTCAATATATCCTAGGCAATCTCGTTGTCCTCACTTAATTGGTCAACTGCTTGCTAGGCAATTCATAATTTCCCTAACTTAGCGAATCAGCCCCAAGGAAGGGTGATATAGCAAGATGACTATTCATCCTCTAGAAAATTAGACTTGTACTTAGAACTTGCCAACCTTGTTCAAAGGAGTGGCAGTACTAATTTGTGGTCTAGACACAAAACCATGCGACATTGCAACTTGTGGCATGAGATAGGCGCTAGCGCCTAACTTGTGGGGATTATATTCCTTGATCAAGAATACCCTTGATCAAGATAAGGGCTTGGGAGTCTTCTTGACACAATCCAACCCCTAACCCTACTAGGCTGATAATGCTTTGGCCCTAGGGTTCCTAATTTCATACGAAAGTCTAGTATTTGGTCAATTGATCCTTAGGGTGAGAACCCTAGATCATTCTTGCATGGGCATTTAGCTAACCCTAACATTCCGTGAATGTGGGTAAGACCTTTAGGATTGGAAATACTAGGTCGGCAACCCAAGTGCGATACTAGGCGGAATTTTAATATAACTTAACTCTACCTAGCACTTTGAGGTGATCGTCATTTGCAATCTAATCGTATCTTTATGATTTTCATGCAGATTACTTAGTTGCTCTAACTAACCCACGATTTAAGATGATCTTTCTAATAAAGGTGCAAATACATTCTTCTAAATTTACAAGTACTTTCCCCTAAAAGATGTAAGTAACTGGAAGATAGGTGAGATGCATCATTCCATGCAAGTATGCAGCTTCAAACCATAGACCTTCTGCTTTTATGCAACTTAGAGATCATTCTTTTCCTTGCCCTATATTACGTCGATGCAACAAATTCAAAGCTTTAATATTTTTAATGAAGATGCATTCAAACTTTGATAAAGAACTCCATACATGAGTGAATGCCATGAGTCCATCATTGACTTAGTCCTTCCTTTAGCACTTAACCCAATCTAAAATGTAACCATCTTCGCATGCAATTTGCAAGGTACATAAATCCTATCCATGCATTGCAACTATTCGGATATCATTTGATGGCAACTAAGATTATCTCATACACGAGTCACAACTTAGGAAATTATTACCTAAGTGCATTATGCGCTGTTCTTTTCGCGAGGCAACAAGGATGCCTTTAGAAAAATCCCCCTTTTAACTTATGCAATATGCGTTCAAGAATGCAACTACCATGACCATGCAAGTACTCGTCATGCAACTTACTTGGTAATTCGATGTGAGTATATAAATTTTTTAATGTATTCAAACTTGCCTATGTGAATTTAAAGACATGCTTAAATGCATTCTTTTCATGTAGGAAATTTATCACAACCTGGGCATTAAGATTTGGGGTGTGGTCCACTCGCGTAGTTGAGGTGGAAGCTCCCGCATGTGTGCACCTCACAACTTTTCTTAGGAGCCATCGAGGACATAGATCTTGACTCAGGAGTCTTCCTCTTGGCTCTCTTACACGTTATGAAGCCACTTCAATCCGATATCTTCTCCTCCGTGTAGGACACAAGCCTTGCAGGACTCGGTTTTAAAAATCGGGGAAGGCACACGTAAACAAGGCTTATGGAAGCATTAATTGAAGCTTCTAATAGAAGCTCCCAAGCCTTTGATTACAATAGATGATGTGGAGAGAGAAAATGATGGAGGAGATGATGATGAGGAGGGAGGTGAAGCTGACGACGACGATGTTGATGATGATGAAGGTGATGAGGAGGGTAACGTGGCGCAGCAGCACGATGGCAGCTGCAGTCCAGGCAATGATGGTGGCAGCAACGGCCTGCACGATCCTTTCTCTCTCCCCTCCCTCAAGCTTGGGGAGGGGGTGCTCTTATAGTGTGGAAGGGGGGGGGGGGGGGGGGGGGGAATAGCCACACATGTGGCTAGTTGCATGCCTCCCCCCCCCCCCCCGTGCTCTCCTACTCCACACCCAGTCCTCTCACACTCCCTCTCCCTCGCCATGCAATGGCTGAAGGGGAAGGGGTTATTATAAAAAGAATTTGCCTAAAATTTATCCATTATCCCTTTTTTCCCCCTTGAAGAGGTGTTCCCGCGTAAGCCTACGATGGCTCGTGGTTATCAAGCCACGGCTTCTACACACGATGCGGAGTGGAGTTTGCTGGTGTACGTGGAGGGAGTACTTAGCCTAAAATTTTATTATTGCGGGAGATTATTTTAAACCTCTTTTGCACAAGATTTTGGGTCTTGAATATTTTGTAGCGGAAATATTACATCATCACAACATTTAGTGTATTCTACCTTGACATACTCTAACGTATTGATCTCTAGGAAGCAGAGTTGATGCTCTAGGCTAGCCACCATGGAGTGAGGCTTAGATACTTTGAGAGATACCACCCCTACATGTACGCAAGGTAGGACAAGGGTCTCTTTGTTACACCTAGAAGCATGGTCGCAGGTGGGAGAGGACACATCTTGGATGCACCCGACCAAGGTATGGGTAGTTAGTTAATGGATGAGAAAACCGATGCCATGCTCATGAATCTAACTGGAGGAGGGTGATGGCATACATGAGGGAGTTATATGAACAAGTATTTAGGGACAACATTCTAGACCACTAAAAAAATATATGGGAGGGAGAGAAGGACTATGTGATACTTGTATGAGGATTTCTCATTACCTATAATGATTGATTGATTTTTCACTAGATGGATGACAAACTCATGCATGTGCATATGTCATGTAGATAGTCAAATGCATGCAAGCCAGTCAAGAGGAGTGGCACCCTAAAGCTTGAGTGGTTGGATGCAGAGGATTGGTGGAGACTCAAGGGGGAGATTGCAAACTCTTGAAGACAATAGTTGTAATAATAAGAGACAACGGGGGCACAACTAGAGACAAGGATCGTGCATCATCTTGGGAGTGACAGACATAGAACTTATTTGAATGATTTCATAAGTTTTCTTTTGGTTATGTTCACTTTCATATTTGGTATACTACTTATACTAATAATCTTATTTCTAACAATGCTACTTTGTTTTTTTTGTAGCATTTAATTACAAACTACAATCACACAAGTTTGGAGATTCGATATACAGAGAGGCATGGTCCCATTACACTCATTGATAGATTATATACGCATAGTGGTCCGTGTGATATCCCAAATCTGATTTAGAATCTTTTCAACTTCTCGCAAAATGGACTTGAAGAACTCTAAAATCATTAAATAGAGAAGATCTCGAGCAAAAAAAAAAACCCGAGGATCGTAACTTGATATTTTCTTGGATTGATAGGGACTATAGCCACCCGTCACAGAAGTTACCATGTGAACAAGAGTTATGAGCCATATTAGTCATTAGTGTCAATATCTATAGTATGGATGGTCCAAAAATACTAGATTTTTGGACAAAACTAGCATTTTTTTTAATATTTTGGATATTAAAAGGCTACAAAAAATTTTAGAACAAGGTGCCATGTAAAAAAAAAGTGGTTTTTTCAATCAGTTTTGGAGATTTAATGCAAAAAGAAGAATTGGTAAAATCACGCATGTTGCAATCGTAGTTTACAAGCAACAAACAACACTCTGAACGGGGAGGAGTGATCTAGAAGATTTTTGAGGATGTATCTTGGGGTTTTACCTTTCTTTTGGAGCCAATGGAACCATCAGATTGCATCTTCAAGCTTCAAATTGCCGATTTTTCCAAGACCCCCTCTATAAAGAGCTCTTCTTCTCAGCTATAATCCTTCTTCTCTAATTTAGCTATAAATAAGAGGCATGGGGAGAAATTGAGAGAGGTCCGAGAAAGAGGGAAGAGGCCCTTCTCAAGAGTATAGAGCAAGAGGGAGGAAAAGAGAGGGAGGTAGACCCCCCTTCCCTCCCACCGCCCCCAAGAGGTTGCGAGAGGGAGCTAGAGAGGGGAAGAATTAGAAAGAGAGAAAGTGAGAGAGGGAAGAAGATCTTGAGAGGCTGTGAGGGTGGGAATTAGAGAGGAAATAAATTAACTAAACCTTCCCCTATCTTGATCTTCAACTTAGCAAGCTGCTCTCATGATCTTCCATCTCAAATTCATTCAACCTTCTCTATCTCTCGAACTCGCTCGCGAATGATGATTATGAAAGCTATGAACTGCACGATGGTCTTTCCACCTCAAGGACTCCCATATCTCTAGCAATACCCAAATGAGGTCTACCTTGGCTATGGAAGCTCTGAACTTGCACGATGGTGTGATTGTCATTGTTTGAAAGGATTATTTGTGTTTGTTAGAATCTAGATCTTTGATTAAAAACATTGACCAATGGGATAAAAGGAAAGATCACGCTAGGCTACTCCCAACCTAACTGCAAGACCCTACTCCAAGGGGATCATGATTATCACTTTGAGAGGCTTAGATTGGCTCCGTGGTGGAAAGGTTTGTCCGTAGAAATAGTCTTGACCAGTAGGAAATGTGGATGCCGGGGGACTGTAGCAGTAAATTTCATATTATTCCTAGAATCTAACAAGCCCTTTCGCTACCTAGGATGGGATCATGGAACCCTAATACTAGTTACAAGGGAGGAATCTTGGTGGATAGAATACCCTTGTGGAATTCTGTATATCTTTTGCAGTATCAAAAAATATGAAAATTGTAATAAATTTTCAATATAATAAAGGAATTTGTTTTTTATTCAAGGTTTATTTGAATTGTATACATGTGCATGAAATAAATTATGTGAAGGAACCTGTGGTTTAATGGACTAATTAAGGAAGCTGGTTGTATATGTTTCAATAAATGTGTTGTAGGTAATTAAAAAACTAAAGATGATATGGTCATAAAAGGAAAGCAAGTGGGTGTGACCCTTGACGGGGGTCCATCCAATGGTAGGGTTTTTCTTGGTTAGCTGGGATCTTTTCTAAATTGGCGATAGAAATAGGAAGGCAATAAATTGACTAACTAGTCATTAGGTAGAATCGACTTGCATTGTTTTAGGGGGTCGGAATGGGATTTTGTCTTATGGGTAGGAGGGTTGAGGCATCGCACTCCCCTTTGTCTCCCATTCTCTTTGAACCAAGTGCAATGGAAAGTCTGCTTCAATTCGAGTAATCCTGTAGGAAGTGGAAACTCGAAATTACTGACATTAGTTGGTTGTTAGAAGACACGTCTGATGTTAGGAACCCAAAAATTCAGGTCAATCCAACTGGGTTTGGCCAAAACTCTTCTGTTGTTGCGATATAAACTCAATAGGGCCTAAGTTACAAACCCGTGATACTCTAAGGGAGCGCTCATGGTGGGCAGCGTCATTTTGGAAAATCTATTGATGGACTACTAAAAGGTGCGCCTTGGATTGAGACTAGTGAACACCTCATAGTCCGATAAGTCATGCCTCTTTCATGTTTTGGGTTTCTAGGTTTTTTGTGATGCATTATGTAATGTGGATTAATCTTTGGTTGCTTTATATTGTAGAGTTTGTTCGATACTCTATTGCATTGGGATGAGCTCTTAAACATTGTGGAGTTGTAGCAGTCGCTTAGATTTTTGGAGCACGCATACTTTCCTTTTTTGTCCCTATGGTCCATGCAGACTTGTTCTATGTAAGCTTTCTTAGATATATTTCTTATTATTTTTTGCCCCTATGGTCCATGCATGCTTTTTCTATGTAAGCTTTCTTGCATATACTTTTTATTCTTTGTATGGACTCACATTTTGTGATATTTAAAGATATATTGGTCTATTTTGGTTTCTCCTCCCTTCATTGGTCCATATAGTCTTATGAGATGTTGTGACGTACTAACCGCTAAATATAGTCGATAATATTTGGTGGTCATCTGGGATCTTTTCTAGCTGTCGTCATCCACACTCCACTAGAATATTTGGACTTTGATCAGTTTAGGTGACCCGAGGTCCACCTCGTAGGGAAATGTCATGCCTCATCCCATGAGGATTGACCTAAGTGTTTCCTACTAACCTAACAATCTCTTATCTTTAGCTAGCTCATGTTTGGAGGTGTCCTTCGAGGGGCTTCTCATCCAAACACAGAGAGGTCATTACCCTTGATTTATGGAGTGCGATGCTTTTTTCTAGTAATAGGCTCGGGTTTGTGGAACCCTAACGCATTCTGGCACAGATGTTGCACATTTCCTCTAAGAGAATGATCAACCAGGGTTTTAAGATTCTGACCCTAGGGTAAGTCATTGTGTCCGCTCTTATCCTATTTTTCCCTTTCAATAAAGCACCTGACTCATCGGGTCCACCCTACCATCGGATGCCCTTCGTCGAGAAAGGTTGTTTGCACGCTTCCCTTTAAACAATGTTTTCTTTAGTTATCTAAATAGAATATACTACCATACTGTTGAACACATAAAAACAGCTTCATTAATTACCCTTTTAGCACATGGTTTGTTTCACATCTTCATTAATTCGTGACATGAAAACAGTGAAACTAGTACTTTCAAAACACTGGATAAAAGTATATTTATATATTTTTAGTTCCGTCCTCAAAACCAAAGGTGCGTCCACTCTTAAAAAACCAGAGGAGTGTTTTTAGCCTGCATCTCTAGGCTCCAATGCAAAACCGCATTGATAACAGTACGGATTTCTTCTTAGTCTTAGCACCGATTACATATTCTAGGAATAAGTTCCGACCAGTGTTCCTCATGGTAATGAGTTGCCATAGGAGGGAATCTTCTATACTGGACCGTTCATCCTAGGCACTGGTTAGACGCTCTAGGCAAACCAAAAAATATATCCAGCTCGTTCGAGCTCTAGAAATTGACGCCAGGGGAAAGTCAACCACTAAAATTGCCCTTAATCTGGGCAAGAATATTTCCTTCCATTAGTGAAGAAATCACAATCACATCTAGGTTTTGAAAATCAGAAGCCATCAACCATCTAGTCCTTTGTAATCAATATTTCTTGAACAATTAATGCTACTAAAAATAATACTTTATAAATCTGATTATAACTTTATCGAAAAGATTTTTCAATGACTTTGATTTTGACAACTAATAATTTTCTAAGGATTTCTATTCCCTGCTTCTTTCTTTTTGCAGCTATTGAATTTTCTACGTGAAGACTTTGCTTAATTTGCTTTGCTAATTTTCTAATTTTTCAAAATTATGGCACTAATTTTTTTTCTTTGATTATATGACATTTTTTTCTAAGTTTACTAAATCAACAATTTTCTATACTTTTATATTTATTTGTTTTGTCACCCAAGAGTTAGAAAATTCATTTTTAAGTAATAATTTATATTTCATATGTCGTCTAGGATAGTTTATGATTACGAAAGTCTTTCCATTGCTAAATTGATAGAAACTATTATTATTTAAAGGAGTCTTCAATTCTATTAACAATTATCATTATCATAGAAATAAGTCGTATATGTTTAAACGTTCATAAAAACCATTATTTTTTAGTCAAGAGAATAATTGAAATTTCAATGATGCATCTAAATAATTATTACTATAACTAATTTGTCCTTAGTTAATATCTAATATTTCTAAGGATTCCACTAATGCCATTCTTATAAGTGTGATACGAAAATTTATGGTTAGCTCAATCATGGAAAGAATTCTAATATTCTATATATGTTTCTTTAATACTAATTTTAATATTATAATAATATTAGTTTTTTAATAGATTACCTTGGATAAGTCTTAAATTAGCATAACATTCTAAGTTAGAAAATTTTCAAGCATACTTATTTATTCTTTAGTATAACATTCTATGTTAAGATTTTTCTAGAGTATAACAATTTTTTTTTTAAATTTGACTTTATTATCCCATGTATATATACAACTAATTTTTTAAGTATTTCCAATGATTAGAACCCAATCTAAATTTAACTATAATTATAACTAATTCTTTTTATTAAAAAATAATTATCATTTGATAAAGAAAGATCATCCAAATGCTAATATTAAAAATCAAATTTGATCATTAATTTATTAAGCTTTTCTACTTTAAAGTAATAATCTAATTCATGCTTTCAAGAATAAAATAATTTTTATTATTTTTTTAAAATAAAATAGTAATTTCTTAATTTATTTTAAAACCTAGTTTTGCTTAGGACTGTAGTCGGCCATGCATTAAGTGAGGATATTGGCGATGTAGCCACATTTGGGGGTGATGCCACACCTCATCTTCTTGGCAGCATGATGAGAATATTTTTGGATTTTAGAGAAAGAAAAAAAATTAAGAGAAGATTTTGGTAGTGTAAGGGTGTCGACAGTCTTCGCTTCTTTGATCGCCCTTCTTCACAATAGAGTCTATTTAGCTCCACACTCCATGTTCTTACATTGGAGGGGAGGGGTCTTATTTATAGGAGAGGAAGGGGAAACGGGGGTGTGGGATGTTGCCTACATAAGTGGCATTTGAGGTGTCACATGGTGGCACCATGAAAATGATGGGTGATGGGTTGATTAATTGGGTGTCAGCTTATTAAATTTTCTTAAATTTTTTAAAACATGAAAATGCCATGAGAATGATATTTCTAGTGAGGTGTTTTTGGTATTTTTCAAAAAAATCTCATTTTTTATTTTAAGAGAAAATTAGAAAGAGGATATGAGGTTCCCTGATGAGGTTGGAAGTGACTGAAAATATCCCAAATTTTTTAAAATAAAAATTAAAAAATTTGGAGGAGAAGTATTGATGTGGCAACTTAAGAATTTTCAATCAATAAAAAAGAATCTCATTTTTTAAATTTTCATGAAAAATTAGGATATGAGAAATGAGTTGTCTTATGGAGGTTTAAAAATACTAGGATTTTTTTTTAAAAAATAAATATGATAGTTGAAAAAAATAAAAAAATGAGTATTTATGTGGCAAGAGATGGGAGGAAAAGTATATACTCTTTCTAATCATTGCTTATCTCTCTCTTACCATGTGTCATTCTCTTGTAAAGTCCTACTTACAATTGAACTCTCTCTCTTTTAATTAACTACTTTTTGGCTTTTAGTTAGAATTAGACTAATTGAATGCTTTTTCTTTTCTTCCCATTTTTCCTTTTCATGCATGCATAATTTTTTACATGTTTTGTCGACGACTAAGGTGGACTTTTCATGATAAGGAATAACACACATACACTATTGAAAATAATTAGCCAATGTTTGCAAAAACTATTCTTTTTGCATGTGTTCGCGTGCTTTTAAGTAAATGCACAACCATATATCAAGAATGAGTTCACAAGAGTAAATTATTTATTTATTTATGAAATGTGCATGCACATGTTATACATGTGCACATATGCCTAAGGAGGAGTTCACATGGATAACTTATCCCCAACACCGATTCGGTACTTTTAAGGCTTAAGTCATCGGGGGGGGGGGGGGGGGGGGGGGGGGGGGGGGGGGGGGGGGGGGGGGGGGGGGGGGGGGGGAGTTCATGCAAGGATCAACGATTTTGCTCATGTATACGATGAAGAAAATTGCCATGGGAGAAAATTTTTGTGTGTACATTTTGTGTTGTCCAGGCGGTTTGTTACATATGTCATTGTCAATATTGTACTTATTTGAAAATTGAATCAACAAATCCTTTCTTTCTAGCATCTCATGATGCACGTTTCTCAATAATAATTGTATACTTAATTTATAAATGATTTATGGAATATTTTTTAACACTTAGTTGGAAGGGTAGCAAGGATGTATGTTCTACCACCCAAAATTTTTTCCTCCGCAATTGTTGCTATTAGCATCACAAATAAACTTACACATGTCATTATTTGTATCACTAGCAATACATATAGCGACGGTTCTGTAGAGATGTGTATACCGATGGTTTTAGCGATGACAAGGGATACTTGTCTAGATAAATTATTCCATCGCTTTAAACATCAATATATGGCCCATATCTTTGGGACAAACCCTCTTCTTGGGGTTTGAGAAACCAAGTCCCTTGGTATCCCTCTAGTTGGAGGGTACTAAATAAAAAAAGAATTGCATCTAGTTTACTTCTTATCCAAAGTCTTATAAATGCACAAGCCTTTTTTATCCTAAACTACATTCTTGCGACTCTTATACTTCTATGTCTTCACCTCTTGATCAACAAAACGTGATGCATTTGGAGATTATACTCTTCATAGGATGATCAAATGGAGTGCAACTATGGAGTATCCATCATCTTATACTTGATCTTTCACTCTTTTTGAAGATGGGAGCTTTCTCAAACCCTAGGTATGGAGCTTTATGACAGTTTTGGACAGCACTAAATTTTCTCAAATTTCTTCATCAATATCAAAGGGTTTTTGCTCTATTATACTCCCTGAGGCTTCTACATACATCCTAGTATCAACATTGATTGATCTTGAAGCTTGAAGCTTTGATGGAGCATGGATATGGAGATTGCAAACCCTATGCATAACAGTTTGGGACAGCATCAAAGATTCCTGAAATTTTTGAAGCAAATCATGGGGCTTTTGTGGGCAAAGCATCTCTGAAGCTTCCTCAACCATTGTCCCTCAAGAATCCATCAACATTGGACCGACATTGAAGCCAATGGAGGTCTAGGTATTCAATGGACAGCATGAAGCTTTTATGCCATTAAATTTTGGCATTCCCTCTCAAATTTTGGGATCTCTTGGACACATTGAAGCCCTCTCTATTACCTATTGCAACCTACTTCAAGTAGAGAAGGTAATCGGTCTTCATCAACCCTCATTTGGAGCATTCATGGAGTCATGGAGATTTCATGGGATTAATGAAGCTGAAGCTTATCAAGGAAGGGATTATTCTTAAAGATTGAAGATCTCTTGGACTGATTTTAGAAGGATTATCAAGCTCAACTCACCTATGTCAAGCATTATGGATTGAAGGTCATTCCATCAACAATACTCTTCTCCAATCAATCAAATGAGGTACTCTAATCACTCTTAATTTCTCTTTACATCCAATTGCTGATCTCATTTCCAATTGTTGAAGAGAAATAAGAGGATTAATGAAGCTTTCATTCATAGCCTAATGCATTGCATGAAGCCTATAGGTTATGTCAATCATTGTCTTTACTAAACCTCTTCAATTTACTGAAATGGCCATCTCTAAATGTCTCAAACTCTTCCATAATGAATGAGCATTCCCCATCTACTTTCATTCACTGAAATCAGTAATTTCTTGAGCTTCTTTACTCAATCTTTATTGCCTAACCCTGACATGAAATTGATTGCTTATTTTTCCTCTTGATCATAAAAAAATCATTACCCAATCGGTAAGTGAGAAAAACTTTGTAAGCAATGAGTCACTGCTGAGGTAAATACCCCTCCATTTCTCATTTACATTTCAGCCTTTTCAATTCTAAACTTGCATACCATGAAAGGGCAAATGAAAGGCAATTGTATTTCATTCCTATTCCATGCATATCATACTGATTTTTAGAGCTAGAATTCACTTGCCATGTACATGCCCACGAGGAAAAGTGGATGCCGGGTGAGTTGGTAGGACAAAAGTGAGGTGACCCTCCCCTACCGACGAGGACCCTAAAGGGGAGCGCAACCCAGCTCGAGAGGGAACTTTGCAAACCCCTCGGGTCTCGGATCCCACGCATTTTTAAGTTTAGGTGCATGTACAAATCTCAAAGGCACTTGAAATCAACCTACAGCATGAGTTTATGGGCAGTGAGTTCTTGAGATATTGGCAAATGTATGGTACTCATGAATATATGGCAAATGTATGAAGACATATGGCTACAGTAAAATGTATGCATCCTATGGTAAAGACACTCTGGTTCAGCATTAAAGTTTGGGACAGAGTATGTATGCATACCCTCATTAAAGATTGCAGTCTACATTGAGTTAGACAGCCATTTTACTGATTACAGAGGTCATTTTCAGTATGGGCAGATGTATGAGACTCTCCTACAGGGTTATGAAGTTGGTACATACTTGGTATTGATGGTACAAGTCATTAATTGACTAGAACAGGGTATTCATTGCTTGCAGGAATTTTCAGACAGCAACAGAAAATCCCTTATAGAAATTTCTGTACTCATCCATTTTCTGCACTTGATAGCTTGTTGGATAGAGGACTCTTCAATCTTCGAATAGAGACAAAGACCTCGTAATTTGGATCTCTAGAAGTGAAGATAATCAAGTTTTTCTACTACAGGAAATTCAGGACAGAAATCAACCCATGGCTAGGAATAAGAAGAGAGACCCTGTTTTGGATACTATCAATGAAGAATTGAAGGAATATCAACAGGAAAGGGGTGAACATCAACAGGAAAGGGGTGAACATGACACTTCTCAAGATACCATTTACCGAATGCATTATGAGAACGAAGAGGTCGATGCAAGTTCCACCCACTCCCCTACCAATCAACCCATAGAGATGTCTCATATCTCAATGAATTCAAACAGTTTTCAACAATTGTCAAATGACATAAAGGATATGAAATCAGGCTTCGAGGGTATGAGGTTGGGTATTGACAAGCTTGTAGCACTTCTTGGTGAGAAAATGTTGCCTACAGCTGGTCTTAATGTCCCACATCCTCATATGGCTGAAGAACCACCTAAACCACCTACTCCTAAGGTGGTAGGTCAATTTGAAGTTGGAGAGTCATCTAAAGCTAAGGATTTTGTTCAGCCCACTTCACTTCAGCTACAATTCCATCAACAAAAGGGTCATTTACAGCCACATGGGCAAGATCCTCAAGAGAGAGTGCAAACAAACTCAAAGCATGATGAAGACATCCATGGGTGCAACTCTTTCTACAAGCAATTTTACACTCAAGCAAATGTTGGTGGCTATGAGCAAGGGCATGTTAATTCAGCCCCAAACTCTTATGGGCAGCCACATGGACATGTGAATTCAGCCCCAAATGCTTATGGACAGCCACAACATAATTTCTCTACTCAAGTGCAGCCCAATAAGCCAAGTCCCATGTCAAATCATGGTTGGAATCAGCAAAATAATGGGCAGCAACCACCTTTCGACTCACCTGTGCATGGACAACCTCAAGGGTACCATGGACAACCTCCCAATGTGAGCAACACATACTTTCAGCCTCAAGGACATTATTTCCAGCCACAAAGTCATGGTATGCATTATGGACAGCAAACTCCTTATGCACAAGGGCAGGGAAATAATGAATATCCTAGGCAAGGATCTTTTGGCAATTCTTTTGGGCCACAACACCATAGTGGGAAGCAGCACCATAATGGACAACCTCCTCAATACGAGAGAGAGTACAAGGAGAAAATAGTTATCTCAAACTTCAAGGGAGAGAACCCTTCACCCACGAAGTTGGAGGAGTGGTTTGACAAGTTAGAGATGTATTTTTCCCTTTACCCAAGGCCCGAGAATGCCAAAGTAAAATTTGCAGCCCTTCATCTAGAAGGCTATGCTCACACTTGGTGGAGATATATGGCGAGGACGGGACATGACTTCTTGTCTTGGGATGCAGTGAAAAATGCTATGATTGAAGTCTTTGTTTTCCCTATTGAAAAAGAGCGGTTAGAGAAGAAGTGGTATGCACTTGAGCAACGTGGTCTCTCGGTTAGAGAGTACTCAAATCAGTTTTTGAACCTTTCGATGTATGTTCATGGGGTCTCCGATAGTGCCAAGTTGAATAAATACATATTTGGTTTGGAACCTACTCTTTCTTCCGAAGTTGAAGCCATGAATCCTACATCCCTACAAGCTGCCATTCAATTGGCTGAACGTTATGGGCAGAAATACAAGGGTTTTCAGCCAAAAACAGGGCATTCTTTTCAGCCTACGCAGTTCCCAAGGACATCAGGCCATTATGGGCATGCTAAAACTGATTTTCAGCATATTGGGAAGCCATCAAATACTTTCAACAATACCTATAGCAAGATACCCACTTTTCCTACTGTTTTTGGGTCAAAACAAAGCAGTAATTTCAGACCTAATGCTGAAAATAGATTTGATGGAAAGAGAACTTATATAAGTGCCAAAACTTCAACCCCTACTCAAGGCAAACATGTATCGAATGACAAGCTCAAAGATATGTATGCTAAAGGACTATGCTACAAATGTGGAGAGAAATGGTCACCCGATCATAAGTCCAAATGCAAGGCCAAAAATATGAAGATTAGCATGATCATCGAGGATGATTCCGATGTTGAATCTATTGAAGGAAGCTTGGCTCAGCTTGATGTCACAACTCAAGAAGAGGCGCATGAAAATGAAGGGAATGTCCATGATGAGTTCTATGATCTGATGGATGGGTTTCCTTTCGACCCGGGCGGTCATTATTTGGATGATGCATGGACTGATTTACATCCATCGCTATGTGCCATATCAAGTGATGCATGGAGTGGTTCAAGAGGGGATAATACCTTATGCCTTAAAGGTCAAATCAAGGGAAGGACCGCTCATATACTCATTGATACGGGAAGTACACATAGCTTCATTAATGCTAAGTCACTCAATGGGCTGAAATTGAATACGCATGAAATACCTACATCACTCAAAATCCAAGTGGCAAATAGAAATTTTGAGAAGAGCAATCAATGCTGTCCAAATGTACCTATCACCCTTTCCCCATTGTGCACTACATCGGTGAGCCTAATAGCATTAGAAATGGGTCCCATTGATATAATACTTGGCTGCAATTGGCTGAAATCTTTGGGCAGATTTACCATGGATCTCAACAACATGGAAATGGAGTTTAAATGGTGTGGACAACAAGTAACACTACATGGAGTTGAAAAGAAAAGAATGGAGATGATCAGCCCCAAGAAGGTTAAGAAAGAGATAAATGAAAAGGCATGTATGTTTGATCTACGAATTTGTGCCTAATTTGGTGAACGAATAGATTAGTGGTGCCCCGAAACAGCAGTTCTTTTCATTGATTTCCGTCACTTTTACCTTTTTACTATTCTGTAACTTGTAAGGTATAATATCCTATAGTTTTACGGTAACTAGTCATGTTCACCATTCTTCTTTCCAAGATTGAAGAGAATCAGCCCTCTTCTCCTACCAACAATATGGACCCATGTCTTTGTAAATTGCTGAAAGAATATGATGATATTTTTCAGCCACCTACCTCTCTTCCTCCCAAAAGAGAAGTGGATCATCCCATTGACTTGCTGCCCAATACAAGCCCATCAACAAACCACCATATCGCCTCTCCAAAGTGGAAAGAGAAGAGGTAGAACGCCAAGTCAAAGAGCTTTTGAAAATGGGTCTCATTAAGGCAAGCCAATCACCTTTTGCTTCTCCAGTCCTTCTTGTGAAGAAGAAAGATGGCTCCTTTCGAATGTGCATTGATTCCGCGATCTCAACAAGGTCACTATCAAGAATAGGTATCCAATACCTAGAATAGATGATCTCTCAGATGAATTGAAGGATGCCAAGGTGTTCTCCAAAATTGACTTGAGATCGGGATATCATCAAATACACATGAAGGAAGGGGATGAATTTAAAACAGCCTTCAGGACGGAGAGGGGTCTTTACCAATTTATGGTTATGCCTTTTGGGTTATCAAATGCTCCAGCCACATTCCAGTCTCTCATGAATAAGATACTTCAGCCATTGCTCTTTAAAACAATTTTGGTATTCTTTGATGACATTTTGATCTATAGCAAGAATAAAGAAGACCATTTGCAGCATGTAAAAGAGGTCTTTGACATATTGAGGATACATAAACTATTTGCCAAGGCCACTAAATGCTCTTTTATGACAAAGGAAGTTGAGTACTTGGGTCATATAGTGGGAGAAGATGGAATCAAAGTGGATCCTAAGAAGGTTTAGTGCGTCAAAGAATGGCCTACGCCAACCAATACCACTTCATTAAGAGGTTTCCTTGGTTTGTCATCCTTTTACCGAAGGTTTATGAAGAACTATGCTCATGTTGCAGCTCCTCTTACCGATCGGCTGAAAAAGGAGGCCTTCTTCTGGGATGAGATCGCTGACAAGAGCTTTAATGAGCTGAAGCAATTGCTTGTTTCAGCACCCATACTAGTTTGCCCTGACTTCTCCAAGACTTTTACCATTTATGCAGATGCCAGTGGTAGAGGTTTGGGGGCATTTTTGGTATAGGAGCATGGTGTCATTGCATTTGAGAGCAGAAAATTTGATGACAAAGAGAGAGAGATGCATGTTTATGAGCAGGAGATGCTTGTTATCTTACATGCAATCAAGAAATGGCACCACTACCTCTATGGGACACACTTCAAAGTCAAAAGGGATCATAGGGTCTTGAGATATTTTCTCTCGTAGCCCAATCTTTCTCCCAAGCAAAAGAGATGGTTAGCCACTTTGCAATCATATGATTTTGAAATATCATACATGGCTGGCAAGGATAATGTGGTGGCTGATGCGTTATCAAGAATGTGGGTATGCAGTCTATCTACTGTGTCTACCATCTATAAGGATTGGATTGAAGACATTCAAGAGGAATATGTGCTTAATGAGAAATTACAGCAAGGGTGTGATGCTGAATTTCCTAATTTTAAAGTGCATAATGGTCTCTTATGGTTTAAGGATAAAGTGTACTTGATTCCCAGTAGTAAATTCAAGTTGAAGGTGCTTCAAGAGATGCATTCATCGCCAATGGCTGGTCACTTGGGCCTTTTCAAGACGTTTGATAGAGTTCATCAAAGCTTCTATTGGAAAGGTCTATGGAAAGATGTTAAAGAGTATGTATCTCAGTGCTTGGAGTGTCAGCAAAATAAGGATTCCACTCTATTACCAGCCGGCTTACTTCAGCCTTTACCCATACCTACGGGTAAATGGACAGATATTTCCATGGATTTCATAACGGGATTGCCTACTACCAGTCATGGATGGAACAGTATCTATGTGGTAGTTGATAGATTGACCAAATCAGCCCACTTTATCCCAACTAAAGTCCAATTTTCAGCAAGGCAAGTCGCCGAGCAATTTATGGAAGGTGTGTTCAAACTACATGGTATGCCTATGAGAATAGTATCAGACCGTGATTCGAAGTTTATGGGAAACTTCTGGAAAAGTCTATTCTCATCTATGGGTACTTTCCTCACTCCTAGCACGGCCTATCACCCTCAGACTGATGGGCAAACGGAGAGAGTCAATCATTGGGTGGAAGTGTACCTTAGGCATTATTGTCATGACACACAAGCTTCATGGGATCGTTGGATCCACCTTGCTGAATTTTGCTATAATAATACGCACCACATGAGCATTGGGATGTCTCCGTTTGAAGCTCTTTATGGGTATAAAGTCCAACTTCCATCAGTTTTATTCCATGAAGACATCAACCCACAAGCAAAGGAAGAGTTGGAAAGAATGGAGTTGCTTATGAGGCAATGCAAGGACAGCATAAGGAAAGCACAAGAGGTAATGAAGGTCTATGCTGATGAGAAAAGAAGACATTTAGACTTCAAGGTTGGAGATTGGGTATTTCTCAAAGTACCCAAGACGCATTATGCTTCATTAAAGGGTGGGAACAATAAGCTTGCTCATAGGTTTTATGGGCCATACTTGATCTTGGACAAAATTGGAGATCTTGCTTACAAACTTCAACTACCATCTTCTACTAGAATACATGATGTATTCCATGTTTCACTGTTGAAGAAGTATGTTGGGCCCGATGTACAAGTATTGGAAGAGTTACCACCATTGGATGAGGCAGGACTGATCATATATGAACCTGAAAGCATTATTGGAAAGAGAGAGAAAGTTCTCAGAAATCGTACTCTCATTGAGTATCTCATTAAGTGAAAGAATTTTCCCATTGAAGAGTCTTCTTGGAAACCATCCACTTATATCAGTAACTTTCCTTGGTTATTACAGGATGATATATGATGCAATATGCAGTGACTATGCAGAGACAGCTTGTTGTATGAAATTTTTGCAGACAATAAAACTGTCCTGACTTCATTAGAATTTGATTTTGATGTTATGGGGTGATGCTTGGGAGTGTATACTTCGTTTCTACACCTTATACACCTCATTTGGACCAATATATCAAAAGTTATGGCAGTTTTAGTGAATCAGCCCTATTTGGACAGTAGCCAGTTTTCTCACAGTTTGGCATGCAAAAAGGTCTTCTTTTCATGGACAGTGCTTTCTTATCACTTGGAAGATGAATGTGCATGATTACTATCATCCTTGACTTGGATTTAGTCCATTACTTCTTGGTTTTGAGGACAAAACCATCTTCAGGACGGGATGGTTTGTCATGAAGGAAAATACAACATTAATATTTGCACCTTGGATTAATTCCAGCCTTTGTAAATTCAGCCCTAGCCTATGTGTACATGTGTGAACAGCCCTTAAGTTTGGAAAGAGGGTTAGAATAAAAGGGACTAGAGGCCAAAGGCAAGACATCTTTTGATCATTCAATAATCTTGGCTTTTCCATCTTCTTGAAGTTAGCTTCTTCTTAGCCTATGAAGCACTCAGCCATGGCCGTCATGTATTCTTGAAACCCCAACCATTAATACATGATGAGGATGTCTTGGTGCATTAGACTTGTTAATTCTTTGTTGTTGCTTAGTTAATTTTCAATTTCAGTTAGATTTCATTCCATGGTTGATTGCTTTCTTACATTTTTAAAGTTGGAAAGCGACCTTCACTTCTCTCGACAGACTCCTTGGTATCGGAGTCCTCTATGCTTTGTCTTGAATTTCACGATCTCTTGTTCACTTTAAAGGCAATCAATGGAGTGGTTACAGGACTTGCGATGGGAAGAGAGGGTACCCAAGCCTTTGCCCATGAGAGGAGTTGTCCTTGGCCTCTCTCTCTCTCTCTCTCTCTCTCTCTCTCTCTCTCTCTCTCTCTCTAGGTTCTCCTTCCCTCTCTTTCCTTCTCTCTTCCTCTCCTCCACTACCTCTCCCTCTCCTTCTCTCCTTCTCAAATTGGCAAGGGGAGAAAAAGAATAATGATTCTACTTGCTAAAAGGAAAATAGGGGGGAGAGGGGGGAGGGGGGGGATTAACGAGGGAAGGGTGACAATAGTAAGGGGAAAAGAAGAGGGTGACAATAGTAAGGGGAGGGGATGCTATGAGGGGGGGGGGGGGGGGGCTTAACTACACAGGACCCCCAGCTTTTTTTGCCACCATGCGGCCTATTGAGAGAAGGAAGGGATATTAGGGGGGAGGGGGGATTGGAGGTGGTGCACGTGTGCCCCTCCCCCCATTGTAATCGTCATTTCCTTCACCTATATCCTTGTCGACTTCACTACAGCTCAGCAATTCCCATCATCCTCTTCTCCTGCTCGACTACATGTTCAGCTCCCTCCCCTCCCTTCTTTACCTTTGCTGTCTCCTCCCCTTACTCTCATCAACTCGGAGTTTTACTCCCTCTCCCTTTGTCACTCAATGGCACTGACAGGGAGTGACATTTAGGAAATAATTTTTTAAATATTAATTTTTTAATTTGGATAGAAAAAGGAGTGGAGGAGAAATTTGACGGCGACAAAAAAATAAAATAGAGGGGGAATCTTCATAACGGCGATGGAGGTGGCCTATTGATACACATATGTTCATGAGTAACTTACCCAAGGACAGAAATGAGAATTTTTTGCTCATCAAACTAAATACCTAGTGGAGATTCATGGCTATTTTCCTCATTAATTGAGGGATTTTTCAAAAGCATGTAATGTACTATGCCTTAATATATGCATAAAGCATGAGATTACTATTGGTAAGAATACACCCAATCTAGGGGATATTTGTGCATTCACTAATGTATACTGCTATATCATTCTTGAAAATATCATAGCCTAGTAGTCTATATAAAGTAAACCTATTGTAATACCATAACCTACCCTTAAAAGACAATCAATTTAGTGTAACTATAGGTGTCTCAAATGTCTTTAGTGAAATGTCTATTTAGTAGTTATAATGAGAGAGAAGGAAATCAAGAGGGCAAGAATGATAAAGAGTGTGTGTTTATGAATGGCACTAGTGAGAGAAATCAAGAAGACCACACACACACACATATTCTGTGTTAAGAAGTGAATTGGAGAGAGAGAAAGAGGAGAGAGAAGATTGCAAAAGAGAGAGAAAGAGAGTGATGAGGAGAGAGAAATACTAGAAATAGAGAGAGAAAGATAGAAAGAGATGAGAAGCCATTGAATCTGAAAGAAAGGTAATTAGGAGAGAGATAATGATGTATTAATATTTCAAAAGATAAGAAAAATTATATGTCCCTTCCTTTTATACCTATGTTAGTGTGACATGGTATTACTAGTATTTTCATTTTAAACAACTATTCTTCTCAGCTTCTTACAATTGATCCTATCCCAAAGGTTTTTTCCCTAAAAAATAAACTTACAAGGGTTGGAAAAGGATGGATGGAACCATAGGGGATTCACTAGTAGTAATAAGGAGACGTCACTTACGTGCAAGAAATATATGAAAATACCCCTTATCTATCCCCTATTTATGGGACCTTACCTTACAAAATGTACCTTCCTTCCCTTACACTCACGTGGTACCATATAGTAAACCCTAGTGGATCCCTAGGGATGGAACAAAGTACTACTCTGTTTTCAACTATACAAATAGGGAAATGAATGAAAGATTAAAGACATATGGACTGAAATGAAGAGAGTAAGCCTCAACTATATACATGATCAAGAGTGCTTCAAAAGTACTTGAAGCCTTAAAATCTTCAAATGATGGACTCAAAATAAAGTAGTCAGCTTGCTATAAGAACAAACCCTACTAAACCAAACCTGCCATAACTTCTGGTAGAAATATCCAAATGAAGCGTGCCACATTTCAAAATGTAGCTCTTGAAGAGTACTTTGACCCTATGTAGATGGCATAATTCTAAAAATTAGAAAGAATAAACGTTGTTCTAAACTAGACTGTTATTAGGTCGCTGCCCATATCATAATTGTCTCCATAGTCAGTGTATGTGCTTCAGCCCCACCAATGTGTCCCATAGATAAGGAAACTCATCTAGTGGTAGTAGGAAATCTAGTAATGAAATCCATTGTAATGTGCATCAATTTGCCTGTACGAACAGGTAATGGCTGCAACAAACCACCTAGCTTATGGGTGCTGTCCTTATTCTACTAACAAGGCATGCACTTCATGACAAAATCTTTGACATATTTCCGTAGTCATTTTCAATAAAAGCTTTTATTGATCATATCATAGGTTTTGAAAACTCCAAGGTGTCCAGCTAAAGGTAAAGAATGCAACTCCTCCATAGTTTTTCGTATAAAAGAAGAAGTAGAATGAATGATAATGTGAATTATCTTCCATGAGACATTGCTGTATTTTTTGAAAAATATGGATGAGCTATTCATCCAAAAGGTAAGCTTCTTGTAATTCTTCAATCCAGTTACTATGTAGTTCAATCATAGTAGCTGAAACTTTACAAGCCCACATACAAGAAAGAGAATCAGCCAACTACATTGTCTTTGCCCCTTGTACGAGTGATGTCAAAAGCATAGTTTTACAGTGTAGCTACCCACCCACCTACGTAGGAGTAAGATTGTACTGAGTGAGGAAATACTTAAGGACCTTGCAATCTTCAAACTCTAAATCGACTACCATAAAAATAATGGCGCCATTTCTTTATTGCATGTAAGATAGCAAATATCTCTTAGTCATAGACATTCATAACCATTTCCTTATCTGTAAGCTTGTGACTTTCAAAGGCAATTACTCCATGCTCCTGTAACAAAACATCCCCTATGCCTCAGCCACTAGCATCACACTGTATGGTAAATGCCTTAAAAAAAGCCGAGCATACTAGAATAAGAGCACAAGTAAGGAGTTCCTTTAACCGATTGAAGCTACTATCTGTGTAAGAGCATCCCAAAAGAAAGCTTCCTTCTTCAACCTATCAGTCAAAGGAGCTACAATTACTGCATAATGCTTGATGAATCAACGATAAAATGAAGATAGACCAAGAAACCCTCTAAGTGAAGTATTGGTAGTAAGTGTTGGCCAATCTTTTACACACTACACCTTCTTGGGGTGAGCTTGGATCCCTTTTTTGCTAACAATATGTTCCAAGTTGAATATTCCACTTCAATTTGCATGAAAGAGCATTTCTTTTCCTTAGCAAAGAGTTTATGATGACTCAGTACATTAAAACCTTCCTCATGTGTGATAAATGGTCATGAAGGGACTTACTATAGATCAAAATGTCATCAAAGAAGGTAAGGACAAGTTGAAAGAGAAAAGGCTACAAAATCCTGAGTAGCTCGAGCATTTTTAAGTCCTTAAAGTAGTCTTAATTTCATCACCCTCGCGTGTACAGATCTAATGATACCCTAACCTCAAGTCAATCTTTGTGAAAAATCTAGCCCCCTTGAGTTCATCAAGCAAATGATCAATTCTTAGTATTGGGTACCTATTCTTCATTGTGATCTTGTTAAGATCCCTATAATCAATACACATCCTGAAAGATCCATCTTTCTTTTTAACTAACAAGATCAAAGATGCATAAGGTGAAAAACTAGGTTCAATGAATCCCATTTCAAGAAGCTCCTTGATTTTCTTGGCTACTTCTTCACACTCACACTTGGATAATCTGTAAGGTGGCTTATTAATTGGCTTTGAGTTGGGCTCCAAATCAATTGGGTGAACCAGTGCTCTCTTGGGAGGCAATGAAGTAGGCACTTCAAACAAATCCATGTACTCCTCAAGAAGAGCTTTCAAAGCTGGATGACTTGCTGAATTTGTGGATTGATCTTCAACCTCTTTATTAAGGTGCAAAACAAAGATCTAAGAGCGCCTCTTGTACTTCTTTTTGAGTTATTGAATGGTGATAAGATGAAAATCTAATTTACTAGAAATTCCTTGTAAATAGATGAGCTGTTCATCAAAGATAAACTCCATATACATTTGTGAGAAATCCATAATAATTTTAGCCAATGTCATCAACCAAGTACAATATCTATGGGCCCCATTTCCAAGGTTATCATGCTTACTTTTGGTTCATAATTTTTAGCCAATTGTAAAGAAACATGTGGCCATATTTGAGTACCGATTTCTTTTTCACCATTGGCTACCTAAACTCTTATGGGCTATTGTAAGTCAGTGGAAAGACAATTCAGCTTATCCATAATAGACTTATTCACAAAATTGTGTGTAGTGTATTGCCACTATCAATTAGGATAAACATATCCTTCCCATGAAGTGTAGTAGGCCTCTTAGAACCTGTCCAAGTAGCCATGAAAATGGAGGAACAACTAGTGGCAACAAGTGGCTCGTCAAAAGTTCATCTTGAATCGAAAGGAATACTACCACCCAGATCAAAAGGAAAAGTGTTGACGGGGTCATAAAAATGTTATTGAGCAATAACTTTCTCAAGATATTCATTTTCAGAAGTAGGTAAAAATACATTGACCTCATCAATGTCATCTTCAAAATCCTCAAGGACTAACATGAACCTTTTCTTTTGCATTTTTGTATATACACTTTGTGGCGTGGTCAGTTATATACTTTTTCCCACATTTGAAGCATAAGATTTTTTTCCTCTTTGCTTTGTAGAGGTCCATTGGAATAGACTTTGGATTCATATTGGCTGAAATAGATTTAGGCTTGCTATCTCCTTGTTTAAAATCCACTCTTGGACTATTTGTTGTCCAGAAATTACTTTGACGACTTGAAGCATTGAATGATGGATAAGTTGACACTCTTATGCTCCCACTTGGTGCATGATTGCTGCTTTAAACATTGCCAACTTGTCTGTATTTTAAAACAATCATGGTTGTCCATAACTAGGCTGAAATGGGGACTTCCTTCTATATTTCCTTCCATAATGCTTTGCAAGTTCAATAGCTTTGAAGAGATTGGTAGGGTTTTGCACCATAACATCAGCTAATAAAGACAACTCTAAACCATACATATACTTGTGGAGTTTATCTATGTACATGGTAAGATCGAGGAATTGATTTGTATACTCCTATACACTTAGACCTCTTTGCTCCAATCCATACCATCGATGTGCCAATTTCTCTTGTTCAAGAGGAGAGACAAATATCTTAACCATAAGTGTCTCAAATGCATCCAAATTCTCTACAAGTATATTCTCATCCTTTATGAATCTCCACCAAGTAAGGTTCACTGTTTAAATGAGCTTTCTCCTTAGCTTCCTTGGTTCCCATTTTCATTTGCATCCATTGGGAGATTTGAGTCATTATTTGAGCATTAGATTTCTACTAACTTGTCAATTGAATTCTTCATTTGGGTAGTGGAATCCATCAACTTCTCAATGTAAGACTTTGTTCGATGAGTAGACAATACCATCTGCTCCACTCTAGATAATAGCTCCATATGCCTTTGAGCATGTTTATTCTTAGGTTCACACATGATATTATTGAGTGCATTGATTTTCCCTTGCATTTGAGGCTCTTCAAGGCCCTCTTGAGGTGTGTTATCCAACATTAAATCTTTGATTTGTTGTGGATATTCATCCTGGGTCTTATTATTTCCTTTATGACCTACCATAGTAGGTAGTCTTGTAGTACCCCATGTTAGAAAATTGGGTATAACTTGAGCTCAATAATGAAGATGGTACCTGCCTGTATATACCTTGCAGTGTCTTGTAAATCCCATGTTTTACCTTGTTTTGCTCTTGAAGGTACTTGAGTCTTGGAAAACACTTCAATCTTCAATTCTACACTCTGTGTATCAGTGTGAGGGATAAAATGGAAGGACAAGCTCCCTATACGGGCTTCAAATCACTGGGAGGTGGGCAAAGTTCCCCTTGGGTTAGTTGGTTGCACCCCTTTGGGTTCTTTAATAGTGAGAGAGGGTCACCTCTCTTTTGTCTCACTATCTTCCTCGACATCTATCTTTTTCCTCTGTGGGAATATCAACATGGCAATGGCATACTACTTTAATCCATCAACATGAGATATATTACTAAAATTTTCATTAAGCTATTTTCATGAATTGTAAGAGATTTGAAATTTTGGCAAAATGGATGAGAAGAGGGTCTTACCAAGCAATGAGTCACTATTGCTGACTTACCCTTTTACAATGAGGTCATGATATACTTTTTCATGAATGAATAATCATTAGCAAATCAATGGATTAGAGTAAAAAATCTTATCAATCAATGGGGCTAAATAAATTGGATTGAATGCAATGCTCTTGAATTTTCAATTAGAAGATTCTAATTCACTAATTGGATCCAATATGCATCAAGAAAACATGGCATTACATGAATTGACTGATTTAAGCAATGGTTGGCTAATATTTGATAGAAATTATATAATTCTTTAATCTCTAATTCAATTGGATAAAGCTCAGCAATTGGATGAATGAGAGAGATTAAGAATTGAAGAGGAATACCTTTTATATGTTTGATGAAGACTTAATTGATTCCCAAATGCTTGATGAAGCCTTTGGTTGCCCAATGTTGTTGAAATAACATTCAATGCTTGTGTATATAATACTTGGAAGCAATCTTGAAGATTCAAATGCCTAAGATTAAAGTATTTAACCCGTTTTCCTGAAATTTTGACTCCAGCTCTTAAGCTTCAATCTTTGGCCATTCGTGCTCAATCCTTGCAATTTCTTTAAGAATCCTTATTGAAATGATTCAATGGCTGAAATGATGAAGAATCTTCAAGAAAGTAAAGAGAAATGAAAGCTTGAGCTAAAGCTTTTATAACTGTCCATGGACTGCACAATTAGGGTTTTCAAGAAAGCTTGAGGATGAAGGATGGAGTGTAATCTTGATGATTACTAGAGGATTTCACTTGCTAATGACCAATTGAAGCACCAAGACTTGAAGATTGAGAAAGGGGAGCAGAGAGTAGGTTGAAATCAGTCTGAAAAATATGCCACATTTTTTGGGACTGTCCTATGCACAATGATGGAGCTTGGCTGGGGCTAATAGTACATAATGAACTTGAAGCTCTTAAAGTGAGAAAGCTTGGTTTGGTGTTACTTTGTCAGGAAGAGAAAGGGTTTGATAGATATAAGATTTTGGTTGCAAACTCCAGGAAATCTACAAGAAGCTTCAAGAAAGGGAAAAGAGAACCCTCTCTTCGAAAAGTAACCATAGTTTGTTTCCCTTCTAAGCCCAGTTAACTCCCATTTGACCATGATACCTTCAAAAGTGCATAAAAGTTTGATGAGACGACCTGCTATTTTGTCCTTTCACCACCATATCTGTCCCAAAGATCTCTAGATATACTCTTTTCTAACTGTAGATGTCCTGCAAGACACTACTAGTCACACTATCCATGTCTTCTATATGTACTACTTGTTTGAAATTGGATTTTATGGTGAAAAATTAGACTAAAGTAGAAGAAAATGGATCAAAGACCAATGTTATCACTTGTCAAAAATTGAAATACTAGAGAGAGAGAAAGAGGAGAGAGAAGATTGTAGAAGAGAGAGAAGACGAAGTGTAGAAGAGAGAGAAAGAGAGTGATGAGGAGAGAGAAATACTAGAAATAGAGAGAGAAATATAGAAAAATGTGAGAAGCCATTGAGTTGAGAGCAAGGTAATGAGGAAAAAATATTAATGTATTAATGTTTCAAAAGATGAGAAAAATGACATGTCCCTTCCTTTCGTACCTATGTTAGTGTGACATGTTATTACTAATATTTCACTCTAAATAACTATTCTTCCCAGCTTCTTACATTCTAAACACATGCACAACCTACACAAACATGTGCATGCATGGGTGCACACACACACACAAACGCACGCATGAGATTTGTTAACCCTCAAACCAACAAGGTGAAAAATTTAGAAAATCTAAAGCAGAAGACAAAGCCAATGCAAAAGTGAAATGGAAGACAATGCATGCCAATAAAAATATAGAAACTCAAGAACTGCAGAAAAATTCTAAATCAAGGAGAAAGGTACACAAGAAAAAGCGCAAGTCAATACTTTTGTAAAAAAACACAAGGTGCATCATGATTTATTTTAAGAGCATCGAGCTCCCACCCGTGCAATTTGTAAAGGTAGATGGGCAGTAGGAAGGAAGCTAGGAAGATAGAAAGACAATGGGAAAAATGGCCTAGGCCACAGCTGACCCTGTAAAAAAGGGGATAAGGGGATGACCGCCCAAAAGGGATTTAGGGTTTTGTATATAAAGTTGAAAAGTGAAAGAGAAGCTCATTCTTGTGTGTGGCCAAAAGTAGCTCTCCTCCTCCTCCTCCTCCTCCTCCTCTTATTCTTCTTACTTGCTTGAGCTTGTGCTTGAGAGAGGGAGTGTGAGAGTGAGCGTGTGAGGATGAGGGACCATGGTGGAGAAGCTCTCCATCTTCTTCTCTTCTCTTAGCTTGCTCGCAGCAATGGAACTTGGAGCGTGGAGCTTAAGGATGGAGCTTGCTTGATGCTTGCACTTGAATCGTGGAGCTACTGTAGTGCTTAGGAGAGGAGGCAACTCAATTGGGCAAGGAGATAAGCTCACTACACACGTGGAGATGGATAACGCGTTGGCTATGTAAGAGATAGCCATTAATGCTTGGTTTGGAACACTTGAACAATAAGCAGTCTGTGTGTCTTGGTGGTTCTCACCTTTACATTTTGGTTCGACTATGGGGACCAATGGATTTAAGCTTGAGTGCTTGCGTACTTTAATCGAGCATCAAAGTAGGATTTTTCCCAAACCAGTGCATAAGGTAGATAGGTGGGATGCGAGGGAGTTTGAAGAGGTATTTGATCTCCTTAGCAAGTAAGTGTTTGGTTTTTTGGATTTGGAAAGATAGGTTAGAGTAGTGTAGGTGTTTTCTTTATGATTTTTATTTACATTTAGGTAGGATAGGAGCAAACAGTGTGAGCACACAGTAGGGTTTTTGTTGTTGTATAACACGCTAAAATAGGAAAAAGAAGGGAAAAAAAAAAGGGTTAAATACTGGTAAACGGAGCAAAGCTAAGGTGCATGCAGACCTAGGTAGGGTAATAAGAGGCCAAGAGGAGCAAGGGAAACTTCATTTTGCATTTCAAGGATTAGGGAGAGCTAGGGAGAGAGAGGGAGAACTGCATTGCGTGGGCCTACTTCAATCTCATCACCAAGGAGTTTCTGGCCCACTACAAGTACTCCCACATCTTCTCTTGCATGTGTAGCTAAGATCTAGAGGTGCTCAACCAATGGGAAGGCCTCTATCATTTGATGCAATCAATTCTGTGCAAGTACAACAAAAAATGTGTCGCATTCGGCCCATCTAAGTGACTACGATTCTGAGCTAAGTCCCAGAATTGGCCCCTGGCCCACCCTAGATTCGTCCACTCAGCCAAACCCATTCGGGCAAACCACCCAAGCTTTGGCCTTGCCATTTGGCCCATCCAAGTCGACTCGTTTGGACCAACTTGATATTCAGCCCTCGGCCTTGATGACTCGGCCCACTCAAACCAAATTTGCATTCGGCCCATCTGACTTGGCCCTTGGTTGTTTGGCCATTTGGCCCTCAAACAACCACATATGGATTGGCCGAATCGGGCATTCGGACCAGTTGTATTAGGCCATTTCCTCATTCACCCCTTGGCCATTCGGACGAGGGCCAAATTGGACATTCGGCCCTTGGAATTTGGACCTATTGGTCCGAGTTTCGATTTTTCTAAATTTTAACATGTAGACCCCAAAACTGACTCAGAGACTATATAGACCCAAAAGAACACCATAGATCTATCACTAGATTGAAATCCAGAGTAAGTAGTTTAAAACTTGGACGGCCCTTCAAATTGTGTAGGTTATTTCAATGTAACGGCCCTATAGGCCGGGAGCTCTACCCCTTTGCACCTCCCCCAAGTAGGTTGGAGAGAAAACGCATTCCGTAAGAGGTCTTCCAAATTAGATCCTAGTGTAGTGATGGCTCTACACAAGCATAGATTCTCACTTACAAAACAACAACCAAAAGCCCATACCTGAACAAAGATAAATAGAAATCCTATAACTTCAATGGGCCAATCTAGCCAACAAGGGAAAAAAGACCATGCCACAAAAGCATGTACATATTAGACTGCATCTAGTTAAAGTGGAACAGAACAAGGTCAAGCTACAACTGGGAGGATGACTAAAAATGACAGTCCTAACACCTTGAATGGTATTGCACAGATGACCCAAGAAATCAGTAGAGAATTCACATTTGGCTGTGCAGTTGGGGACTCAAGGGCATATATTAGAAGGCTTAAATTTATAAGCCAAGACTTGGAAGATGAAGACATAGTACCACCTACTTATCTTAGGGTCAAACTCACCACAAAAAGAGAGCATAGTGTCGATGCTCTCATTGACGAAGGAGCTTATTTTAATATCTTGACCTATGAAACATGGACCCTACTAGGCCAACCAGAGCTCACATCAAATGATGCGACTCTTAATCCTTATGGGAAACACCCACAGGCGCTTATAGTGAAATGCAAAATCCTTGTAACTATTGAAATGAAAAGCTTGCCTACCCTGTTCCATGTTCTCCCAAATACTGTTGATTGTGGAAAGTAAATCTCCTACCCTTTAAAAGGGCAACAAAGTATGAGGCTGATTACATAGCACAGAGGATACACTTGACACTATCGAGTGTGAGGATAATCACAACCTTTAGCAAGGGTGACCTCATTAAGCCTCGAGGAAAGGACAAAAAACATTCTGACATACCAGGAAAGTTTAGTGATGAGAGCAAGGACTTGTTGAAAGAATTGATACAAGCGCATATTGAATAGAGAGAATCAATGAGCAAGTACATGCTTAAAATATGAAGGTCAGGAGACAATGCCAAGGATAGGCTTTGGACTTACAAATATCATAGAAGACCACAAAAGAAGCCCAAGCCTTATAGACGAAAGAATAGATGGAGAGCCAGCACAATGCCACGATGGATATCCAAAGCATTGCTATGTGCTCAAGGGTATTACATAGGTAATCGATGGATTTGGGTGCCAAAACCCCCTGCTAAACCACCTATGTTAATTGAACTATAGACTGTATCAAAAGCAAAGAAGTGTATGAGGAAATCTGAATGAAAAACCAAGTCTTGAGTTAGCAACATTGGAGTGACTGAGCCCCTCACGCGACTGAAATCAAGAAACCAAACGGGACTATTCGAGAGGTAGATCCTTAGACTAGCATGCTTAACAAGCAGATATCATATGTAATTGTCGGGTGTGCACAAAGATCACTAGTGTCCAAGGAGCCTTTGACTTTCCAAGAGGATGATGAGCACCACAGGTACAATGTTGCTCATGATAAGGCTGATTGCTTAATAAAGAAAATGGCAGAATCATCTAATAGCCATGAGCAAATCTTCCAACCAATGCCAAGTCCATCTAGGAGTCCTAAATCTCCTACACCCTCTTTCCCTAAACAGATGTAGGAAGCACAACAACAGTTGTCAAGTGCAGCTACTCAATCCCAATCTCTATCTCCATCCAAGCTTCCAAATGTCTAAGAGGTGGAACATGACACCACCCGTAGCTCTCGGCCCAAGAATATGCTTGTGCAATCTATTGTGACTAGATCAACTGAGGCTTGATTTGCACAAGTGAATACTCAAAGGGCAAAAAAAGACACAAATACTTCCGATTTGCTTGAGGACCTAACACTGCAATCTACCAACAGTAGCCAGTCCGCTGAACTAGCCGCTACTACTTCCAATCAAGATGAATCACATCAATCACAGCCTTTGGCCATGACGATGCCGCTTGTGGAACACACGCTTAGCAATTCACCTACATAAGAGATGTCACAACCAACATCCTTGACACCTCCAGCACTTTCGAAGCACCTAAATCGTAGGCTTGAGGAGAAATCTCTCGAACATTTGGCTAAGGAGATGGCACATCTGACCAATGAACCATAGATGAAGTGCCTAATGAAGCTTGATCACAAGTTGATAGCAATCACATGTATGTATGTATATGTGGACATCGAAAGGCCACCTAAAGCCTAGGCTTGAGAAGAAATCTCTCAAATATTTATTCAAGGAGATGGCGCATCTGACCAATAAAGTAGAGATGAAGTGCATGATGAAGCTTGATCACAAGCTAATAGCCAGCACACGTGCGTACGTGCATGTGAACATCAGAAGGCCAACACCAGAGTACATAAAGCTCATAGCCAAACCCCTGATGTGGAACGAGCAACCACATGTTTGCTCCCGCTATGTAGCTATTGCCAAAGAAGTCGTGAAGGACATCCCAAAGGCCATAGCTGGAGCATTGCGCTTGATACCCTCACTCTATACTTCTCAATGTGTGACAAACAAGGAAAAGATCAAAGCAATCAAACGAAAGGAAAAGGACAATGCAAGTTTGTGCAAAAATTGTACTTCGACCAGAGTTTGGCAGCCAAAAATGGCCACTGACTAATGACACTCACTGAGCAAAGAAAAGCCCTTTGGACATCAAGACATGATCCCTCGTACATTGCCTCGACCTCATTAAGAGTGTTGGCAATGGTCCATGAGATCCAGCTTTTTGCCACCATTCGAAAACATCCCTTGTATGATAAACTAATTCTAGAGAAAGATCTACATGTGGCCAGCAGGCTAGGAGTAGGGAGCATGGTGCTTGATGTTAGCGCATATATCTTTTGCCTCACTCAAGACCCTACAATTCTAGATCTCTATGCTTCCCATCAATATAACCCTGAATTCTTCATCTGGTTTTGTCCAAGCCCACATGATAGGAATCCCAAACTGTCTCTTGCTTCTACACCATAGTCACCCAAACCTCTAGAGCAAGAGAAAAACAGCTCTAAACACAACACCTGCTCTGATAAGAAGCAAAGGAGGCATGTTCCAATCGGTAAGGACAAGCGTCTAAAGCAAATGCCTAACCAGGAATAACTGCCAATGCAATTGGATCAGGGGCTAAATGGAGGGAAATGAGTTGAAGAGCTAGAATCTCCAAAAAGAGGGACACTTGTACTCTCACAACCTAGCAAGGCTGTTCAACAAGCCGCAGCTATGTCCCATGAGGACACACTAGAGAAAGAGAAATCTGAGGCCCAGCCAAGCACATCAACGACTAACCTAGTTCAGGGTTCCAAGTCCTTAAGGGGTAGACCTCGATTGCCTAAGAAAAAGAGGAGAAAATAACAAAAATAACGGCACTTGCAAGTGGCGCTAGACGCCAAGAAGATTGAGACCAAGGGTTCTGAAGAACTAAGAAATGAAGTATCAAACCCACCCATGAATGAACCCATTGCCATCTCTCCTAACAACGGTGAAACCTCAGACACATCCGTGTGTTTTGATAAGTCAAAGCAACCATTACCATCAATGGTTGCTTGCAACACTCAATCCGCTGACAACAGAACTTGCATTGACCAATCAAGAGTAGATACAACACTGTCACAATATGTTGATGAAACTATATCAGTGACATAACAAGGAGAACCATGACACAATAGGAGCAAATCCTCAAGAGAAATATGAAAACCCTAAGGACAAAAGAAATCCTAGTATTGACCAATCTTCCTCATCTAGGCCTAAGCCCCCAGCTATGCTAAAGCCTAGGAAAACTCCCAGAACCTTGCATGAGATAGCAACCAAGCAATCCTTCATAGAACATCGAAGTGTCATAGAGTGCTTCACTGAGTGGGAGACTAAACTCAAATTATTTGCACATATCTACATCCTTGAGGACATGGGCACATTCCCTAAGGAGCAACTTGAGGAATACTTTCCATATCTACTATCTTGGAAAGAACAAGAATATCTTAATGAGCACTATGATAAGCTCCTACATGAGTGCATACAACTCATCTTTGACAAGAAAGTTGACAAGCTACGCTTAACTGTGACATTCAACAAAGTGCTTTGCCAACCATATCTCTTAGAGATAGAGCAACTAAAGTAACGATTAGAGGGTTGAAGTCAATTTTAAAATTTTTGGTTTGAAAACCATGCTATAATGGTTAAACTTGGAGCCCAGATTATGACACAGTCTCAAAGGAGCGACTGGCCAAATGGCAGTCTCAAAGACACCCAACGTATGTGGCACCAATTTCCTTTTGAGTACTAACTACCCTAATGGACTTAATCGGAGATAGCCAAGAGAACTCTCTGATTGATAAAATTCTCACTGAGGAGGAGCTACATGTTTTAAGTAGATTAGAACAAGGTACCATGCTACTCGATGTTGCAAAATATATGTTTTTATTGAGTAGGTTGCCACGAGTATTGGATGCATGTGCCACACACCATAACAATCCTAAGTTTTACAATTGGTTTTTATCCTTACAAAGTGACATGGATTCATAAACGTGTACTTATATAAACAATGAGTTTTGGATTGTGTATAAATAATACAAAAAAAAGCAAATCCAACACACACAAGCAATGCTAATCAAGCGCAAGTGATATGCATCGAAGTCAACACCATGGGATTTAGATAAGTGATGTTTCTTTGAGCTATACCTGTTCATTATGGTTGAAGCATATGACTTACATATACTCTCACAAGTTTCCAAGTGAATATAGGACAACAAAGGTCTCTGTACAAAAGTGTTCAATGTCCAAGTTACCACAAGACCACCAATCCCACAAAGAACCATTATGGAGAAAGTGACATAAGTGCTAAGAACAAAGAGCCATGACAAAAGCCCTACTGCTAGAAGAGAAGGTCACCCTTGCAAATAAAGCACACATTGCATTTGAGCATGGCCTAAAGTATAGTCATTGGCTACTCTCTCTTTCTTGGCCAAACTCTACATCTGACTCACTTCAGTTGCTACCTCAATTGTACCGATGTCTCACATGTTACAAAGAGTTTTGTAAAATCTCAAGTGTATCTCCATCTCAACAACTATTCCTCTAGCATCGAGGCTAGTAACACAATCATCTTCGTAATATCCATTTTTCATAACCTTTGGATCTCAACATTTTTCATAACCTTTGGATCTCAACCCTTTTCACACTTCTTTTTCACACTCCATCTTAGTGCCATTGCAATCAACAGTGGTAAGCAAGGCATTGAAGACCATGGAAAGTACAATGTACTCTTCAACCACTACAAGTAGCCACTAGCTACAAAAAGCTAGGGTGCCAATGAGCTCACGTATGCTCAGTCATGATGTTAAAACCTCAAATGATGTTTCAAGAAACCCTTAAGTATAATTCTCCTCAACATTGACAATTTTTTTCACCCCATTGAACCCTTGCTTCATCCACACACAACTACAAGGAACCTAGCCAATAGTCTTCTAACTACGTACTATCTACGTATGCACGTGCACTCATATAATATCTACACCACAATCTATACACAGTTTGGGTCCTCAAGTGTAGGACAATACTCTCAACTTACTTAGAGTTTTTGATCTATCTCCCAAACTAATCAAATTACGTCTTGTGCATGATAAGAAGACTAGCACTAACCCTAAGGAGAGACCACATATGAGAGGTTTCTAATTGCAGGTATTGAAGACTCCAACGAAAGTGTCATCAATCCTTTATCAACACTCAACTTTGAATTCTTATCCTTATATCATCATGCAAGCCATGAGTGCAACTCCCAACAAAGAACAACCCTATCTCCAACTACAATAACTCTATCACCATCCAATCCTACCACCAAAGTGCCACCAATGACCTTCATTCACACCACCACCACAACTCCTCTAAGGCCATGGGACTAGCACTTGTTTATGAGAGGGGGTAATGTTAATCCTCAGACAAACAAGATGGAAAATCGGAAAAATATAAAGCAAAAGACAAGGCCAAGGCAAAAGTGAAACGAAAAGCGA
Source organism: Lygodium microphyllum (assembly GCF_053477565.2). Taxonomy (NCBI): domain Eukaryota; kingdom Viridiplantae; phylum Streptophyta; class Polypodiopsida; order Schizaeales; family Lygodiaceae; genus Lygodium; species Lygodium microphyllum. The sequence goes on from NC_141163.1 coordinate 118,672,034, forward strand.
AGGCACACCAATAAAAATATGAAAACATAAGAAGTGTAGAAAAGTCCTAAATCAAAGAGAAAGGCGCACAAGAAAAAACGCAAGTCAATACTTTTATAAAAGAATGCAAGACGCATCATGATTTATTTTAAGAGCACCGTGCAATTTTTAAAGGTAGATGGGTGGTAGGAAGGAAGCCAAGAAGATAGGAGGACAATGGGAAAAATGGCCTAGAAAAAAGGGGATAAGGGGATGACCACCCAAAAGGGATTTGGGATTTTGTATATAAAGTTGAAAAGTGAATGAGAAGCTCATTCTTGTGTGTGGCCAAAAGTAGCTCTCCTCCTCCTCTTCTTCTTCTTTTTCTTCTTACTTGCTTGAGCTTGTGCTTGAGAGAGGGAGTGTGAGAGTGTGAGGGAGTGAGCATGTGAGTGTGAGGGACTGTGGTGGAGAAGCTCTTTATCTTCTCCTCTCTTCTTCTCTTATTTTGTCTTGCTCGCGACAATGGAGCTTGGAGTGTGGGCTTCAAGATGGAGCTTGTTTGAAGCTTGCACTTGGATCGTGAAGCTGCCGGAGTGCTTGGGAGAGGAGGCAACTCGATCAGACATGGAGGTAAGCTCACTACACCCATAGAGATGGATAGTGTATCGGCTATGTGAGAGGTAGTAATTAGTGCTGGGCTTGGAACGCTTGAACAATAAGCGGTCCGTGGGTCTTGGTGGTTCGCCTCTACAAGATTACAGATGATGTTGATTTCAAGCAATATAGTAGCAACAATATACTATTTAGTGGACCATGGCTTATGGCTCTTTGAAATAAGCTTCTCTTCAGTATTTTGAAATTGCCTGCTATGGCTAACCATCTAGAATCCACAGTCAAATTTTGACATGGCACTGGTGACCATGGCGCCTTCTCATTAGGTTGTTGACCTCTTTATGGACTATGACTGCTTTGATTTTATAAACATCTATGCTATTGCTCTAAATTGGATTATAATTAAATGTAATCTTTCATCCATAATGGTTTATTAGACTAGCATGATATACTACTATTATGGACTTGCTTTGCAAAAATGCATATGGTCAAAATTGTACTAATAAAATTTAGATGAAAGAGCATAGTGAATTCAATCCCAGTGCTTATTTAGTTTATCACAACATGCATAAGTGATTTCTAGATGAATGATACAAATATAGGCTCCATGGTTTTATGAGACCATGTGTTGCATAGATAAGGATTCAAACATACATATCAATCATGAAATATGCTTTATAGTATGTAAAAGGGAGTATCAATTGAAGAAGGCCTTATGAGTAACCTTGATAGTCACTCCATGCGGCTATATAGGAGGCATAATTATATTTTGTAAGAAAAACTTTGATATGTAGCAACTCAAATGCATAATAAAATAAATAAGTGACGCATTGCATAAGTATCGGGGTTTAAACGTTTTTTAGCAACTAAGAAGCCCTAAAAGTTGTAGTAGATTACAACTTGCATAATCGATTTTTAGATGGATGATACGAATATGGATCCTTGGTTGTATGAGACTTAAGCATGTAGATCTATCATGAAATATAATTTATGGACACAACAATGAGGTAAAGCATAGTATAAACTTGCATTTGTTTTAGAAAGCTTTAAGAGAAACTTTCATAGACATTCTATGAGGCTATATAGGTTGCATACATAATCTAATATATAACAACTCAAATACTTAAGTGATGCACAACATAAGTTGTGGGGGATGTAAAACTTTTTTGTAATTAGGAAACTTTGAAAATGCATGGAGAGTTTGAATTACAGTAGTTTACATCCAATTAATTTAGATAAAAATTAGACATGCTCATAAGTGCTCTAGGCATAGAGGTAAACAGGTAAATAATTCACTCATCATTAGGCTTCTTGACATAAGTAGTGCATCAATACGTATAATATGTTCACTTGAGATATTACCGGTTATTATCTAAGTACTTAATCATAAGTACCAAGATATCTAGCAAGCCATGTTGCTATTTGCTTTGATAGAACTTATAAATCTTTGAGCTATTATTTTGTTCCAACAATATAGTTTACTATATTTGTAGGCAGGGATACATCAGCCAAGTAAAAGAGAAATATGCTGCTTCTAGACTATACTATGATTAAGCTTAAAAATGATGAAGATATGGTACCTTTAGTATATGAATCTTCTTAGCTATGGTGGGAGATAAGAGATTTAACTTGGTAGATATCTATAATGAATATAAGAAATTGATAGAGGTATGGAGTTTTCTTGTTTCGAGAAAATTTGTAACCTCCTCTATTAACAAGTTAAGAAAGGTTTAATGAAGTTGTTAAAGGATGCAATCAAGTATATAAAAACTGGTATATATTTACTTAGTGCAATGAAGATAATATCTCCTCAAACATTGCCACGAGTGGTGAAGAAACATAAGTGTATATAGTTAGAATGTTTCTTTTGGATATGCATATACTTAGGACTACATATGACCAGTAGAAACCATTGTTTAAATAGCAAAGTACAACCTTAGAAATATAAGTGCTATGATACATCCACATAGGTATAAATTTGATACACTATAAAGAATAGGATCATGAAGAAAAATAGAACGGCATTGACATGCTGTGTGAGCTACAAAACCTTTCAATAGAAATGTAGTAATCGATGATGGTCATCCAAACAAAGGTATAATGAGGATATGAGGTGCACGATCTTGCATAGAAATGCAATAATTTATGACTTTGTATCCAGATAGAGATATAGTAGGGCACAAGAAATTCATCTCTACACAAATCAAGGGTCACAAAGCTCACATATAATACGTATAATAAACTAGTGCACATATATAATTCTCATTTATGGCTTATTTTGTTAGCAAATAAGGAAATATTCTTGATAAGGAAGATATTAAGAGGTGTGAGCATGTATACAGAAATCCTTGGGACATAATCATAAGTGATACATAGAAATATACATATAGGATGCTTGTTTGGTACAACAATGCATACATTTGACAAGTAGAAACCAATGTGAAATGGCAAAGTGCATGCTAAGGACTATAAAGTAAAGACACTATGGATCAAAGAATAGACTCATACAGTAGAAAGCTATTGACAAACTCTGTGAACTACATGCTCTATCATAAAAATATAGCAATAGATGGTGTATACCTAGACATAGATGTAGACACTATATACTTGTATAAGCAGCCTAGTAAATGATAAAACAGAGCAAGTTATGATGGTTCCGCTCTATAACATTTTATAGACTGTAGTAGGGCATAATAAGTATGAAACTCTGCATAAATATCATCTCATTAATCTTTGTTGTGCTTCTTTAAGAGACATTTATAAATGAGTTTACTAATCTAATAAAAGGTATGTTGTCTTGCTTTTTTGAGGTAACAGTAATGAAGTTTGTATCTCCTTAATTTGAGAATGTATAAAAACCCCAAAAAACCACATTATGGGTTGTCATGATACTCTTTAGATAGTTATGAACTAGATAGCTAACTTTCGATGAAAATGACGAATCCACAGCCTACATAAAGACTTTTTAATGCCCTTGGTCTTGGCTCTCAGAATGCTAGGATCGTAACTTCTAGACATTTGCTCAATAAATAGGACATACATGAAGTTTTGTTACCTTGTTTTTTAGCTTGTGAGAGTAACCCAACTAGTTATAGTTTTTTGGCAAAATCTAAAACCCAAGTTGAAAATTTAATAGGATAGTCTGTTAAACATAGTTTTGAATTTGAAATTGAGTTACATAGTCTTTATGTTAACAACATGCTGATAGGTTAAAATTGATAGAGGTGGTGAGTACTTATATGATCCATTGAACTTGGCTAAGATTTCAAAGGTATAATTAAGTGTGACAGCCTATTGAAGACAACAAAAAAATAGGATGTTAATGACAAGTTGATAGGTTTAAAATGATAGAGATTGTCGTTTTTAATGTGTGGACCAAACCCAGGTGTGAATTTTCAAAGTTTTTTTGAGTCCTTGGTAAGCTAGGTTTATTTAACCATTCTTATCATGGACATCAATTACAAGTGGTTAAAGGTGATAACATATGTAGTTCCCAGTGCGGTCTAGGTTTTTACCTAACAATTTTCCCGTGCATTGATATATGTATAGCTTTTAACCTTACTATACTGGTTCTTGATGAATGTTGCTAACCACGGACTCCCAATAATGAAGAAAAATAATGATGAGGGCCATGCCTCTCTGAAAGACACTATCTTACCTATGCAAAATAGAATGAATCTATGATATTTTACTCATGAAAGTTCTTTTAAAGACAAGAGCATAACTTTTTTTTTATAGATATGGTTCAAATTTTTGTGAAGATAAATATTATTCAAACACACACCCACACCCACTATCCCTAGGCAAACACCATATATAATTAAAAAATTATTATGTTATCCTCCATATTCACTCTGATTACTCAATTAAGATTTTGATAAGACTAACTTGGCTGTTGTCTCCTTTGATGTTTTTAGAATACATGGATTCCTTCAATAGTGAATTTGGGATATGGTACTACTCGCATGAATTGGAACTTTCTTCTATAGGAGCCGTTCAATTTGTGCTGGCTTATTTTTACGAGACCAAACTTCTATAAGCTCTCATACTTCAAGACTTGAGCTCTTGTCAAACAATCACTCTTAGCTCTCAACGTAGCTTCAATAAATGATTGGATAGCCCTACTAGTTGTAATATTACCTCACCTCCAATAAATTTTTTAAAACATAAATGTTAGTTATTTTATAAGGTTAGTTTATACATTAGTTAGTAAGTTAGTTTATAAGTTAGTAAAGTTAATTAGTAAGTTATGAGTTAGTAAGTTAATTACAAGGTTAGTAAGGTTAACCTATATAGCTTACTAATCATTATAACTAACAGACTAAAACTATTTTAAAAAGAAAAATATTTTAAAAAATAAATATCGAAAGGATATGAGGTAGTTGAAAAGAGGATTGCCTCCCAATCGAATAGTCCACGGTCCTTATCATCATCATTGTCATCATCATCATCATCATTGTCGTCGTCATTGTCGTCGTCGTCGTCGTCTTTATCATCATCATCATAAACAGCCTCATGACTACATTTTTCAAAAAAAAAAGAAAAAAAAAAGAGAAGCTCCCACTCTAAGTGAAGGAGCTATTTTGGCATAACGAGAGAAGAAAAAGAAGGGAAGGGAGAGGTAGCATACACTCCCCTTTGCCTATATGAAGGCATGCCCTTTACTCAAATGAGAAGGAAGAAGAATACCTCAAGAGGCTACGAGAGAGAGAGAGAGAGAGAGAGAGAGAGAGAGGGAGTTACCCATGAGAGGCTATGAGAGAGAGAGAGTTAGAGAGGGAGAGAGTTAACTCAACCCCCCCTCTCTCGATGATCAACTAGGTAATCTTCTCTCATGCTCTCCCATCCTGAGTTCATTCCCCCTTCTTTATTTCTCAAGCCCACTCATGAATAATGTGCAAAAACCATAAGATCCACTATAATCGATCAAAGAAAGGGTATTGCCAGACATACAAGAGTACTTGAGGTTTCTGGATTTTCCACTACCACGGAACATCGGGTGTGGTAAACGTAAGTGCAAGCAAATACGAAATTTCCAATGTTGTCGTGCCAAACCAGGTTATTCTTGACTCAGAAATAGGCTATTATTTTCATATCGCTACATAAAATAATAAGGTTTTTGTCAAAATTTTACATTAAATATTAGCTTCTAAATTTACACTTATACGAAATGACAGCTTTCATCTAGAGAGCTTATTAGTACATGTATAATACATTAACTACTACATATGATTTATAGTTAGATTAATCGAGATTATAATCCGTAGAATTATGATGGAAAAAATTGTAGGTGGATATTGTACAAAATAAGTAAAGAAATATATACTCATTCAACAATAAAATAACTCGATATATCTATTATCAAACTCAACAATGTTAAGTATTGATTAAGACTTGTGAAATTTTATTTAAAATCCCTCTAAATCGTCTCATTGCCATATTTTTACTAGAAAATTTGCTATTTCTTAGGACATATCAATGTTAAGAAGATATTGGATGAAATATAAAAATGTGAAGAACAACTTAGACCCTCCTAGTCTATCATATTACCTACAAACTCCCAAAAATTGAAATAGAATGATATCACATATTCTTCATAAATAGTTTATGCAATGGTATCACTTATGTTGGGTAAGTTAGCGCTAAATGTGAAATTCATGTCTTGCTTAACAAAGTTGAAAGAAATGTTCTCAAAACTTCTTTATGGGGAGGAGAATCCTCATTAGATTATAAGGTTACCTTAGGTTAATGTCTACCTTGGCTATGTGAAGCTGCAAGCTGCACGATGGTGTGATTGTTATTGCATCATTATATGTTTGAAAGGATTGTTTGTGTTTGTTAGAATCTAGATCTCTGATTAAAAACATTGACAAACAGGATAAAAAGAAAGATTGCACTAAGCTACCCCCAAGCTAGCTACGAGACCCTGCTCCAAGAGGATCATGGTTATCGCTTCGAGAGGCTTAGATTAGGTATGTAGTGGAAAGGTCTGTCCATAGGGATAGTCTCGAGCAATAGGAAATGTGGATGCCAAAGGGGGCTCTGGCCATAAATTTTGCATTATTCCTAGAATCTGATGAACCCCTTCATGACCTAGGATGGTATCTTGGAACCCTAATACTAGTTACAAGGGTGGAATCTTGGTGGGTAGAATACCCTCGTGGAATTCTGTATATTTTTCACAGGATTGAAAAGATGAAAATTATAATAAACTTCCAATATAATAAAATATTTTTTTAAAACTCAAGCGTTGTTTGAATTGTATGCATGTCTATGAGATAAAATACCTTAAGGAACCTACAATTTAACAAACTAATTAAGGAAGCTGGTTGTTTATGTTTCAATAAATGTGCTGTAGGTAATTAAAAAAATAAAGATGATACCATCATCAAAGGAAAGCAGGTGGGTGTGACCCCCGACGGGTCCATCCAATGGTAGAGTGGTCTCGGTTAGTTGGGAGCTTTTCTAAATCAGCGATAGAAATAGAAAAATGATAAATTGACCAACTAGTCGCTAGGTAGAACTGACTTGCATTATCTTAGTGGGCCGGAATGGGATTTTGCCTTATGGGCAAGAGAGTTGACGTACCGCAGTCCCCTTCGTCTCCCATTCTCTTTGAACCAAGTGCAATGGCATGTCTACTTCAGTTCGAGTAATCCTGTAGGAAGTGGAAACTCGAAATTACCGATGTTAGCTGGCTTTCAAGAGACCTACCTGATTTTAGGAACCCAAAAATTTAGGTCAATCCTAGTGGGTTTGGTTGAAAATCTTTCGTTGCGATGTAGACTCAATAGGGCCTAAGTGACAAACCCCATGATACTCCAAGGGAGTGCTGGACAGTGTCATTTGGGAAAAACTACTGATGGACTACTAAAGGTGCACCTTGGATTGAGATTGGCAGACATCTCACACTAGTTAAGGCACAAAAAGAGCCTAACATAGTAATAGATAATCTCACTAGATTACTAATATCCTTGCCTAACATTAATTGTGAGGATGCTTGTGATTTAGAATTATATGTCTCTTCCTTTCCAGGTATATTAAACGAACTATATCGTGAATGGCCAGCCTCTAATTCCATTACCCTCTAATATAGTGGAGTCACATGACTTTTGTCTTATTGTAATCATAGGAAATAAAAAAACATCTCATCTCTCATAGAAAAAACATGGCAAAAAGACTCTAATAGAATTATTCCCCTAACCTTTTCCAGTGGTACCACTTTTTTCCCCCAAACAACTTGAGTTGGATTCTATCCACCTTCAACACAAACTTTAGGATTTTGAAGTGATTAGCCACTGCAACCCCTTCACAATCCAAACCTTGGCCCTAATTTGTAGCATATCACAATAAGCTATTGAGCAATATAAATCTTGAGCTATTCAAGCTAGACATCTATTATCTTTGAAATTTTCCATTTGACTTGCATCTAGTTTCATTATCTGAAATTGACCACACAAGTGTGCTAGCTAACATCTCATTGCTTGGACCAAAAGGCCTTTGAATTTTGATAAGACAGACAAACCAAATAAAATTTTAAAAATTTATTGGAATACCTTCAGGCCCTTCATCAAACATTAATGTGGATAATTGCCCCTTGTGTCTCATCCATCATTTGGATAGACCAAATTTTCTAGTACATAATTCAAAATTTACCCAAAATTTTCTCCTTTTCTCTAGATCAGCTCAAGTATTTGCTTTTATCTGTTGGGTTTCTACAATCCTAGTCAAAGTTTGCTTGTCACCCATCATATACTATCACTTCCATTCTCTTATACTTGAAGCCATTAAAAATCTCTATTGTTTGTCCTCCACTGCACCTCTTCTCCCTAAACTTACAAATACCCTTGCTACAAACATCATTGAGCTAATACTGAGACCTCAAAAGGATGATCCTAGTAGCAAAAGATTTACAGCCTCTACTTCTTCTAGTATAGGATCCACATTGACCATGACAATATAGAGGAACCATGGATATAGAGGATTTTCATAAGATCAATAATAGAGAAACATATTTATTCACATTAGATTTTTTAGTAAAGGCTTTGATTATATCAAGCCTAAGATTGTGTATAAAGAATTAGCTACAAATTTCGGATTAAAAAGGATATTGCTCAATAATCAGGTTGCATTTGGCTAGAAGCATACTAATAATATATAAAATTTTGTTTATAGGCCAATAATTTTTTTTGAGAAATCATTTAATATATTGGATGAATGTATGCATACAATAGAAAAAAGATTTAAATCATTCTATAGGGAAATAGGTGAGTTTGGATCACATGTCATTATGGAAGATGTATGATCTTCCATCCACCCAATTTGGAAAGCAAACTTCAAAAAAGGCATGAATCACACCCCTTGTGCCCCATTAAATCCATTCAGTATTATTGAGGAACTCTGGGATGGATGGCAGTCTCTCTCTAAAATTTACAATTTTGAAAATATGCCAAGAGCAAAGAACTTGCCTTAACACTATTGTCCTCAAAACATTTAACCTTGGATTTTTTGGACACAAAGAAAACCAAAAACTTTTTTTTTTAAATGAGAAGCTTCTTGATAAACTTCAATTCATCACCAAACATATTTATATATTTGGATTAGACAAGGCATCCCAAACACCAATAATTTTGATATGCAAAAATGAATAAGGCTAGTTGCTCTAAATAAACTAGATGGACTAGAATTCATCAATATTGGACTTGATGAAATAGACATCTTTACTTGTTGGCTACCACTCCTCAGAGAACTATACCTTCCAATGACCTCCAATACATCAATCCCATTTATCATGGGTATGAGTATTTTGCAAATTCTTTTAAGTGGATTGCAAATTAATGCCCATAATTGCCTGTCATTAGTCACTTTCCTCTCAACCAAGGCACTTCATGCTTTGGACCTTGTTATTCCTAAATACAATGAGACCCAACATAAAAAAATAGCCACCTTTTCTAAATTCCAAATGAATGCATATTGGATCATTCAAAACTAGTATTATTTCCTAATTAATTTGCCTGAATTCAAAACCTCTATGTATACCTTTAATAACACATCCTGTTATGAAGCCATCCCACATATAGGAGAAAATAGCCTTATCGAATCTCTTGAAAGCCTTATTAAACACATGAAAAAGATGGGATATGTTAGTTTTAAGAAGAGTAGAAAAAAAATGAAAATGGTAAAAAAGAATAAAGATGTGCAAATAAGTCTTGAAAGTTTTATAGAACTCATCTTTTGCCTTTTCTAGATTCTACAAAATCATGAGATTACAAGTCCATATTCTTAGCTAACTCTCGTCCATTACAGTTGCAAGGAATGTAACAACAATAGTTGGACCATGGCTCAAGACTGCAATAAGCTTCTCTTCAATATTTCAAAATTGTGTATTGTGGCTGATGATTCCAAATCCATAATCAAAATATCAACATGTCACTAGTGATGATGGCATCTTCTCATCAAGTTGTTGACCTCTCCATGGATTATGACTACTTTGACTTTACAAACATCTGTGCTATTGCTTTGAATTCAAGTATTAAATGTAATCTTGCATGTACGATGATTTATTAACTTGCATGATATACTACCATTATGGACTTGCTTTGCAAACATGCATATATGGTCAAAAGTGTACTAATAAAAATTTAGATGAAAGAGCATAGTGAATTAAATCCCTGTGCATATTTAGTTGATGACAACCTGCATAAGCTATTTTTGGAAGAATGATACAAATATAGGCTCCTTGGTTTTATGAGATTATGTGTTGCATAGATAAGGATTTAGACATATATATTAGTCATGAAATATCCTTTATAGGTATACGACACTATAAATTGAAGAAGGCCTTATGAGTGACCTTGATAGTTACTGCATGAGGCTATATAGGAAGCATAATTATGTTTTTTAAGAAAAACTTTGATATGTAGCAACTCAATTGCATAATCAAATAAATAAGTGATGCACTGCATAAGTCTTGGGGTGCATAAGTCTTGGGGTGTGTAAACATTTTTTAGCAACTAAGAAACTCTAAAAGTTGTACTAAATGATAGCTTGCATAATTGATTTCTAGATGAATGATACAAATATGGATCCTTGGTTGTATGAGACTTAGGCATGCAGATTTGTCATGGAATATAATTTATGGACACAACAACGAGGTAAAGGACAATATAAACTTGCATTTGTTTTAAAAAGCCTTAAGAGGAACTTTGATAGACATTTTATGAGGCTATATAGATTGCATAAATATTCTAATATATAGTAGCTTAAATACATAAGTGATGCACTGCATAAGTCCTGGAATGTAAACATTTGTCAGAGAGGGAAAATAAAATAATGAGGATAAAATACTAGCTACACTAGCCGGTATAAAAGGTGTAAGGGACTAGATTTTTGACCATAAAATTATAATAATAAGTCTCCTTCATCTTCTCTCCCTCTCTCCAACTTTCATGGCTTCCTTCCTTCCTTTTTTGTCTTTCTCTATCTTCTTCTAGTATTTCTCTCTCCTTATCACTCTCTTTCTCTCTCTTCTACTCCCCTTCTTCTCTCTCTTCTCTACAGTCTTCTCTCTCCCCAGTCCTCTCCTTTTGAAAAGTGGTATCAGAATCATAGGTTCTTGATCCAATTGGCCAACATTCCATTCAGTTATCCCTTTTTAGTCACACAGATTTAAGAGCCATAGGTACACAGGTACAAACATGACATGGAGCAACAACGCAGTTATCAAGGAATTTTGGACCATAAGGACTGCAAGTCTTAAGCATTAATGGAGTCTTGGACCAAATTTGGAGGTTGGAAGACCAGATTTAGTAGCTTGCCACTAACTTTGAGGTACATTTTAGGGTTCCTAGTTAAAGAAGGGTTTTAGAAGACTTAGAGGAGACTATTTTCTATTCTACCTTTTGAGAATATGCATTTTCTTCTTCTTCTTGGAGCTTTTTTCCAAGCTTTCATGGAGGAAATCCCTTCTGCTATATTGATTGCTCGTTGTGGGAGATAACTAAAAGAAATGCATTCTTGACATTGTTTCTTCCTCAAAATGTGGAGTTGTTGTCCACCATTTTCTTCTTGTCTTGCTTTTGCCCTTTTGTTAGGCCTCCACAAAGAGATGCTTGAACCTCAACTCTAAACCACCATTTCTACTCCAGAGGAAGTAATCATTTAAGCTTTACAAAGTGCCTATCACATTGAAGCTTCATGTATTGAAGGATACATATGAGATGAGAAAATAACAGCGATTGGGGTCAAAGTCTTACGCTGGATAACCTACCATGGCTTGGCCCTTAATGTGACCACAGAAAAATCCCCCTTGAGAAATATAAATTCCTGTGGTATTCACAATTGTCGAGTGGGAAGTGTATGGAAGCTATTAAAAGACCAAAATCAGCTGCAACAGTGTAAAGGTAAATCTAGTAGGCTTATCGATTGTGGCCATGAAGATGACCGAGTTGGCTTTTAGATCTGCTCCGTCTCCATCTCCATGACGGGAGTACCATCTAGGTGGCAAGCAAATAAAGCATATGTGCCAGAAGAACCAGTAGTGTTTTGCAATGGTATTCGAAGAGCAACCCCTTGGGAAGGAAAATCTATAACTGCATCAAATGTGCTCTGAGAAGGAAACTGAGGAGCACCTTGTGGAGGAAAAGGGAGCCCATGCCCTACTTCGGAGCAATACAAAACCTCTTGGTATGCCCATTCCCATGAAAGATGGACCAGGACCTTGCATTGCTTGAGTTAGAGCATTTGGCAGTGTTTGATCTACATAATATCCACTCACTAAAGACATAATAGTAGGAGGATAAGATATCGATGGGGAAACCATGGTGTTAGTTTGGTTCCATTGATGACCGAAACCACACAATCTAGATCTAGGCATTGCCATTGAGCCTATATTCATGTTTGGAAGGGCTGCTTAAAGTGGGCCTAGACTAGGAAACTCTCGAGCAGCAGCTGCACTTGCCGATGAGTCTCCAAGAAGATCAAATGGATTTCTTGATATAAATGGGTGATCAATTGTAGCTTCCCACTTGCATGCCCATTTCCTCCTGCAGCTACATATGGCAGACGAAATGGAGCTCTTGGCAACTGTAGTCTTGGTTGTGGTGCACTAAAAAGATCCACTAGAATTTCTGGTCTTGAAGATTTTTGTCCCTGTAGTGCCTATGATATTGCACCTACAGAATTATTAGCATCCAATACTTCAGGAGAATAAAGGATCATTTCTATTGTGTTTGTCTTCAAAGATGGTAGATTGGCTTTGTATATTTTGATTTAGTAGCCTCCCAAAAATTGTTGATGTAGTGCATTAGTTGTCCAATACACGAATCCCGAGCCTCTTCTTCCTTGAACCTCTCTTCAATAGGATCCCCTAGCTTCTTCAAGCTTGGCAATGTATACACCTTTTGTGTAGGTACTGTCTGCTTGCTTTCTGAGCTAAGAGACAAAGGATTCTTGTCTACTTCCAAAATCCTTGCAGCGAGATTATAGTCTACTAGGATATAGTCTACAAGGGACTGACAATTGCTTTCAATGCATGAAATCAAAATGTTTTCCATGTGATGGTGCAGCAAATTAATGAAAGGATACTTAAAAAAAAAAGGTTTAGAATTGCCTGAAAGGTGAGAAGGATCGAAGCTTGCACGTGAGCTATGGCAAGAGAGCAAGAGCAAGAAAGAGAGAGACAAGAAATGGGAACTCCAACAGTCATAATGTGTGACCGGGCCTTCCTTTATTTACTAGTCACTAAAAAATGAATGTAAAGAATAAAGTGACGTGACGGGCGCCCGCCACCTGCAGTGTGCAGTGGCGGGTACTGTCAGTGTAGTAATACACGGGGCGGCACGGCAGAGGCGCCTTTACCCTAACAACCTCCCACTTAAAGGCAAATCTGCCCCAGTAAGAGAGAAAAGAAAAGAAAAAGACAGTACAACTGTACATAGGTACAAGGGATGAGGAAATGCATCATCTCATCCAACGCCCATCAATATCCTGAGGAAGGCAAAGCGCTCAATAGTGAGACTTTTTGTGAGCAGATCTGCAGGATTCTCGTCAGTGGAGATCTTGACAAGGTCAATAGACTTGTCTTGCATGACACCACGAATGAAGTGATACCACACCTCAATGTATTTCGTCTTCGCATGGAAGACCGGATTCTTAGCCAACTGAATGGCACTCATAGAATCCGAATGCAGTGTAGGTATAGCATCAATCCCAAGGTCAGCAACTAGACGGCCTAGCCATATGGCCTCCTTGCAAGCCTTAGTGGTTGCAACATACTCGACCTCAGTGGTAGACAAAGCCGTACACTTTTGAACCCTGGACATCCAAGAGACAGCACCTCCAATATAGGTGAATACATAGCTAGAAGTGGACTTCCTACTACCTGATGTCCTGCATAATCGGAGTCAGTGTACCCCATGACCCTTGGATCCTGTCTGCCATAGCAAATACACATATCTGTTGTGCCCTTCAGGTACCTCATGATACCCTTCACGGCATCCCAATGTTTCCTACTAGGTGTAGCCATATAGCATGCCACAACACCAACTGCAAAGGCAATATCTGGACGAGTGGCTATCATGGCATACATCAAACTGCCCACGACTGAAGCATAAGGGATCTGGGCCATCTCGACCCTCTGCTCATCTGTCTGTGGACAATCGGCCTGTGATACCTTTACATAAGAAGGCAATGGACAACCAATAGGCTTTACATCCTGCATGCGGAAGCGCTGAAGGACTTTATGAATATACTCCCTCTGTGACAAGTAGAGGAGTCCCTGATGCGTATCGCATCTAATACGCATACCAAGTATGTGAGAGGCCTGTCCCAAATCCTTCATCTCAAAGCTCTTCTTCAGCTGAGAATTAAGAGCATCTAGCTCATCATGAGCTTGCCCTGCTATCAGCATATCATCCACATAGAGTACCAAAATAAGCAATGAACCATCACGGGCTTTCTTCGTGTAAAGACACGGATCCATAGCACTCCTGCTGTAGCCCTATGACTGCATAAAGTCATCAAACTTATGATACCATTCCCTAGGTGCCTGCTTCAAGCCATAAAGACTTTTCTTCAACTTGCACACTAGGTGCTCCCTGCCAGGTTCTGCAAAGCCCTTAGCCTGCTCCATATAGATCTCATCATGCAAGTCCCCATGTAAGAAAGCCGTCTTGACATCCATCTGATATAGATCTAAGTCAAGCTGAGCAACTAAAGCCAAGACCAAGCGCAGGGTGGTCATCTTAACCATAGGAGAAAAGACCTCATCAAAGTCTACACCATGCTCCTGCTTAAAACCCTTTGCTACCAATCTAGCCTTGTATGCCGGCTTGGGGTGTCCAGGGGTACTTTTCAGCTTGTACACCCACTTGCATGGCAAAGCCTTCTTGCCCTTAGGCAAGGCAACCAAATCCCAAGTCTCATTCTTATGCAAGGAGTCGATCTCAGACTGCATAGCCCTCTCCCAGGAGTGACTATCACCCCTGCGCATAGCCTCATCATAAGTGAAAGGCTCTCCTGCATCTGTAACCAAAATATAATGCATAGAGAGCAAAAATCTATCAGGTGGACGTCTGTCTCTAGCAGACCCGTCTCACTGCAGGCTCTGCTGCCTGCCTAGCTGCCTGTCCAACACCCTGACCATGAGCATCTGCTGCAGCTGTAGGCTGTCTAACTGGCTATGCAGGAGCTCTAGGCTCCTCCTGAAAGATCACTCTGCGGATCTCAACCACCTTCTTAGATTAACCGCATGTGCATCTTGTCTTCATGGAAGACTACATCATGGCTACGTACTATTTTTCGCGCCTGCGGATCCCATAGGCGATAGCCCATCTCTCCTGAATCACCATAACCAAGAAAGATGCATTTAATGCTCTTTGGATCCAACTTACTCCTCTTGTCCTTGGGCACATGGCAGAATGCCTCACATCCAAAGACACGGAGATGTGCATAAGAGGGTGGCTTACCAGCCCAAACTTCCTCTGCAACCTGGAAATCCAATCCACTAGAAGGCGATCGGTTTATGACATGCACTACCGTACTAATTACCTCAGCCCAAAAGCTTTGTGGTAGGCCTGCATGGCTAAGCATAGAGCGGACATGCTCCTGAATAGTCTTGTTCATGCGCTCAGCCAAACCATTCTGGGCGGGGGTGTAAGGGGCGGTCAACTGACGCTTAATACCCCTATCATCACAAAACTGCTCAAAAGCACGTGAGACATATTCTCCCCCTTTGTCAGTCCTAAGGCATTTTAGCCTGTACCCAATCTGGTTCTCAACAAGAGCAAGCCAACGTTGAAAGACTGCCAAGACTGATATCAGACTTTTGCTTTATGGGATAAGCCCACACTTTCCTAGAAAAATCATCAATGAAGGTAACAAAGTACTTCGCGCCATCCATAGACATACACGACATGGGTCCACAAACATCTGAATGCACCAAAGCCAAGGGCTCACTCATGCATGGCCTACCCAATTTCTTATGCGTAGACCTATTCTACTTACCATAAAGACAATGATCACACGAGTCAAAACGTGCATAGTCCAAAGGCGGAAGATACTGCAAAACAAAAAACATTTTCATTCCCTTCAAAGACATATGCCCCAAACGTGCATGCCAAAGTGATACATGTGGGATAGAACCCACTGCCAAAACATGGTCTCAAGAAGACCCAGATACAACAAGAGGATAGAGGCTACCAGCCTTGGCGCCTCTAGCAAGCACAAGTCTGCCTCTGGTAATCTTCCAGGTAGAATCCCCAAAACAGACATGAAACCCTACATCATCCAATTGTCCTGCAGACATAAGACTGCGCGTAAGCGCAGGTACATGACGTACATCCCTGAGCAAAAAGGAACTGCCAGTATGGAAAACTACAACTGAATATCTCCACAGCCCACAATATCAAGAGACCTGTCATCTCCAAGTCTGACTGATCCAGATACAGTACGCTAAGAGTGAAACCACTCACGGTAAGGCGTCACATGGAAGGACGCACCTAAATCCAATAACCAGCACTGTGCATACATACTAGGTGTCTCGATCAAGTGTGAGGCATCAGAAGAACTAGCTGCAAGTATGAACTCATCACTACCATCGGAATCCTCGATCTGCGTGACATTAATTTCTTCAATCTTGACGTTGGACTTCGCAGGTACTATGCTGTGATCAGAGGACTTCTCCTGCACTTTCTCTTTCCCCTTATCCTTGCGCTTCTCATTGTGCAACTCATGACACAGTGGTCTGGTATGACCCTTTTTTCCACAATGATGACAAGTGATATTAGCGTTGCGCCCACACAACTTACTACGCGACTTTCCATGAGATTTAGACCGACCCTTCTGAGAGTCACGGCCACGGCCATTCCCACGTTCATTCCTGTCATTCCTGCCTCTAACTGTCAAAGCATGTGAAACACGAGAGGCATCCAAGTTTTTGCGATTAACCTCTTCCTGCAAAAGAGCACTCTCAACATCATTCAGTTTTAGAGTAGCACTAGAGGCACATAGGGCAGTGCGGAATACATCCCATGACTCTTTCAGAGTCCCAAGCAAGAAAAGAGGAGTTACTTCCTCTCCAAAGGTGATATCCTGCGAAGTCAGTTTCTTTAGTGCTCAAGTGAGCAGACATAGTAGCATTATCCTTCATGCGCAGATCCATAAGCTGCTTCAACCAGTACATCTGACTTGCCGGACTTTTCTTATCATAAAGATTCTTGATCTTATTCCATAGATCCCATGCACTCTGTGCTTCCTCAAATACATTATAATCTACCTGTTCGGTGAGAGACAATACAATCGTGGACTTGCAATGCTCATCAAGTTCAAGCCAGTCGTCATTGTCCATAGTTTTAGGCTGCTCCCCACTCAACTGAAGTGGCTTAATCTGAGATTTCTGCACCAAGACTTGCCAAATTTGACTCTTCCAATAAAAGTAGTTAGTACCATCCAACTTTGTGATGTTAAATATGGCATTATCAGTCGAAGAGGATGCCATAATGCAGGCTGGAAATGCACAGACAATGTAAAACTGCTGGTTGTTTTACTGCAGAAAATGCCTAATGTCCACTGAAATGAGCTCCAAATGGTGAGAAAAGTGTGCCAAAAGATGCTACCCACTTAGTACTAGGGGCGGTACACCAAATCAGGATATTTCAGCATAAAAAATACTGCTCAGTCGACCAATAAATGCTTGCTATAATACATTTCAGAATTGCAATAATGAGAGCAAACTGTTCCAAAACTGGATCTAATGTCAACTAAACAATGCGAGGTCCAAAGCCGGCATAAAGAGGACAAAGCAAAGCCAAATGACAGTGAAAATACATGAGCATAACACCGAGAGATGTCAAATAGCATCTACCAGTAAGAGGTACACCCCAGACAATCTAGGCAAAATATAGAACCAACTGCCAAAACCTGACACAAATAGGTGTCTGCTTAAAAGAAAGCGGATCCAAAATTGAGACTCAGCTCATAAGCATCCTATGAACCAAGACATATACTCAATGCAACATCCAATTGTTGGAGTATAATCCCAAAGTCTCAATACATCTATAATTGCTTAATGACATAGACTGCTCCAATAGGATGTAATCCCTGCTCAAGGTCAAGCAAGCATGCAAGATGCTCCCACTGGCACAAAAGGCGTACAATCGAGTTAAGGGCTCAAGCAATCCAAGACAAAGTACCAGTGACAAGTGACCAAGTCAATGTGTCATATGCTTCCCAAGAGCATGACATACATGAAGCAATTGATATAGCAACCACTAAGCAAGACATAATCCCAATGGCAAGATCTCTGTCAAGTCAATACATCCAGTAGCAAGCCAAAGTCAATATCCCTGTGAGTCGGAAGTGCTCAAAACATCCAAATCGGAGCTCCAAAATATTTGTCAAGCATGGACAAACTAAGAGGCATCAACCACGGACCAAAGCATGTAATGCATAGAGCTTATCCGTCAAGTACAGACAATAGGCATAAGCGGCCCAAATGCCAGTCAAGTCGACCAAACTGCCAATGGCAAACCAATAACAACGGAGCAAATGCGATACTCAAAAGCATTCCAGAATCACGATCATGAGTTTGAAGTCGATCCCCAAAGTGTAATACATCATGACATAACCCATAGCATACATCTCGTATCGATAGAGAAGCAATACATGTGACAAATGAGCTTCAGCCCGCTCATATACAGCAACTCTAAATAGTCCAAAACTGTCAATTTCCAGCCCAAAAACAATGCAAAATCATGGGCAAATCAAATGCATACATTCCCAAGACATTAGGCATCATGTAGACCGCATACGGGCATCAAAAAAGGTAACCGAAGTAGAGTATAAGCATCAAATGCCAATGCCAAGTATAGCTGCCCTATTTCCAGCACTGTATAATAGTAAATAACAGTCCCAAATCAGCCACTATTTCAGGCCAAAATCATGGCATAATCATGTGTATACATTTCCAAGGCACTAGGCATCATGTAGACCGCATACGGATCAAATAGCACAACCGGAATGGAGTATAAGCAATAAATGCTAATGCCAATGGTGCTGCCCTGTTTCTAGCACTGTATAACAGTAAATAACAGTCCCAAATCAGCCAATATTTCAGGCCAAAATCATGGCATAATCATGTGCATACATTTCCAAGGCACTAGGCATCATGTAGACCGCATACGAGCATCAAATAGCACAACCGGAATGGAGTATAAGCAACAAATGGTAATGCCAATGGTGCTGCCCTATTTTTAGCCTGTTATGACAGTTTATGACAGTCCCAAATCTGAAGAAATCAGCCCCGAATGATCAAGACCAATGTCCAAAGCTTGAATGACATCAAACATGAAGTCTATAGCCCTCTTAATCAAGGTAGAGAGCAAGAAGCAATGGCCAAATGTGGAGCTGAAGTAGACGAGTACTAACAGCCTGGAAAAAAATGGTGCAATCCGCCCTGTTGGTGCTAAACTTGCCACTTCTCCACATGGGCTGAAAAGGGGGTAATGGGGGGCTCAAGAAGGGCCTATCAAAGGCCTATGACAAGCCTCTTTGAGCCTTGATAGGTGAAAGGCACAATATGAGGGGAATAAGCTTCAAGGGTTTGAAGCCATGGCTACCCTTACTGTTTGCAACCTGTAGACTGAAATAAAACCCTGAAAGAATGATCAAATACCTCAGTATCAATGCCTTGAAGGTGCCTCAATAGGCCGGGAAGGTGCTCGGGAAGCCAGGGAGTGACGGGAGCTCAGGGAGATCGGATATGGCTGCCGGGATGAAGATCCAATGCATGAAGGGAGTCGATGCGAAGGTAGAGAAGCACCGAGTCAAGGTCGAGCAAGAGGAAGCCAAGCTCTGATACCAATTGAAAGGTGAGAAGGATCGAAGCTTGTACGCGAGCTGGCGGGAGAGCAAGAGCAAGAAAGAGAGAGACAAGAAATGGGAACTCCAACAGTCACAATGTGTGACCGGGCCTTCCTTTATTTACTAGTCACTAAAAAATGAATGTAAAGAATAAAGTGACGTGACGGGTGCCCGCCACCTGCAGTGTGTAGTGGCGGGTACTGTCAATGTAGTACTATACACGGGGCGGCACGGCGGAGGCGCCTTTACCCCAACATTGCCAAAAATGCACCAAGTTGATTCAACTCTTTCCTAGCTCCTTCGCTGTTCGTACGAAGTAAGATAGCCAGAAAATTTAGAATCTTAGGCGATGAGTGCCAAGAGAAGAGTGAAGCTCTCCATATGTAGTAGAAAAAACTTTCTCATCAACCGAAACATCAAGCAACCTCAAAAGACCACCTAGCCTCTACAACATGCCTTCAATAGTCTCAGGATTTGACTGTGGATGATAAATCTCAGAACATACTTCTTTGGGTCAAGCAGCACAATGCACACACTTAAAGACTGAACAAGAGTTGACTGTGGTTGCACTTGAAGTGGTTGTTGCTTGTGTTGTTCAACTTGCTCTACTGCATCACACCACGTGGCTGTAAAAGCCTCTGCTGTTGATCCAATTGAGGTTGTGCAAATTTTTGTTGCATCTATTGCTGTTGTTGAGTGGTTTATGATTGTGGAAGAAGAGACTATTGCTGAGAAGCCATAGATAGTAATGAAGGTGTGTGTCCTGATTGTGTTTGAGGGGGTTGTAGAGACTGAGGCATTAAAGCTGTTAGAGGGAATTTTCATCCAAAAGAATAGGCTCAGTAACCTTTGTGTTGCTGTCAACAAATGAGGTATATTGCAATGTTGCAAACATTACATTTTGAGTGACTTGGCTACTTGATCCATTCTTTTGATTTAAGTCCAGATTGGCAATATATTGAGGTGAAGATGATTGTAATCCAAGTATGTGTAAATCCTCAAAAGCAGATATAGATAGTTGATGATGGATAGGTTATGCTAAGATGTCTCCACCATTTAATTGTTGCATATGATGCAATGAAGACTGCTAAGTTGCACCTGATGTTGTTGGTTTGTCTCTTGTTGAGATGTTGATTGTCCATATGGCTCATGAGAACACAAAAGGCGTACTTTGAGGGATTTTTTATCTTAGCCTCTTCCTCTGAGTTATTTTCAACAAAGCTGATTAGAACCCTTCTTGTCTAAAGGGAGCTATAGTTGAAGATAAAGGCATAGATTGAATTAAGGTGCTCCTCTATGCAATTGGAGTAATTTTTGACTAGGTTACTGTCATCTAAAGGGATTCCTGCAACATTTATCATCCACTTGTTCAAATGTTTGCTGCCTTGTGACCTGTGCCACATGTATGCTGCCCTATGACAATCTACAGTCAATTGTAGAACCATGAGATACCTATGCATTCTTTGAGGATTCATGATCACACGATACTGATGTAGCTAGCTTCTACTATGCTTTGGAATATTCTGAAAGCAACTTGATTACAATGGCAATTGAGATCAATAACTCCACCTCTAGTGAATAAGATTGGCTTCAAACATAGGCTAATATTGATAAACTTGGAGCTTTAATTGATTGATATATTGCTCTTATGAAGGCAAACAAAGAAAATAGAGCAAGACTTGAATCAAGTATGGATTCTCATCACCCTCAGTATTATTAATAGCATGATGAGTATTATAGTCATGATGAGCATTCTCATGGGTATTATGCACTCGATCCTTATACTTATGGCCAACATGTATATGCTAATGGTACACACTATGATCTGCATGAATCTTATGAATATAACACTATATTGGGGAATATGGGAATTTTCCATAAGTTTGGGACACAAGGTCAAATCTTTGGATTTGTCATAACTTGAATACTATAAATCCAAATCAAGCACTCTATAGCTCAATAGATTCCATTTGTCAAGTGCTTTCCAATGATAGTTTGCATCATATGGTTTTGAGAAACTTATGGGCATGTTATCCGAGAGCCACCTTTTTAGTATTCAAAAATTGGGAATTGGGAAATTTCCAAATTCACTGATATTGTGTTAGATGGACATCAGCAACATCCAAATGAACATAAGCAATATGCAAGTACATCTAGATAGCATGTTAATGCTTATAGATATGATGTACCATGTCATAATGTAGAGTATCATTCCATCGAACCTTGGTAGCAAAATGGCTATTATGGGCAACATGGTTATCCTTATGAGCATCCACCTTTTCACCAACATAGTCATGATTATACATGTGAACCTTCCTTAATTCAACGGCCCAATTCTTATGGATATGACAATAATAGCCATGCTTATAATTACTCTTCTAGCTTTGATGAGCAACAAGTTCATAACTACCATGGTATCCTATATCCCAATCAGTTCATACCTCATGATCACCCAAATGTAATGATGAGTTCTTTTCAAAGTGCTAATGATGAAGAAGAGAGCAAGAAGCAAGCTAAACATCAAGAAGGGGATAATGAGCAACATGATCAACAAGAAGATGTACACAATACAAAAATTCATGCTGAGATGATGAAGGAAATGCGTCAAATGAGAGCCACCATGGATACACTTAATGCCAATTTCTCTAAGCGGTTTGGAGATTCAACTGAAGGGAAAAGATCAAGAAGACCAAGAAGATGTATAAGAAGGGAACAATGTAGAGCAAGATATAAGCTCATGACATGTTAGTTGAAGAATCACATGAGGCACTCACAGATGTGAATGGCTATGCTAAAGGTTTTAGACTCTTGGAGAAACATCATGATGATCTTCTTGAGCATCACTTTACACTTAATCAAGGTTTACAATAGCCATTGAATGCATTTGATAATGAGTACCTTGATCATGGTTACGATGATTGGCATATGTTTGATGATGATGTAATAATACATGATATGGGTATACATGAAGATGAAGATGGCATTATGCTTTCCTATGATTTAAGGGATTATGGATGTGATTATGGACTTGATTATGGGGATACTTCCTTGTATGCATTTGACCCGGGTGGATTGGAATATGTGGTGGATGGCCATTTTCTTGTCTTGGACAATTATTATAATAGAATACCTTTTGATCCAAGAGGTTAATGAATTGCTTCGGGACCTCATTTAAACGAGCATCCATCTTGCGGAAAATTTATTCTTTTTTTGTAGACTCTTTTGGATGAAGATTGGTTATCTATGGCCATATTTTAGTGTAGTAAAGATTGCAGACAACTCACTGTTTTACACCATATTTTACTCTAAACTCCGAATAGCTAAACTCAACCTACATGGGCTAAAAGAACTTACCAAGAGCTCCATTTTGATGTGTAGTATGCCTTGATTAGAGTTCTTTGCAGAAAGTCATCTCAGATTTACTACAACAAGGTCTTGTAGTAGATAACACGCTGTCCACTCCCTGCAGGCTTCATCTTCCTAGAGAATATGTGTCAAGATTTAAATTTTATCATTCCCCAATAATACCTATATATCATACTTGATCAATGACCCTTTATACATCAACGATTACCTGTCATGCCATCAGATAACCCTTGTAATGTCTGCAATAGAGTAGTACTATGGTCTGCTCCTACCCTATCTTTTTGTAATAAGTGCCCAACTTTTTTTTAAGGGCAAAAACCTTTGGGTGGGGATAGAATGTAAGAGAGGGAAAATAAAATAATGAGAATAAAATACCAATTACACTAGCCGGTATAAAAGATGTAAGGGACTAGATTTTTGACCATTGGATTATAATAACAAGTCTCCTTCATCTTCTCTCCCTCTCTCTAGCTTTCATGGCTTCCTTCCTTCCTTTTCTATCTTTTTCTCTCTTCTTCTAGTACTTCTCTCTCCTTGTCACTCTCTTTCTCTCTCTTCTTCTCTCATTCTTCTCTCTCTTTTGTAGTCTTCTCTCTACTCTTTCTCTCTCACCAGTCCCCTCCTTGACAACATTTTTTGGCAATTAGAAAACTTTGAAAATGCATGGAGAGTTTGAAATGCAACAACTTACATCCAGTCAATTTAGATAAAAATTGGGCATGCATATAGGTGCTCTAAGCATAGAGGTAAACAGATAAACAATTCACTCATTAGGCTTCTTGACAAAAGTAGTGCATTAGTAGGTATTATATGTCCACTTAAGATATTACTAGTTATTATCTAAGTACTCAATCATAAGTACCAAGATATCTAGCAAGCCATGTTGCTATTTGCTTTGATAGAACTTATAAATCTTTGAACTATTTTTTTGTCCCAAGCAATATAGTTTATTATATTTGCAGGCAAGGATACATTAGTCAAGTAAAAGGGCAATATGTTGCTTCTACAGTATACTCTTATAAAGATTAAAAATGATGAAGATATGGTACCTTTGGTATATGAAGCTTCTCAACTATAGTGGGAGATAAGAGATTTGACTTGGTAGACATCTATAATGAATATAAGAAATTGGCACATGTATGTAGTTTTCTTCTGTTAAGAAAATTTGTAGCCTCCTCGGTGAACAAGTTAAGAAAAGGTTTAATGAAGTTGTTAAAGGATGTGATAAAGTATATAGAAACTAGTATATATTTACTTGGTGCAATGAATATAATATCTTCTCAAACATTGTCGTAAGTGATAAAGAAACATAAAAGTATACAATTAGGATATTTCTTTTGGTATACGCATATACTTAGGACTACATATGACAAGTAGAAACTAGTGTTTAAATAGCAAAGTACAAGCTTAGAAATGTAAGTACTATGATGCATCAACATAGGTATAAATTTGATACACTTCAAATAACAAGATCTTGAAGAAAATAGAAAGGCAATGACATGCTTTATGTGCTACAAAATTTGTCAAGAGAAATGTAGTAATTAATGCTAGATAACTAGACAAAGGTACATTGAGGCTATGAGCTACAAGATATGGCACATAAATGTAGTGATTTATGATTGTATATCCAAACAGAGATACAATAGGGCATAAGACATTCATCTTTGTACAAATCAAGGGTCACCAAGCTCACATATAATAAGTATATTAAATTGTAGCAGATATGCAATTCTCATTTATGGCTTCTTTTGTTATCAGATAAGGAAATCTTCTTAATAAGAAAGATAGTAAGAGATGTGATCAAGTATATAGAAATCCTTGGGACATAATCATAAGTGATACATAGAAATATACAATTAAGATGCTTGTTTTTGTACAACAATGCATAAATATGACAAGTTGAAGCTAATGCAAAATAGCAAAGTGCAACTCAGAAATATAAGTAAAGGCATTGTAGGAGAAAGGTAATGTGACAAAGTTTGCGAATTGTAGGGTATGTCATTGAAATACATCAATAGATGTTGTATATCTAGATAGAGATGTTGACACCATATACCTACATAAGACAGAGATGTGGACACCATATACCTACATAAGACAGAGATGTGGACACCATATACCTGCAAAAAAAGCTGAGTAAATGATAAAATAGACCAAGTCATGATCTTTTTGCTCTATAAAAGTCTATCAACTGCAGTAGGGCATAATAAGTATGAAACTTTGCATAAATCTTATCTCATCAATCTTTGCTATGCTTATTTAAGAGACATAAGATAAATGAGTCCACTAATCTAATAGAGATATGTTGTCTTGCCATTTTGAGTTAGCAATAATGAAGTCATATTTTCTTAACTTGACAATGGTACAAAATACCCAAAATACTACATTATGTGTTGCCATGATACACTTTAGATAGCTATGAATTGGATAACCAACTTCTGATGAAAATGATGAGCCCAAAACCCGTAGAAAGAATTTTTAATACCCTTGATCTGGGCTCTTAGAATGCTAGGATAAGAACTTCAGGATAGTTGCCCAGTAATAGGACATACATGAAGTTTTATTACCTCGTTTTTAAAAACCTAGTTAAGGTTTCAAAGTTGGAAATTGAACAGGGTAGTCTATTAACCACAATTTTGAATTTAAAATTAAGTTAGGTAGTTTGCTCAAGATTACCCCATTACATTATGTTAATGACTTACTAATAGATTGAAATTGATAGAGATGGTTAGTACTTATATGATCCATTGAAGTTACCTGCCAAACTTGGCTAAGATTTCAAAGTTATAATTAAGTGTGGTAGCCTACTGAGGACTACCCCATAATGCATCTGCTAACCATAGTCTTTTAACATTGTGTTAAGTGGTTTTTTTGAGACTACAAAAGGAAAAAGATGTTAACAATAGGCTAATAGGTTGAAATTGATAAAGATGGGGCTAAGAAGACACAAAGTTAGCTAGTTATTTTTTATCCGAGATGCTATCTAGATATTCGTGGCAATGGAAGCTTGCTTTCTTAGCTATTTTTTGCCCATATTTGGATTGATTTATACCATTTTTTTAATTTTAGCATTTTTGTAATCATAGTTTTCAAAATTCTTTTGAAGATTAACAATTTGTTTTGGTACTCTATTGATTGTAGTTTGTGGATAGCTATACCCTCATTTTTTTCACCCTTTTCTCACCCTTTTGCATCAATCTTGGGGCTATTGTGAGGTTTCCACCAGGCTCATTCATAGGTGCACCTTTTGTAGTCCCCATCACTAGGTTTTCCAAATGACATTGCCCAGATCTCCCTTAGAACATCATGGAGTTTATCACTTAGACCCCACTGAGTCTATATCGCAAACTAAAGTGTTTTAGCCGAACCCACTGGGATCGACCTGAATTTTTGGGTTCCTAAAATGAGACGGGTCGCTTGACAACCATCTAGTGTCAATAATTTTCAATTCCCACTTCCTATAGGATTACTCGAACGAAAGCGGACTTGCCATTGCGCTTGGTTCAAAGAGAATGGGAAACGGAGGGGATAGCAGCACATCAACCCTCATGCCCATAAGAAAAAATCCCATTCTGTCCCCCCTAAAACAATGTAAGTCGACTCTACCTCACTGACGACTATTTGGTCAATTTATCATCTTCCTATTTCAATCACTGATTTAGGAAATCTCCCTGCTAACTGGGACTACCCTACCATTGGACGACGAACCTATTACGCCCACCCACTTTCATTTGATGATGGAATCATGTTTAATTTTTTAATTACCTACAACACATTTAATGGAACATATACAACTAGCTTTCTGAATTAGACCATTAAATTATAGGTTCCTTCACATAATTTATCTCACAGACACACATACAATTCAAAAAAACCTTGAGTAAAACAAATTTCTTTATTATATTGAAAGTTTATAAAAATTTTTATCTTTTCGACCATGTGGAAGATATATACAATTCCACGAGGGTATTCTGCCCACCAAGATTCCACCCTTATAACTAGTATTTAGCGTTCCAAGATCCCATCCTGGGTCACAAAGGAGATCGTCAATTTCTCGGAGTAATGCGGAATTTACAGCAAGAGCCCCCCCTAGCACCCACATTTCCTACTCCCGGAGGCTATCTCTATAGAGAGACCTTTTGCTACAAAGCCAGTTTAAGCCTCTCAAAGCGATAACCATGACCCCCATGGAGTAGTGTCTCATAGTTAGCTTGGGGGTAACCTAGCGTAATCTTTCATTTTATCATGTTTGTCAATGTTTTTAATCAGAGATCTAGATTCTAGCAAGCACAAACAATCCTTTCAAACAATGACAATCACACCATCGTGCAATTTACAACTTCCATAGCCAGGGTAGACCTTATCCTAAGGTAACCTTACATTCTAATGAGGATTCTCCTCCCCATAAAGAAGTGTTAAGTACATCTTTTACAACATGTTAAGCAAGACATGAATTTTTCGTTTATAGCTAACTTACCCAATATAAGTGAATTTCGTTTAGAAAAGATATTGCAACAATAATTTAATGAGATGATTTACAAGACCCTTAAATAAAAATTCACTTTTCATAACAAGTGTTGATCAACTGTAATGTTGTCTGTTGACAATATATTGAGTTATTTTATTAATCTCAAGTGCGCATATAGTCTTTTGCTCATTTCATGCAATATTCTCTTGCAACTATTACCATCATGATCTTACGAATTATAATATTGATTAATCTAATTACAAATCATAAGTAGTAATTAACCATTTATGTGTGTATTAATATGCTCTCTAGATAAAATTATCAATTTGTGTAAGTGAAAAATATTAAAGCTAATATTTTATATAAAATTTCGATAAAAACTTTATTATTTTATGTGGCGATATAAAAATAATAGCCTATTTTTGAAACGTGAATAACTTAGTTTGGCATAACGACATTGGAAATTTCGTCTTTGCTTGTACTTGTGTTCGCTATACCTGATGTTTCGTTAGTAGTGGTAACTCTAACAACCTCATGCACTCCCATATCTTCAACAATACAGATTCTTTAACTAGTTGTGGTGGTTCTCATGGTCTTTTCACCTAGTTGCTTTGGAGCCCTCATTCGCAAGTGGATTTGAGAGATAAAGAGAAGGAGAAATGAATTTGGGATCGAAGAGCATAAGAGAAGATGGCTTAGTCGAACACCAAGATAGGGGGTTGAGCTAACTCTCTCTCTCAGTTGTTGTTGCAGCCTCTCGGGGTAACTTCACACACACACACTCTCTCTCACTAGCTCCATCTCACAACCTCTTAGAGGGGTATCCTTCTATCTCCCTCTCTCTACCTCCTTCTCATAGCCTCTCAGGGTTTCCTTGTGCCTCTCTAAATTACTTCCCATACCTCTTATTAATAACTAAATTAGAGAAGAAAGGTTGTGGCTAAGAAGAAGAGCTCTTTATGGAGGGGATCTTGGTAAAATCAGCAATCGAAAACTTCTAAGCTGCAATATGATGCTCAAATCACAAATTTGATGGTTCTGTTGGCTCTGAAAGGAGGGTAAAAATCTAGAACATCTCCTTAGAAATCTTCTAGATAACTCATTTTTCTTCTCCCTACTCGGAGTGTTGGTTTTTGCTGCCTGTAAACTGTGACCGCTGTAATGTTTCCATTACTTAGTTTATTTAAATTGACAATGTGTATATACATTTCAAAAATTTTGATTATGTTGAAAATAAAATTACACATGTTTAAAGCTAACTCTAGATATAAAGATTATTGTTATTATTAATGATGTATTATATGCGAGTTAATGGAAGAAAAACTTCGAAAACTCCCCCAAGACAAGCTTATTAAAACTATATTTGAAGTAAAGAACAACAAAAAGAACTAGCCTAGTAGATAATTACTTGGTAATAAAGTGCACTTGGGTGACAACACTGTCGAGATGGGTGACCTCCTGGCGGAAAGATTTTTCCACAAGCTAGTGGGATCTTCTCACGCACAGCCAACAGTGCCAACAAAGCCTTCATAGCCCCTTACCAAGTATGCCAAGGTCTATGCCTTAGTCATACATGTTGGAGTGATGCTCATATATCAAAAATGCTAAAAGAAAGTGTTTTCTCTTTATGATCGATGATGACATCGAAAATACTAAAAAGCAAGCATCCTCTCGTTGTCCCCCCCGGTTACTATATAAACACAGATAAAGCGTCATGTACCATACACACACACACAAACACACAACAAACCGATGCAGAAGTCTCTATGTTGTGGACATGACAAAGCTCTGTTGCAATCATTTGAGCCTTTCCCTCTCCCTCTCTTTATCTCTTCCCTACATGGAAGTGCTGCTCGAATCCATTAAGCTTCTTGCATGGCTCTTAAGAGATGTTGAGCGAGGTCACGCTCAGAGAGATCCCCAACATGAGGAAGTAGTCACTCTGTTGAATCGTAGGCAAAAGTTAATCCTAAATCCATTCAACTCAAAGGACGGGTTATTCCACAACAAACCAAGGTTGCGACCATAAACTGTAATCATGATGGATGGCCAAACAAAGATAATCATGTTAGTACATAAGAAAAGGATCATGATTAGTTATAACTGAAACTTGTAAAAGAATGTTAGTATTATCAAATGCTTTTTGGGAAGGAACATGGAAATTGATAAAGAGGGATAGATTCTATGCATTGCATGCATTGATAATTGTGTTAAAAATGTTTATGATTATGACTTCTTTTGGATTTGTGAATGATGAGTTATGGCTTCGAGCTTGCACAACGAGACAGGTTGTGAATTGTGGTGGTTTGGGACATTGAGGTCCCCAACCCAATGCTCCCTAAAAACTCTCCGGAGTGTGGAAAAACTCACTAGTGGGTGGGGGTCCTATGCTCCTGAGGGAGATATGTGTTTTTGGAAAAACTCTCCTACACGGGTGGGGATTCTATGCTCGAAAGAGATAGAAGTTTTTGATATTTGATCACTCGAGCACTTGAGAGGGCAAAGGTTTGAGTGATAAAAGTGCCCCTATTATTTAGGACGGCTCTGGAGGCTCAGGGAAGCTTAGAGGAGCTCTGAGCTAGTAAATTCTCTGTTGACCATGGATGGAGTGTAATCACATACATCCCAATCCTAAGGAATTGGATGGTCCTATCCTAGGATGGACAGTGTCTTTTTGTGGAAAGACGATTTTGTACCACTGTACTGCATGATGGTGAAATAAAGTATCTGATTTCTAAATTGTTTGTTATGTGCTAAAGATTGAGTTTAATGAACCCAGTTTAATAGGGTAATAAAAGGAAGTTGATTTGATATATCCAAACAATATGGTAGTATGCTTTGCTAATTAGAAAACTAAGCAAGCCCCATTGAGAAAAGTGGGAGACTTCGATCTTGTGACGATTAGATGCCTATGGCTAGGTGGACCTGATAAGTTGGGTAACTTTCTAACATTAGATAGAGTGATTAAATCGTGACCCTCCCAATACCGATAGGATTAGTTACCATGTTTAACACCCTTTTAGGGGATCAGAGCTGAGATTTTACCTTGTGTATAGGGGGGATGGAGTTACAATCTCCCCCGTCTCTCACTCTCTTTGAACCAAGTGCGGTGTTAACCTCACTCCTGCCTTTGATTTATTACAAAGTGGTCTTTCTTAGGTGTGTGTGTTAGATTGTTTTTAGGGGTGACTTGTCTATGCTTTTCTTGTGAAGTAGAATTAAGATTTCCATATTCAACTAAGTCCAATGTTTTTCATGGGGAGATGGTATGGTGATGTGCTTGGATATGAATTTCAGTTGACCACTAAGAGGAATCATTCGGGTCCATTGGAGAAGCCACCTTAGATGTGGTATGAGAGCCTAGGTTTCAAAAGAGCTTTTAGTGTAAGGTTAAGTAGTCAATGTATAAAAGGAATTAATGAAATAACCACACTTGTTTGAAGAAAATTGTTGTTGATTATCTTGCACTAACATTAGCATATGCATTGTGCTCATTAGGAACTTAGCGACGATGAGAAAGCTACACATTTGCAGGATATTTTTCCTATCATATATCACGTAGCCTTAGGGTCGAATAATTTATCATATTGCGAGGCTATATTTGAGATAATGGAAATGCTATTCATTCCTCCAATTGTTTTGCAACCTCATCCTATGTAATATTCCACCCCCGCCCACTTTGCATGAGAATCACCTCCTCCTCCCTCCTAAAAAAAATGAATTAAGATAAATCAAAATTTTCTTTAATTCTCTCCCCCTATCGTCGCCAATAGGTGGTGGGGGGAGAAAGAGGAGGACGATGTGGTGGAAGGGAAAGATGACGGGGAGGAAGAAATCGATGATGACGAAAAGAAGGATGATGATGATGATAATTACGAAGAGGGAGAGATAATGCTGACGTGGGAAAAGATGGCATGGATGAAGGAGACGAGGGAGAAGGCAACGACGTCGAGAAAGAAGAACAAGACAATGATAACCATCTCGAGGGACAGGCCACGGGCCTACCACCCCTCCACTAGTCGTCTCGACCAGGCCCTCCAAAGCACAAATAAGTCCTTGCCACCATGCAAATAGAGGTGGTGGAGACACCACCGCCACCACTCTACTCCCTCCCCACGATCTCTCTCTCTCTCTCTCTCTCTCTCTCTCTCTCCCCCCCCCAATAATACACCCCTAACACCTATATAAAACCCCCTCCTTAATTAAGTGAACGGAGATTTCACCTCTTGCCTCCTCTTTTTACTGTCGTGGGAGAGAGAGAGAGTCCCCTTTCTACCAGAGAGAGAGAGAGAGAGAGAGAGAGGGAGAGAGGGAGGGAGGGAGGGAGGGAGGGAGGGAGGAAAAAGAAAGAGAGGTGAGAAGAGGGAGAAGAAGAAGAAGAAGAAGAAGAAGAAGAGTGAGAGAGAGAGGGAGAGAGAGAGAGGGAGAGAGAGAGAGAGAGAGAGAGAGAGAGGGAGAGAGACACTTTGTGAAGGATATCCTTCTTTTTCCCTCTGTAGAGGATATCCACACGCATTCTTTATTTCCCTATTTTTGCAAATCCATACCCCGTTTCCACAAGAGGATGGCCCACAAGTAAAAAATGACGTGGGCAGATGGAAACCCCACAACAAGCAATGAAGACTCAGGCGAGGGCATCACAACCAATCCAACTGTGGTACCAGTCATAAGTAATGTATTTTCAAATTAATAGATGCTTGCTTTGATTCCCGCATAAGATGCATTAGACCCAAACTATACCACATGAGAATAGCTCGTCCAAAAATATAAACTTCATCTCGATTATTCGAAGAATTGAGTTCTCAAATGCATGAATCAAGAGAAGTTAATTGCATTTAGATGCCATACGATAAACTCATAAACATCATATAAGGCTTCAAGCATTGTAGTCTTCTCGTCCTCGAAATAATAGGTGTGTTTCCACCTTTCCACCACACCGATAGTATGTTGTAGCTTACACACTTGATGGATGGCATGATAAGCAATTTAGCCTAAGGAAATTCATTTTCAAAGTTTAGACTTTTCCCAAGCTCTTGCTAACAACACAAATTGATAGCTCATGTTTGATAGATTGGAATCTTGATGTTATGCATAGCTAGTACAAACAACAGACATAAGGGTTAGAACTAAGATGCCTTGAGATCCGTTCGATAGCTACTATGTTTATCAATCTAAATTCAGGGTTGGGCTAGATGCAACAACAACTCTAGGGCAAGCGAAGAGCTCAAGGATTAGGAAACCCTAAGTCGAAGGAAAGACCGATGCATTTGTACATGTTGGGAAGAAGGTTGGGTTATTCGATCAATGTAAGTGATTAATAGAACTTATGTCTTGTATAGTGTTTGAAACCTTAACATATGTCTTAGTCTCGAGAGAAGGTGTGTTAAGTAAATTTTACATAGAACCGCTCCTGATCCCAAGGGGGAGAGTAAATATGCGATGGAAAGGTTATCGCGACTATTCCTACAATGTTTGGAAAAGGATACCATTGTTTTTTATGATTGATCAAACAATGTCCTAAATGCTTTCGCCTTAAACTAATTGTTGGGATGTGATTTGGATGATTATTCCAAGTGGTTGTATTTGATAGTAAATGCATGGCAAGGGTCAGTGATGACAAGTTGCCATGGGAAAATAAAGGAATGTTTTCTTTGAAGATGATATTAGGCTGATTGCCTTGATTGTGCTTGATTCTTTATTGGATTGATTAAGGAAGGATATTTTACGCAGGTGGATCTCCGAGGTCAGGCCATGCTTCAATCCAAGAGGGCACTTCTCGATTCACGGGCCGAATGTCGAGTGGTGAAAAGACCAACCGCAGAAGTTCTGTCTCACTCCTATGTCACTTGGGTTAGTGGAGCTCTAGACACCCCTTGCTTAGTCCGGAACAGAGTTGTAGATTGCCGCGAGCCCAACATCTAAGGCATTGGAAGATCCTATTTTAGATAAAAGATGAAAATTATGGTGCCATGTGATTTGGACCAGGTACTTCTATTAGATAGAAAGGATACATAATTTCTTCTATATGAGCAGCAGGAGACAAAGATTAACTAAAAAATAAGTTACGAAATTTGTTTGTCAAAAGGATTGCTTGCTCAATATTCCTGTATATGCATAAATTACATGAATGAACCCTATTCCTTAAAAGTTTTAATTAAGGAAGATGATTTTTAAATGTCATACATAAATGTGATAGGACCTAATTAGATAACTAAAGAATGCCTATTGAGGGAAGCAGGTGGGTGGAACCCCCGACGGGTCTGGGGTGGTTCCAGAGAATTGGAAGGCTTCTCACAAGGTTTTAACCATCATTCAATCTTTAAGTATTGTTAGGTTAGAACCTTGATTCATGCCATTTTAGGGGATCGAAATGGGACTATGCCCTATGGGCAGAGGGATTCACCAGCACATCCCTCTCATTTTCCATTCTCTTTGAACCTAGTGCGGCATGGATGTGCTTTGGCTTCCATATCTTTGCATAAGTAGGATGTTCAGGACCTGATGCTAGAATGATGTCAAGAGACCTTGACCACCCCATATTTCAGGTCGATCCTAGTGGGTTTGGCTGCAAACGTTCCATTGGGAAACCGTAGGTGACAAACCTTGGAATATTCCATGGGAGTGCTGGGCAAAGATGCTTAGATTTGGAGCTATCGGTCCCCAAGAGAGATACACTCCCAGATTACACTACTTTTTGCACACACCAAAGGTTGTTTGCTTGCAAAAGCTCTAGAACTATTGAAAATTTTTCTTAACCTGTTATAGAAGGGGTGTGGACCTATTGTATAACAGGGTGGTGAGCCTATTGTTCATGAAGAGGTGATGAACCATTGTATATGGGGTGAACCTATTGTATAAGGGTGTGGTCAACCTTTTGTATAAGTAATCATGTATAATGATTACATGGGTGCAACCATGTATAAGAGGTCTATGAGTGGACCCCCATATAATGGGTGGATCAATGTGTAAGGTTTGTGAAAAATGACCCTTTTATAGTGGGTGGACCCACCCATTATAAAGGGGTCCATTTCTACACCTCTTATACACAAGTCCACTCATTATATAGGGGTCTACCCCTACAATGCTTATAAATAGGTCCACCACTTATATTGGAATCCACCTGTTATTGTAGAGGGGTCAAGCCATTATATATGGGTCCAATCCTTATATAGGGATCCACTCTACTCGTTATAAGGGGGTCAACAAGCCGTTATATAGACGTGCATTATGTATATGTGGGTCCAACCCTTATATAGGAATCCACTCCTACATCCATTATACATTGATCCATCCCTACACCTCTTATACAAAGGTCAAGCACTTATACATGGATCTACCACTAGACTCCACTTATCAAGCTGTATACCCCTATACTCCCTCTTACAAAGAGGTCCATCACTTATATAGGGGTCCACTCCTACAGACCCCTTATACTATAGAGAGAAATTGCATGAGAAAAACACTAGTGGAACGCATCCCTTCCATTTTTACAAGGGTCCATCCCTTATACAAGGGACCCTTGTCAAATGGAATCCACCCATTTTACAGGGGTCCAATCCTTATACCTTTTTATTGATGGCTCCATCCCTTATACAAGGACTATCCTCTAACGCCCTTATAAAGGGGTTCGCCCTTATATAAGGGGATATATCCCTTATACAAGGAGCGCCTACAACCCCTTATAGAGGGGTCCACCCTTGTATAAGGAAAAACCTCATCAATGGCCTTCAATAGGGCTACAAGCGCTAAAATGTGCTTGGACAGACGACACGTTACATCCTAACTCATGGTACATGAGAGATTTTTGGCCAAGGAATAGGTCATATATGGGGATATATTGTGGGCATAACATCCTTCTTCATTACGAGCTATGGAGGATTTGATGAGCTGAACAATTAAGGATAGTTAAAATATACTTTTGTTCAGTGCCTTTGTTGAATGGTTACTAGACATTAGGGATGAGCCTATCCCTGAAACCTTGTGGGTATATCAAAAAGTGCTACAAATAGTACAATCCAAGAGAGTTGTTGTAGTACCAAGAAGGCCTTATTTTGTTAGGGGAAGTTTTGGTTACCCCCAAGAGCCACCACATTATGTTGTTTGCCATGTACATGAAAATCCCCCAAGATTTGAGAATATTGACCTGATACTTTTCATAAGAAAAGGATCCATGAGATGATGTATTGGTAGATCATAGTATGATCAATATATTTTTGTAAATAATTTTCATAAATATAAAGTCTCATTATTATTTTTGAAGAGTGTGAGTTATGAGCTTATGATGATAGTTGAGCTACTTTGATAAGTTAATGATGAAGTACGCTTTATGCAAGTGATTTTTGAGAACATGTATTCCATTGCTTACCAATCAAACATGTTGGAATTAAGAGCGAGCGTAATGGCTATATTAGATAAGATTCATCTATGGAGTTGTTTAAGCTTACGAAGGGGCTATAATTGGAGCCCAAACCTCGGGAAGGGACAACCCTTACTTTTACTTAGACTCAACTCTATACGAAGATGTGAAAGTCCATCTCAAGTTGTTGAAATGGCTCGAAGACCTCAAATTGATAGGACTTTATAAGTACGATACTCTTCGAATTGATAAGACAAAATATATAGATGGAAAAATCGTATTGAGAAACAAATGGGTGTATGATCAATATAAAAATGTTATTTCTCTCGATAGGATCACCCTTACCACGAGTGTAAAGTTAAAAAATTATGAGCTTCTAGAGTATCCCAATCTTCCAAAATCTTATTGATTCCTAGAGACACCTCATTTTGTAACAAAGAAGTTACAGAGATAATCAAGATCGCCAACTAGTGCCAATTGATGAAACATACAAGGAACTCCAAGAGAAGAAGTTTCTTCTCAAGCAGACACCAACACTTAGGTTTAGTGGTGAAGGACCCAAGGTGGAGCAAGATGCAAAAGCTTGGATTAAGGCTTTGGACGACTATTTCCTAGCCATTGAAACTACTATTGAAAATCAGTCCATGACTGCTTGTCTTCATCTTACTGGCAAAGCTAAGCTTTGGTGGAAACAGTTTTGTTGAGATAAAGGGGTAACAGAAGCTTCCCAAACTTGCGAGGAGATCAAAGAAGCGGTGAAAGGACATTATCTTTCCCCATCTTTTAAATCAATTAAGATGAATGAATTCTACAACTTATGAAAATAAAGCCTAACCTTGAAAGGATACTATTCTAAGTTTGTGAGTCTGCACAAATATGCACCCCCAATGACAACGTCTCAACAGTCTGCAAGGTTTTGCCACCTTTGGACACTCGCCTTGAATCAGTGAGACCAACAACTCTCGAAGATGATCTTATGCAAGTAAAACCTATGGCTAAGGAAATCACTCGAAATGGCCAAAGGAACCATCCAATAAAGAAATATGGAAGGGGCTACCCAAACCATGGTGTCGATATGGCCAATGCTAGAGGGAATGGTAGAACTAATACAATCACCCAGGGACCAAATGGGATATGAATCAGGCAATGCTACCAGTGTGGAAGGATTGGAAACCTTAAGGCAAATTGTCCTAACGTTCCTCAAAATCCTAGCCCAAACTAGGTTGGTGGAATAGGCTAAGGGAATGGCAACAACAACCCAGGCTGTGGACGTGGAAAAATAGTTAGTGCCTAGGTAAATACCATGATCCGATAGCCTGAGGAATGCATGTTAGGTGAAGAAATTGAAAGAGGATCCATTCATGCTGCTATGGAAAGGAAAGGAGCGGACAACCAATGTTCAGTAATTCAATCTCCGACTACTTACAAGGTTACGTCGTTTATAATCTTGATTGATTGTGGTAGCACACATTCCTTTCTTGCACTCAAGTCAGTTAAAAGATTGCATCTAGAATCAAGGGAGACAAGGAAAATGATAGTATAATTGGCTAGTGGGAAGGAAATCGCCTCAATCAAAACTATGGGGAAACTTAGACAACCATATAACGGAAGCAAAATTTTGAATCCTACCACTAGGATGCTATGATTGCATTTTGGGAATGGATTGGCTCAAGAAGAACAAAGCCCAAATTCTATGTGTTGAAGAGGAAATAATCTTTCAAGACTTGGAAGGAGAACCCGTAAAGGCACATGGGAAAGTTGGAAGAATTAGAGTCCAGTAGAGTCCCAACCAGCCAAGGCAAGCTCACTCAGGAAGGGATTGAAGAAAGATCAACCATTCTACATAATCTAGTTGAATAAGGTCGAAAAGACTAATGAAGGCACTCTACTTTCCTAGATCAATGACTTTGAGGATGTCTTCCCAGTACAATTGACTCAATTGTCTCCAAATTGCAAAGTTCATCATGAAATAAAATTGATTCCTGGAGTCGAGCCAGTGCCAAAATGATCATACAAAATGTCTATTCCTGAAGCTATTGAGCTTAAGGAACAACTGATACAACTGATAGAGCAAGGATTTATCCGCCCAAGTAATTCACCTTGGGGAGCACCGGTCCTCTTCCAAGAAAAAGCAGGACAGAACACTTAGAATTTGCATTGACTTTAGAGTACTAAACCAGGTACAGTAAAAAAACAAGTACCCCATACCTAGGATAGATTAACTTTTACATCGCCTACACGGAGCCAAGGTTTTTTCAAGATTGATCTAAGGCCAAGATACTATCAAATTCAAATCAAGGAATAAGATATCCCAAAGACTGCATTTAGCACTAGGTATGGTCATTATGAATTTCTGGTCATGCCATTCGGATTGACCAATGCCCCAGCTACATTCAATTGTCTAATGCAAGACGTCTTCCGACTATATCTAGATGATTTTGTGCTAGTATTCTTTGACGATATACTAATATACTCCAAATCAATAGAGGAACATGAAGGTCACTTAAAGATCACCCTAGTAACACTGTGAAAATCAACTCTATGCCAAAATGAGTAAATGCGTATTTCTCACTGACAGGATTGAATATCTTGGATACATTGTTTCCGCTAATGGAATTTCTGTAGACCCTACCAAAGTAAAAGATATCCTAGAATGGCCAATACCTAAGATAGTAAAAGAAATTTGAGGATTTTTGGGACTGATAGGATGGTATTCTCTCATTACTGCACCCTTGACAAATCTTTTGAAGAAAAATACAGAAATCATTTGGACCATTGAGCATCAAGAAAGCTTTGATAAGCTTAAAGAAGCTGTAACCACTGCACCTATATTAAAACTCCCTAATTTTAGTCAACCATTTGAGGTAATCAACTGATGCAAGTGAACTTGCAATTGGTGGGATGCTAGTACAAGAAGGAAGACTAGTGGCCTATACTTCCAAAAAATTGAAATTCCATGAGTCCAACTATGCCACTCATGACCTTGAGTTACTCACAGTAATCCATGCATTGAAACTATGGAGACACTATCTATTGGGAAGGAAATTCACTTTAGTGACAGATCATAAAAGTCTTAAGTGGATCTTCACCCAAGCTAACCTAAACATGAGGCATAGAGGATGGATAGAGATATTGCAAGAGTTTAATTTTAAAATAAAATATCATCCAGGAAAGGACAATGTTGTTGCAAATGCCTTAAGCCAAAAAGTCTTTCTTAACAGCATTGTAGAAGTTTGAAGCTTAAGAACCGTATCCATACTTGATAACCCTGTATTGAGCTTGTACGCCAAGCTATTTCTCAAGATAAGGAATATGAGGACTCATGGCTAAGGTACTTTAAGGAGAAAGCTCTAACAAAGAAAGGTCTAAGATTAAGGATTATCGTACTAGCAATGGTTGTTTATATTACCATGATCACCTTTGTGTCCCAAAAGGACCAGAAGTAAAGGCCAAGATCTTATGGGAAGCACATGATAGCCCCATTGCAGGACATCTAGGATACGCCAAGACACTCAATGCAGTTTGTAAGAGCTATCATTGGCTAGGATTGAAAAGTAATATATTAAAGTATGTAACTCAGTGCTTGACTTGTTAAAGAGTCAAGGCAGAAAGAATCAAGATGCCTAGAGAGTTATAACCCTTGGACATTCCACAAATGAAATGGGAGTCAATAAGTATGGACTTTGTTGTTAGATTACCTACTGTGCCGGTGGATATGACTCCATCATGGTAGTGGTTGATAGATTGACAAAAGTTGCACACTTGATCCCAATCAAAAACCTATAAGTCATTTGTGAGTCTTTATCAAAGAAGTATTTCAATTACATGGATTGCCAAAGAGCATTACCTGTTCCAAGAAATTGGAATGCAACTATGCTTCAGTATTTCTTATCATCCTCAAATTGATGGCCAAACTGAGAGGGTGAACCAGACCATTGAAGATATTCTAAGGTCTTATTGTAGCAAAGAACCGAAATGGTGGATTGAACAATTACCTTTAGTGGAGTTTGCTTATAACACTGTCTTTCAACAAATGATCAAGGTATCACCATTTCAAGCCTTGTATGGGCAAGAATGTCATACACCTCTAAACTTCTCAGATCCCACTCTTAAGCTAGAGGCTTCTAAGGCTATGCTTGAATAGATGGACCAACAAATCCAATTGATCCAACATAGCATTCAAGCTACTCAAGATCTGGCAAAAGTCCTATGCAGATCTTGAAAGATCCATAAGAACATTCAAGGAAAGTAACATGGTATTTCTAAGGATAAGGCCCAAAAAGAGCTCATTATCCTTGGAAAAATACAAAAAGCTTAGTCCAAGGTACTATGGACCATATGAAGTAATCAAAGTAATGGGAATACAAGCCTACAAGCTTAAATTGCCACCCCATCTTAAGATTCACAATGCATTTCATGTAAGCCTACTAAAACCTTATGTACCAAACCTCAATCATGTACTTAACGAACAAATAGTCATGCTTGCCCAAGGAGTTATGGAAATGAAGCCCGAGAAGATCCTAGATACAAGGGAGAAACGTTTAAGGATCCAAATCCTAGGAGAACACATAGTATAAAGGAAGGATTATCCTGAAGAGGGTGCCACTTGGATCGATGGGGTAACCCTTATGAAAGAATTCCCCTAGTTTCTCTTGAGATGAAGACATCTCGATTTCTCTAAGGAGGGAAGAATGTAATGTCCCCATTACCTAGTTTATTTTAATAGACAATGTGCATATACATTTCAAAAAAATTGATTTATATTGAAAACAAAATTATACATTTTTAAAACTAGCTCTAAATATGAAGATAATTATTATTATTAATGATGTATTATATGCCAGTTCATGGAAAAAAGGCTTGGAAAACTCCCCCAAGGCAAGCTTATTAAAACTATGTTTGTAGTATAGAATGACAAAAAGAGTTAGCCTAGTGGATAGTCACTTGTTAGTTAAGTACACTTGGGTGACGACACTACTAAGATGGGTGACCTCTCGGGAAGATTTTCCTACAAGCTAGTGGGAGCCAATGAAGCCTTCATAGCCCATTGCCAAGTATGCCAAGGTCCATGCCTTGGTCACCGCCTTAGAGTGACATCTAGCCTAAGAATGCGATGTGCGGTGCGTCCTCACCCATATATTCGCTAATTTTTATCTTTGCACTGCAAAAATGGAGCCCCTCATTGATATCATCAATGATGTTGCCAAAAACACTAAAAGAAAGCGTACTCTCTTTATTATCGATGATATCATGGAAAACACTAAAAAGCAAGCATCCTCTCTTTACCCCCTAATTATTATATAAACGAGAGTAGACTGTCACGTGAGACACAGACACATAAATACATAATGAACTGCTGCAAAAGTAACTCTATTGTGGACGTGATGAAGCTCTGTTGCAATTAGTCGAGTCTCTCTCTTTCCTCCCCTACGCAGAAGCACTACTCGAATCCATCAAGCTTCTTTCATAGCTCCCAAGAGACGTTGAGATTCTGAGTAAGGTCACGCTCAGGGAGCTTCCCGACGTGAGAAAGTAGTCACTTTGCTGAAGCGCAAGAGAAAGTTAATCCCAATACCATTCAACTCGCATGGAAATTGATGAAGGGGGATAGATTCTATGCATTGCATACGTTGATAACTGTGTTAAAAATGTTTATGGTT
Source organism: Lygodium microphyllum (assembly GCF_053477565.2). Classification (NCBI taxonomy): domain Eukaryota; kingdom Viridiplantae; phylum Streptophyta; class Polypodiopsida; order Schizaeales; family Lygodiaceae; genus Lygodium; species Lygodium microphyllum. The sequence goes on from NC_141163.1 coordinate 118,713,816, forward strand.
ATGACTGCTTTTGGATTTGTAAATGATGAGTTATGGCTCTTTTGATTCTGGGCTTACACAGCTAGGCGAGTTGTGGATTGTGATGCTTTAGGATATTGGGGTCTCCAACCAATGCACCCTAAACACTCTCCGAAGTGTGGAAAAACTCACATGTGGATGGGGGTCTTACGCTCTTGAGGGAGGTAGGTGTTTTTGGAAAAACTCACCTATGCGGGTGGGGAACCTATGCTCTTGAAAGAGATAGGATTTTTTGATATTTAATCACTCGAGCACCTGAGAGGGCAAAGGGTTGAGTAATAAAATTTCCCCCGTTATGTAGGACGGCTCTGGAGGCTCATGAAGCTTAGAGGAGCTCTGAGCCAGTAAATTCTCTATTGACCATGGATGGAGTGTAATCACATACAGTCCAATCTCGAGGGATTGGAAGGTTCTATCCTAGGATGGACGATGTCTTTCTACGGAAAGACGATTTTGTACCACTCTACTGTATGATGGTGAAATAAAGTATCCGATTTCTAAATTGTTTGTTATGTGCTAAAGATTGAGTTTAATGAACCCAGTTTAATAGAGTAATAAAAGGAAGCTGATTTTATATGTCCAAACAGTATGGTAGTATGCTTTGCTAATTAGAAAACTAAGCAAACCCCATCGAGGAAAGTGGGAGGCTTTGATCATGTGACGATTGGACGCCTATAGCTAGGTGGACCTGATAAGTAGGGTAACTTTCCAACACTAGATAGAGGTGATTAAATCGTGACCCTGCTGATATCGATAGGATTAGTTACCATGTTTAATACCCTTTTAGGGGGAGCTGAGATTTTACCTTGTGAATAGGGGGATGGAGTTACACTCTCCCCGTCTCTCACTCTCTTTGAACCAAGTGCAGTGTTAACCTCACTTTTACCTTTGATTAATTACAAAGTGGTCTTTCTTAGGTGTGTGTTAGATTGTTGTTAGGGGCGACTTGTCCATGCTTCCTCTATAAAGTAGAACTGAGATTCCCATGTTCAACTAAGTCCAAGATTTTCCATGGAAAGGCGGAATGGTGATGTGCATGGATATGAATTTCAGTTGACTACTAAGAGGACTCATTTGGGTCTGTTGGAGAAGGTACCTCACCATTGCGATGTGCGCGATTTCGTCAATCCTTATTTTTTTCATTTAATCTCCAAAGTTGGATGAAAAATCCACTTTTTTTAAAAAAATGACACCCTTTTCTAGAAGTTTTCATAGCTTTTTAGAATATTTACAATAAATAATATTTAAAAATACTAGTTTTATCCAAAATTTTGGTATTTTTAGACAATCCATACTATACACATTAATACTAATTACTAATATGGATCATAACTCTCATTCATGTGATAACTTCCATGATGGGTGGCTACAATCCTTGTCAATCTAGAAAAAATATCGAGTTACGATCCTTGTTTAAAAAAAATATATTAGTTAGTTAGTTTTTACTTTAGTTAGTAACCTTACTAACTTACCAATTGACTAACTAACTTTTGAACTAACCAACTAACTTTTAATTGCGTGGAAGTATTACATCCTCCTCCCCTTAGAGAAATTGAGATGTCTTCATCTCAAGAGAAGGCATGGGTATTGTTGATAATGAACATTCTCATCTATCCATGGTGCATCTTCTTCAGGATAATCCTTCCACTAGTCAAGGTTCTAAGGGTTCTACTCCTCAATTTTCTCTCCCTTACATCAATTACTCTGTCAGGCTGTAGCTTAAGGACTCCTTGGCTAGGTATTATAACTTGATGATCATCAAGGATATGGTTAGGGTTAGCTACGTATGCTTTCAATAAGCGAACATGAAATACATTGTGGATTTTTATATTCTCAGGGAGTTGTATCTTGTAAGCATTTGGTCCTAAGCACTCGAGAACCTTATAGGGTCCACAATATCTTGAACTTAGCTTCTTAAATTCTCATAAGGACAAAGAACTCTTCTTTGGATGGACACAAATGAAGAATATGTCTCCCTCTTTGAAGATTCATTCTTGCCTTTTTAGATCAGCATACGCCTTTTGTCAGTCCTTGGCAGCTTGAATATCCTATTTGATAATCTTGATTTGATCATTCATTTCTTCTAACTTTTTTCTTGAAGCTTCTACCCTTAGAGTAGGATTATAAAAATTAAGTGGTATACAGAAATCTTAACCATATAGTGCTTGAAATGGAGCCATTTGAATACTTCAATGATAGGAGGCATTATAAGCAATTTCTACTAAGGGTAGATACTGAATCCACCTTTTAGGTTCCTTGCTACAATATTTTTGGAGAATATCCTCAATTACTTGATTAACTCGTTCTGTCTGTCCATCAGTTTGTGAATGATAAGCAGTATTGAAACAAAGTTGGGTCCCAATGACTTCAAATAAACTCTTCCAAAAATGTGATATGAAAAGAAAATCATGATCATTGATAATCATTTTAGGAAACCCATGTAACCTAAAAATATCTTTTACAAAAATTCTTGTAATATTTGAAGTTTTGTAATTGGTTTTTGTTGGAATAAGATGAGTAACATTGTTAGCATGTCCATTATTACCATTATTGAGTTATACCCTTCTTGTACAGAAGGTAACCCAACTACAAAGTCCATAGTAATAAACTCCCATTTCATCCCGAAAATGTCAAGTGGTTAGAGTTTTCTTGGTAACTTGATATGTTCAAATTTTACCCTTTGGCAATTTAGACATTCAGTGAAATACTTAAGTACATCGCCCTTGAGTCTTTGCCAATAATAGCTTTTCCTAACAACATTAAGAGTTTTCACATACCCCAAGTGTCTTGAATAAGAAGAATTATGTTCTTCCCAAAGTATTCTTCTCTTGAGAGTCAGACTTGAAGTAATGCATAGTCTCATTCTGAAATAAACAAGTCATTTGTCTTCATTCGTAGAGAATTCTTGATACTTAGTGTAATATTTTCACACAATAAAAGTTAGTTGGTTAGTTTGAAAGTTAGTTAGTCAATTAATAAGTTGGTAAGATTACTAACTAAAGACTAACTAAGGTAAAACTAACTAACATTAATTATTAATAATTTTTATTTAACTTAAAATATTTTATTTAGAAAAATCAAGAGTCGTAAATTCGATATTTTTCTCGGATTAGCAAGGATCGTAGCCACCCTTCACGTAAATTACAACATGAACGAGACTTATGAGTTATATTAATCACTAGGTTAATGTGTATAGTTTGGATGGTCCAAAAATATTAGATTTTGGGCAAAACTAGTATATTTTAGATATTTTAGATATTATCCTAAAAATATATATGGAGATTTTTAGAATTGGATATCATTTAAAAGAAAAGACAAGTGATATTTTAGTTTCTTTGGAGATTTTATAAAAAGAAAAAAATAAAGAGAAGATTTGCGAAATCGCGCGCGCTGCGATCGCAGTACACAAGCAGTAGACAGCACTTTGAACAGGGAAAAGAAGAAGGAGTGAACTAAGAGCTTTCTAATCAAGTGTCTTGGGGTTTTACTCCCCTTTCAAAGCCAATGGAACCATCATATTTATGATCTGAGCATCAGATCACTGATCTTTCCAAGATCCCCCTCCACAAAGAGCTCCACTTCTCAATCACAAGCCCTCTTCTCTAATTCACTATAAATATGAGGCATTGGAGAGACATAAGGAAGCATAAGGAGACCCCGAGAGGCTGCGAGAGAGAGGTAAAGAGAAGGATACCCCTCCAAGAGATTGTGAGGAAGAGCTTGAAAGAGAGCTTGAGAGAGAGAGAGAGAGAGAGAAGAGTCACCTCGAGAGGCTGCAAGGAAGAGAATTAGCACAATTCCCTCTATCTCGATCCTCGACTTAACCATCTTCTCTTACACTCTCCCATCTTGAATCTATTTCACCTTCTTAATCTCTTGAGTCTACTTGCGGACGATGGCCTCCAAGCAAAGAATGTTGCGTGTGGATGACAATCCCACAACCAACAACAAGGCTTCGGGCAAAGGCATCACTGTCAATCCAACTACAGTTCCGGTCATAAGTAATGTATGTCCAAATTGATAGATGCTTGCTTTGATTCTCGTATGAGATACATTAGGCCTCATAGTATTGCACGAGTATAGGTCATGGAAAATGATAAATTTCATCTCACCTACTCGAAAGAGGGAGTTTGTGAAGTGCATATATCAAGGGAAGATAATTGCACCTAGTTACATATGACTTATTTGCTAGTAGAGTAATTACAAGGAAGAATTAGTCAAGCGTTATGAATTCCATAGTCGTCAAAAGAATGACATTAAAAGATTGTGCATACAAGTGCTAGAGTCAAGGGTTACAAATAGCATAATTACTAAAAGAAGATGACATTGAGATTCATGAATAGAAAGTACTAGTTTAAAGTTTAGATACTTCAAAAGTACTTAGCTTAAGAGCCCAAATATGAAGAAAAACTAGATTCTAGCTCAATGCACGGCCTATTGGAGTCTAATTACTTGAGATCATCTCGCACTTAGTTTATTAAATATTCACACGTTATGCCTATAACATGTTTGATATATGAGGATAATTTTCTAGTTGCCTCATGACTTGACTAAGAGCTAGTACAAGAAATTAATCATAAGGGTTAAAACTAAGGTGTCTTGAGTTCCGTCCGATAACGATGACTTTTTCCAATCCAAATCCAGGGTTGAGTTATCAATCAAGGTAAGTGACCTATAGAACTTACATCATGAATAGTGTTTGAACCCTTAACATACGCCCTAGCCAAAGGAAGGAAGTGTTAAGAACATGTTTGCATAGTATTGCTCTTAGATTCCAAGGGGAAGAGCAAATATACGATGGAAATGTTATATCATCTATTCTTGCATTGGTAGGAAAGAATGCAATTGGTTTTGTTGATTGACAAAACAACATCCTAAATGTTTTTACATTCAACTGGTTGTTAGTTGTTGTTTGGATGATTATTCCAAGTGCTTGTAAGTTATGGTAAATGCATGGCAAGGGTCTGTGTGATGACAAGTTGTCATGGGAATAAATGAATGTTTTCTTGGAAAATGATATTAGGGCTGAATGCCTTGTTTGTGCTTGATTCTTAAAGGATTTAATTAAGGAAGGATATATTGTACGGGTGGATCACCTCCATGGTCGCACCGCGTATTAACCCGAGAGGGCACTGCTCGATTCATGGGCCGAAGGTCGAGTGGTAAAAAGGCCAACCACGGGAATAATGTTTCACTCCTAGATAGCTTGCGGGTCAGTTGGAGCTTTGGACACCCCTTGCTAGGTCTAAAATTGGTGCGCAGATCGGACGCAGGTAGCTCACGTAGTGAATTCCCAAAGGTCCCCAAGAACAAAGCACTCTACTTTTTAGCACAAAAACCAATGTAAAAACAAGCACGACATGAGACAAGAGACAAATTGGGTTGAATCTCCCCCATGCCTTGTGTGAGCGCTTCACAAAGCATGTATTTAATATATATTTTCAATCTTTTTGCTCAAAAATAGCCCAATTACAAAAATATGACAAGCTTTTAGCTTTTGAGTTTGCTTTCTACCAAAAATAGGAAAATAAAGCTAATGGACGGTGCCCAAAGAGTCTGGCACGCCCAATCTCAATGTCCAAATAAAAATAACATATCCAGGAGCATAAGCGCATACAAAATAATAATAAATAGTCGATGTCTCTATAGACATAATCAAAATATAGGCGTGGCGCCTATCAAAATATAGTCCAAAGGTCGGAAACCCGCTAGACTCCAATGCTTTCCTCTGCCACTGCTGCTATCTCTACACATCAACTGAAGCATTCACAATCGTTAGTAAAATAACACAATTAAACCGACAAAAGTGAATACCTAGCAGTCTTCAGCTACATAAATAAATCAACTGGTTAGAAATAAATCCTAACCTTAATTTATTACGAGTGCGCACTCTAAACTCATAAACGTTTATTAATTTAATATGCATTTTGCGGAATCACCCGCTATGGAATCACCCATGTACACACTAAATTAATGAAACGCCCGAAAAGGACAGGCGTCCCCATCAACTTCTCGCACAAAGAATCCTCTTTGCGTATGAGCCCCGGTCATCTAAGTTTACGGAATCCACCGTAAAACCTCACGGAATCCACCGTGGAATGATGCCTTTTACGGTGGATTCCGTAAACTTAGATGACCGGGGCTCATACGCAAAGAGGATTCTTTGTGCGAGAAGTTGATGGGGACGCCTGTCCTTTTCGGGCGTTTCATTAATTTAGTGTGTACATGGGTGATTCCGCAAAATGCATATTAAATTAATAGACGTTTATGAGTTTAGAGTGCGCACTCGTAATAAATTAAGGTTAGGATTTATTTCTAACCAGTTGATTTATTTATGTAGCTGAAGACTGCTAGGTATTCACTTTTGTCGGTTTAATTGTGTTATTTTACTAACGATTGTGAATGCTTCAGTTGATGTGTAGAGATAGCAGCAGTGGCAGAGGAAAGCATTGGAGTCTAGCGGGTTTCCGATCTTTGGACTATATTTTGATAGGCGCCACGCCTATATTTTGATTATGTCTATAGAGATATCGACTATTTATTATTATTTTGTATGCGCTTATGCGCCTGGATATGTTATTTTTATTTGGACATTGAGATTGGGCGTGCCAGACTCTTTGGGCACCGTCCATTAGCTTTATTTTCCTATTTTTGGTAGAAAGCAAACTCAAAAGCTAAAAGCTTGTCATATTTTTGTAATTGGGCTATTTTTGAGCAAAAAGATTGAAAATATATATTAAATACATGCTTTGTGAAGCGCTCACACAAGGCATGGGGGAGATTCAACCCAATTTGTCTCTTGTCTCATGTCGTCCTTGTTTTTACATTGGTTTTTGTGCTAAAAAGTAGAGTGCTTTGTTCTTGGGGACCTTTGGGAATTCACTACGTGAGCTACCTGCGTCCGATCTGCGCACCAGTGGTATCAGAGCGGAGCAGAGATCAAGGGCTTCCAATCGCTACCCATCTCGGGCGAAGGCGGAGCTCCAGGAACAAACAGCCTCTACAGTCAATCTCGTCGCGAACCGTCGATACAGGCAGACTTCTGGCGATCAAGAACCCCTGTTTCCACTCTCAGATCGCGAAGGACCACTCTCTGTCGGCGGAGGACCACTCATCAATTCTCTTCATCAAGTCGTGATAAACAGTAAGAAAGCCATATCTCTATCTTCAGAAAGCTTAGTGTAAAAGCTTAATACAAAGCTTGAGAAGCTTAACAAGCTTCTAATCAACAAATCGTTGCCAAGAGGAGGACCCCCGAAAATTGCGCGGAATCAAAACGGCCCCCCCCTATGATGCCAGGAGGCATATTCCACGGTGGATTCCGTGAGGTTTTACGGTGGATTCCGTAAACTTAGATGACCGGGGCTCATACGCAAAGAGGATTCTTTGTGCGAGAAGTTGATGGGGACGCCTGTCCTTTTCGGGCGTTTCATTAATTTAGTGTGTACATGGGTGATTCCATAGCGGGTGATTCCGCAAAATGCATATTAAATTAATAAACGTTTATGAGTTTAGAGTGCGCACTCGTAATAAATTAAGGTTAGGATTTATTTCTAACCAGTTGATTTATTTATGTAGCTGAAGACTGCTAGGTATTCACTTTTGTCGGTTTAATTGTGTTATTTTACTAACGATTGTGAATGCTTCAGTTGATGTGTAGAGATAGCAGCAGTGGCAGAGGAAAGCATTGGAGTCTAGCGGGTTTCCGATCTTTGGACTATATTTTGATAGGCGCCACGCCTATATTTTGATTATGTCTATAGAGATATCGACTATTTATTATTATTTTGTATGCGCTTATGCGCCTGGATATGTTATTTTTATTTGGACATTGAGATTGGGCGTGCCAGACTCTTTGGGCACCGTCCATTAGCTTTATTTTCCTATTTTTGGTAGAAAGCAAACTCAAAAGCTAAAAGCTTGTCATATTTTTGTAATTGGGCTATTTTTGAGCAAAAAGATTGAAAATATATATTAAATACATGCTTTGTGAAGCGCTCACACAAGGCATGGGGGAGATTCAACCCAATTTGTCTCTTGTCTCATGTCGTCCTTGTTTTTACATTGGTTTTTGTGCTAAAAAGTAGAGTGCTTTGTTCTTGGGGACCTTTGGGAATTCACTACGTGAGCTACCTGCGTCCGATCTGCGCACCAGTGGTATCAGAGCGGAGCAGAGATCAAGGGCTTCCAATCGCTACCCATCTCGGGCGAAGGCGGAGCTCCAGGAACAAACAGCCTCTACAGTCAATCTCGTCGCGAACCGTCGATACAGGCAGACTTCTGGCGATCAAGAACCCCTGTTTCCACTCTCAGATCGCGAAGGACCACTCTCTGTCGGCGGAGGACCACTCATCAATTCTCTTCATCAAGTCGTGATAAACAGTAAGAAAGCCATATCTCTATCTTCAGAAAGCTTAGTGTAAAAGCTTAATACAAAGCTTGAGAAGCTTAACAAGCTTCTAATCAACAAATCGTTGCCAAGAGGAGGACCCCCGAAAATTGCGCGGAATCAAAACGGCCCCCCCCTATGATGCCAGGAGGCATATTCCACGGTGGATTCCGTGAGGTTTTACGGTGGATTCCGTAAACTTAGATGACCGGGGCTCATACGCAAAGAGGATTCTTTGTGCGAGAAGTTGATGGGGACGCCTGTCCTTTTCGGGCGTTTCATTAATTTAGTGTGTACATGGGTGATTCCATAGCGGGTGATTCCGCAAAATGCATATTAAATTAATAAACGTTTATGAGTTTAGAGTGCGCACTCGTAATAAATTAAGGTTAGGATTTATTTCTAACTAGTTGATTTATTTATGTAGCTGAAGACTGCTAGGTATTCACTTTTGTCGGTTTAATTGTGTTATTTTACTAACGATTGTGAATGCTTCAGTTGATGTGTAGAGATAGCAGCAGTGGCAGAGGAAAGCATTGGAGTCTAGCGGGTTTCCGATCTTTGGACTATATTTTGATAGGCGCCACGCCTATATTTTGATTATGTCTATAGAGATATCGACTATTTATTATTATTTTGTATGCGCTTATGCGCCTGGATATGTTATTTTTATTTGGACATTGAGATTGGGCGTGCCAGACTCTTTGGGCACCGTCCATTAGCTTTATTTTCCTATTTTTGGTAGAAAGCAAACTCAAAAGCTAAAAGCTTGTATATTTTTGTAATTGGGCTATTTTTGAGCAAAAAGATTGAAAATATATATTAAATACATGCTTTGTGAAGCGCTCACACAAGGCATGGGGGAGATTCAACCCAATTTGTCTCTTGTCTCATGTCGTGCTTGCTTTTACATTGGTCTTTGTGCTAAAAAGTAGAGTGCTTTGTTCTTGGGGACCTTTGGGAATTCACTACGTGAGCTACCTGCGTCCGATACATGGGTGATTCCATAGCGGGTGATTCCGCAAAATGCATATTAAATTAATAAACGTTTATGAGTTTAGAGTGCGCACTCGTAATAAATTAAGGTTAGGATTTATTTCTAACCAGTTGATTTATTTATGTAGCTGAAGACTGCTAGGTATTCACTTTTGTCGGTTTAATTGTGTTATTTTACTAACGATTGTGAATGCTTCAGTTGATGTGTAGAGATAGCAGCAGTGGCAGAGGAAAGCATTGGAGTCTAGCGGGTTTCCGATCTTTGGACTATATTTTGATAGGCGCCACGCCTATATTTTGATTATGTCTATAGAGATATCGACTATTTATTATTATTTTGTATGCGCTTATGCGCCTGGATATGTTATTTTTATTTGGACATTGAGATTGGGCGTGCCAGACTCTTTGGGCACCGTCCATTAGCTTTATTTTCCTATTTTTGGTAGAAAGCAAACTCAAAAGCTAAAAGCTTGTATATTTTTGTAATTGGGCTATTTTTGAGCAAAAAGATTGAAAATATATATTAAATACATGCTTTGTGAAGCGCTCACACAAGGCATGGGGGAGATTCAACCCAATTTGTCTCTTGTCTCATGTCGTGCTTGCTTTTACATTGGTCTTTGTGCTAAAAAGTAGAGTGCTTTGTTCTTGGGGACCTTTGGGAATTCACTACGTGAGCTACCTGCGTCCGATCTGCGCACCAGTGGTATCAGAGCGGAGCAGAGATCAAGGGCTTCCAATCGCTACCAATCTCGGGCGAAGGCGGAGCTCCAGGAACAAACGGCCTCTACAGTCAATCTCGTCGCGAACCGTCAATACAGGCAGACTTCTGGCGATCAAGAACCCCTATTTCTACTGTCAGATCGCGAAGGACCACTCTCTGTCGGCGGAGGACCACTCCCTCAACTCCATGAACAAGTCGTGATAGAACAGTGAGAAATCTCTAATCTTCTTCATTAAAAAGCTTAGTTTTAAGCTTAAGAAGCTTATAAGCTTCATAAACTTCAAATCGTTGGCAAGAAGATCAGCCCCGAAAATTGCGGAATCAAAAACGCCCCCCCCCCCACGATTCAAAAACGGCGGCCTGCTAGTCCACCAATTAAGCTCTTAAGCTTAATCACCAAGCCTAATTAAGCCAAATCATACAAATCTCTGCAAGTCACACAGATCTGACAAGTCAAAATACTCCGGGTCTCGCACTACAGAAGTCAAGTTCAGCAAGTCACTTGGAATCAAGTCCTGCAAGTTCTGCAAGTCAGCTAAGTTCAGCAAGTTCACAACCCTGCAAGTCTGTTAAGTCTGCAACTCTGCAAGTCAGACTAAATCAGAACTGACTAACGCTTGAAACTCCTAGAAGACTTGTTCGTTTGCAAAAACTCAGAACTGGAAAGTTGTTCGCAACAAGCTGTTTTACCTATCTACAAGTTCGTTGAAGTACTTTCAGCAAACGGAGACAGAAATATTTCAGAATTTCTGAAAATTGAAGAAGAAAATACCCAAAAATACATAGCCTTGTAACCCCAAATTTGAGCTACGCTCATCCCGCTAACTGATTTTGAGTGAGTAAGGTTTGTTGAGTTTTACAGGATGACTACCCCACATATGGATGATCCTATGGCTGAAGACGATCTACCCGAGCCTACCATGGAACAAAAGCTGGATCTTATCATGTTACAATTGGACGAAGAGCGAAGAGCTAGGCAAGCCTTGCAAGCGCAATTGACAAAGCTACAAGGAGCGTCCACTGATAAAGAAGAACCTCAAGCTGAAGATTTGATACGCCGTACCATCGATGCCACTCTTGAAGCACAAACCATTCGCAAGGAATCCAAGATAAGTAAACGAAGTTTCAAGTTTCGCACTTTCAATGGCATAAGAGAAGGAAAGACTATTTTATCATTCATTAGCCAGTTTGATGACTATTTCCATGAGGAAACTTATCCTGAGAAAGATAAAATCAAGTGTGTTACTAATCATCTGATAGATAGAGCATCACTTTGGTGGACTGTCGTCCGCAAGAGCATAGAATGTCCTGCTACATGGGAAGATTTCAAGAAGAAGTTTATGCAAAATTTTCTTCCACCGCAATTTCATGAGAAGGCAATCAAGCAATGGGATTTACTTCAACAACGCGACCGAGAGCCTATACCACAGTATACAGAGCATTTTTGGAATGCACTCCTACAGCTACGCATGCTTGAAGACGTACCAGAGACGACACATAAGCGGAAGTACATGTCTGGACTTCTTGGACATTACTACGCTGAGGTGAATATGTTCAAGCCTGCTACCCTTGAAGATGCCATCTCCTTAGCTCACGACACTGAAGATAAGTTACGTGGAAGAGATCGACGACCACAGCCATTCCAAGCAAACGATAATTATGGATCTAAACAATTCAATTCAAATTTCAGAAGGTTTAATCCAGGTCGTTTTTCATCACCATCTTTCCGCAAGAATTGGCCTAAACCACCCGCATTACCATCCACTGTCAATCCAAATCCTAAGCCTATCCAACAAGCAAATCCAAATATACCCAGACTCCCAGCCATTGCAAATAATGTGACCAAAGCCAAGCCTATCGTATGCTACAAGTGTCACCAGCCAGGCCATCTCGCAGCAAATTGTCATTCAAAGAAGCCATCAGCACATATCAACTACCTTGGAGCTATGGACGAAGACGAGCATGAGGATATGCCGGACTTCACTGAAGAAGAAGATGATCCTACTACTACTTCCGACACTTTACCAGGTATGCCTACTTTACATTCATTGTTGACTATGAAATGTATAGTGCATGGAAAAGAAAGAACTGTATTGCATGACGACGGTAGTACGCATGATTTTATTTCAGCAAAATTGGTAAAGGAATTGAAATTGCATACTGTACCTACGCACTATCGCATAAAAGCTGCATTTTTAGGCACTAGGTACAATGGCACACAAGAAGTTCAAAATTTAGAAATTCAAATTAGTCCATATATTGAAAGAAGAAATTTCTTAGTTGTCCCATTACAGTCTAGCGACATTATTCTAGGAATGCCATGGAGACACCAACATAATCCCAATATAGATTATTCCACACACACAATGAATATTAATTTTCAAGGAAAATCTATTACCTTATTTGGTATGCATGCATCTCATATGTTTCCACTGCTTTCGCATACTCAAGCAAAACGTGCACTACGCAAGAATACTAAATCATATCTCATTTGGGTGAATGAATTGCACGCAAAAGAAACTCATATGCATCCTAGGCACAAGGAATTTCTTGCATATTTTAAGGATTGTTTTGCAGAAGACCTACCACCAGGTTTACCTCCATCACGTCCAGAAGACCATAAGATTGACCTAATACCTGGCACACAACCACCTTGCAAAGCCCCATATAGGCACAATCAAATAGAGCAAAAAGAAATCCAGACTCAAGTAGAAGAATTACTAAATAGAGGTTTAATTCGACCTAGCAGTTCTCCATTCGGTGCACCTGTGCTCTTAGTCAAGAAAAAGAATAACACTTATCGGATGTGTATTGACTACCGAGCATTAAACAAGATCACTGTAAAGAATAGGTATCCTATACCTAGAGTTGATGACCTTATGGACAAACTGCAAGGATCTTCTATATTTAGTAAAATTGACCTTAAATCTGGATATCATCAGGTGAGGCTAGATAGATCCGACATATTTAAGACTGCATTCAGGACACAGTTTGGCCATTACGAATTCTTAGTTATGCCATTCGGATTAACTAATGCACCTGCTACTTTCAGTAGAATGATGAACCGTATTTTTCTAAAATATCAGTATTGTGTGATTGTTTTCTTTGATGATATTTTAGTGTTCAGTCAAAGTGAAAAAGAGCATTATGAGCATTTATCATTAGTTTTTCAATTACTGAAAGAAAATCAATTGTTTGCAAATCCTGACAAGAGTGAATTCTTTAAGACAGAAATAGAATATCTAGGTCATATTGTATCAGAAGAAGGAATAAAAGTTGATCCTAAGAAAATTGACGCAATATTGCATTGGCCTATTCCTAAAAATGTACATGAATTACGCTCATTCCTTGGTCTTGCTAGTTTCTATAGGAAGTTTGTACGTAATTTCTCATTACTTGCTTTACCACTGACCAAACTTCTTAAGAAAGGCATTGTTTATCAATGGACTGAAAACCAGCAGAAATCCTTTGATTTACTTAAACGTGCATTGACCAATGCCCCTGTCCTACAATTGCCTGACTTTAATAGACCATTCTTTTTAGTCGTGACTGATGCTAGCGGATCAGGAATAGGAGCCATGTTAATGCAAGATAACCATCCAATAGCATATTCTAGTTCTAAGCTGAAACCTTCTGAGCTTAAATATTCCACTTATGACAAGGAACTCTTAGCAGTTGTCCAAGCATTGAGACAATGGAAGCATTATTTAATGGGTTCAGAATTCATGATAAAGACCGACCAGCAAAGCATTAGACATCTACTTAGCCAACCCCAAATTTCTGACCGCCATATCAAATGGGCTTCATTCATTCAAAGTTTCCATCCTATCATTCAATACCAACCTGGAAAAGAAAATGTAGTTGCCGATGCATTAAGTAGAAGACCTGCAATTCATAACATTTCTATCATATCTTTTGATTCTTTGATTGCTATGAAAGACACATATCACCAGGATATTACTTTTCATTCTGATTGGCAAAAATTAGTTCAAAATAATTTCATTCCTGTTGATTCATTGTCATATAATGATGGATTCATGTTCTTTGAAAAGAGACTGTGTGTTACTATTCCATTCCGATCTTTTGTTTTAAATGAAATTCATTGTCCCCCATATCAAGGTCATAGAGGTATCATCTCTACATTACGCATGTTAACTGAAGATTTTTATTGGCCGCATATGGATGCAGATGTGTCTAATTTTGTTTCTGAATGTCTGATTTGTCAAAGAATAAAGAGACATCATGGTAAACAGTATGGGTTATTAATGCCTTTATCTATTCCATCTAAACCTTGGGAACATATATCTATGGATTTCATTACCGGCTTACCAAATACTAAATCTAACCATGACATGATTTGGACAATTGTAGATAGATTTAGTAAGCAAGCATATTTCATTGCATGTAAGAAAACTTTAACAGCATCACAAGCAGCACAGTTATTTTTGAAAACTGTTTTTACTAACCATGGATTGCCGAAAGTGATTATTTCAGATAGAGATTCTAGATTTTGTAATAATTTCTGGATTACGCTGTTTGCAAATCTAGGCACAAAGATTGATTTTTCATATGTATTTCATCCAGAAACAAATGGACAAACAGAAGCCACAAATAGCACTATTTTAGATCTTTTACGTGCATACACTATCTCTAAACCTCAAACATGGGATACTCATTTGCATTTATTACAGTTTGCTTACAATAATACACCTCACACATCTACAAAGAAAGCACCTTTTGAAGTTATTTATGGACATAGATTATCTACACCTGTTGCATCTTTGTCTAATAGAATACAAAGTGCCGATGATATTGCTGTTATGCATAACACTATTTTTGATGAAGTAAAGGATATGATTGCTAAAGCCCAACAATCATATACCAAACAAGCCAACAAGAAAAGACAAGCCATGAATTTCAAAGTAGATGATTATGTTTGGCTTAGAATAGAAAAGCGTAGACTGCAAAGTGTGGATAGACATCCAGTTGTCAAATTAGCCCCTAGATTCTACGGACCATTTAGAATCATTCATAAGATTAATGACAATGCATTCAAGTTAGAACTGCCATCACATTGGAAAATTCATAATACCTTTCATATTAGTTTATTGAGACCATTTAGAGGACAATTACCTATCCACCCTGTCTATGAAAACCCACCTTTACTAGAAGAAGAGACTGAAATCCTTGAACCAGAAGCCATCATAGACACTGATTACATGACCACTAGAACTGGCCGAAGGTACTCTAGATATCTCGTAAAATTTAAGAACCATCCTGTAGAAGAAGCACAATGGATGCACGCTAGAGACTTAAATGCTTTCCCCACTCTGTTAGCTCCACATTGAGCTAATAGCAATTGAGGTCAATTGCTATCCCACCCCGGGGGTATGATGCCAGGAGGCATATTCCACGGTGGATTCCGTGAGGTTTTACGGTGGATTCCGTAAACTTAGATGACCGGGGCTCATACGCAAAGAGGATTCTTTGTGCGAGAAGTTGATGGGGACGCCTGTCCTTTTCGGGCGTTTCATTAATTTAGTGTGTACATGGGTGATTCCATAGCGGGTGATTCCGCAAAAAGCATATTAAATTAATAAACGTTTATGAGTTCTGGTGCGCAGATCGGACGCAGGTAGCTCACGTAGTGAATTCCCAAAGGTCCCCAAGAACAAAGCACTCTACTTTTTAGCACAAAAACCAATGTAAAAACAAGCACGACATGAGACAAGAGACAAATTGGGTTGAATCTCCCCCATGCCTTGTGTGAGCGCTTCACAAAGCATGTATTTAATATATATTTTCAATCTTTTTGCTCAAAAATAGCCCAATTACAAAAATATACAAGCTTTTAGCTTTTGAGTTTGCTTTCTACCAAAAATAGGAAAATAAAGCTAATGGACGGTGCCCAAAGAGTCTGGCACGCCCAATCTCAATGTCCAAATAAAAATAACATATCCAGGCGCATAAGCGCATACAAAATAATAATAAATAGTCGATATCTCTATAGACATAATCAAAATATAGGCGTGGCGCCTATCAAAATATAGTCCAAAGATCGGAAACCCGCTAGACTTCAATGCTTTCCTCTGCCACTGTTGCTATCTCTACACATCAACTGAAGCATTCACAATCGTTAGTAAAATAACACAATTAAACCGACAAAAGTGAATACCTAGCAGTCTTCAGCTACATAAATAAATCAACTGGTTAGAAATAAATCCTAACCTTAATTTATTACGAGTGCGCACTCTAAACTCATAAACGTTTATTAATTTAATATGCATTTTGCGGAATCACCTGCTATGGAATCACCCATGTACACACTAAATTAATGAAACGCCCGAAAAGGACAGGCGTCCCCATCAACTTCTCGCACAAAGAATCCTCTTTGCGTATGAGCCCCGGTCATCTAAGTTTACGGAATCCACCGTAAAACCTCACGGAATCCACCGTGGAATATGCCTCCTGGCATCATAGGGGGGGGCCGTTTTGATTCCGCGCAATTTTCGGGGGTCCTCCTCTTGGCAACGATTTGTTGATTAGAAGCTTGTTAAGCTTCTCAAGCTTTGTATTAAGCTTTTACACTAAGCTTTTTGAAGATAGAGATATGGCTTTCTTACTGTTTATCACGACTTGATGAAGAGAATTGATGAGTGGTCCTCCGCCGACAGAGAGTGGTCCTTCGCGATCTGAGAGTGGAAACAGGGGTTCTTGATCGCCAGAAGTCTGCCTGTATCGACGGTTCGCGACGAGATTGACTGTAGAGGCCGTTTGTTCCTGGAGCTCCGCCTTCGCCCGAGATGGGTAGCGATTGGAAGCCCTTGATCTCTGCTCCGCTCTGATACCACTGGTGCGCAGATCGGACGCAGGTAGCTCACGTAGTGAATTCCCAAAGGTCCCCAAGAACAAAGCACTCTACTTTTTAGCACAAAAACCAATGTAAAAACAAGCACAACATGAGACAAGAGACAAATTGGGTTGAATCTCCCCCATGCCTTGTGTGAGCGCTTCACAAAGCATGTATTTAATATATATTTTCAATCTTTTTGCTCAAAAATAGCCCAATTACAAAAATATGACAAGCTTTTAGCTTTTGAGTTTGCTTTCTACCAAAAATAGGAAAATAAAGCTAATGGACGGTGCCCAAAGAGTCTGGCATGCCCAATCTCAATGTCCAAATAAAAATAACATATCCAGGAGCATAAGCGCATACAAAATAATAATAAATAGTCGATGTCTCTATAGACATAATCAAAATATAGGCGTGGCGCCTATCAAAATATAGTCCAAAGGTCGGAAACCCGCTAGACTCCAATGCTTTCCTCTGCCACTGCTGCTATCTCTACACATCAACTGAAGCATTCACAATCGTTAGTAAAATAACACAATTAAACCGACAAAAGTGAATACCTAGCAGTCTTCAGCTACATAAATAAATCAACTGGTTAGAAATAAATCCTAACCTTAATTTATTACGAGTGCGCACTCTAAACTCATAAACGTTTATTAATTTAATATGCATTTTGCGGAATCACCCGCTATGGAATCACCCATGTACACACTAAATTAATGAAACGCCCGAAAAGGACAGGCGTCCCCATCAACTTCTCGCACAAAGAATCCTCTTTGCGTATGAGCCCCGGTCATCTAAGTTTACGGAATCCACCGTAAAACCTCACGGAATCCACCGTGGAATATGCCTCCTGGCATCAAAAATGGAGTTGAAGACCTCCGTGGCCCCCAACATCTGGGCATGTTGGGAGATCCTATTCTAGATAAAGGATTGAGTTTGTGGTGCGATGTGAATTGGACCAGTTACTTCTGCAAGGCAGAAGGGATACTTCTGTTGGACAAAAGCAATATATAATTTCTCATGTATGGGCGGGATACAAAGATTAACTTGAAGATAAGTTAAGGAACTTGTTTGATCTTGTTTTTCAATAGATTGCTTTGCTCTATTTTCGTGTCTGTGCTATAAGTTATGCGAACGAACCCTGTTCCCTAAAAGGCTTAATTAATGAAGCTGGCTTTAAGTGTCACACATAAATGTGGTAGGACCTAATTAGAAAACTAAAGCTATTAAGGGAAGCGTGTGGGCAGAACCCCCAACGGGTCCGTCCTACGGCAGGGTGGTCCCAGAGAACTGGGAGGCTTCTCACAAGGTTTACTGTCTTCGACCTTAGAAATTATTAGGATAGAACCTCGATTCATGCTGTTTTAGGGGACCGAAATGGGACTATGCCCTATGGGCAGAGAGGTTGAGCACCGTATCCCTCTCGTTTCCCATTCTCTTTGAACCAAGTGCGGCATGGGTCTGCTTCGGATTGGGTATCTCTGCGTAAAGTAGAATGTCCAAAACCCGACGCTAGAATGCTATCAGGAGACCTTGACAACTAGGAACCCGAATTTCAGGTCGATCTTAGTGGGTTCGATCGTGAACATTCCGTTGCGAGGCAGATTCGAGAAACCTTGGGCGACAAAACTCGAAACATTCCTTGGGAGTGCCGAGGAGCGACGCTTAGATTCATTTATCGATAGTCCGCTAAAAGAGTACCTGGAAAGCTGATGGGCAGGCACCTCACACTTAGTCTTGATTTTGGGATCTTGTTCCTTATTCTAAACTTCCCAAAATAATTATTGATAGTCAAGGTCCTTATTTGCTTCATCCTTAGTCAACTCGATGATAGGATTAGTTGGCATTGATACCATTGTAGCCAGAGTTTCTGCCCTAGATGGTTCTTCAGTGAGATAAGAGCATTACGGAAGGATTTACGACCGAGAGCATTTGCTACTATATTTTCTTTACTAGGTTTGAACTTAATTTCAAAGTCATAATCCTGCAGTATATCAATCCATTGTCGTTGCCTCATATTAAAATCAGGCTGAGTAAAAATCCACTTAAGACTTTTATGATCTGTGACTATGGAAAAATTATTTCCAAGCAAGTAATGTCTCCATAATTTGAGAGTGTGAATCACAAATAACAACTCCAAGTCGTGAGAAGCATATATCTTTTCATAGGCTTTCAATTTTCTCGAAGAGTAAGCTACATGATGACCTTCCTGCATTAGTACGTATCCCAATGCAAGAGAGTTGGCATACATGAGACAACTTCAAATTCCTTTCTTAAGTCAGGTAGCTTTAAGATATGATCAATTATCAAACTATGCTTTAGTTGTTCAAAGCTAGATTATTCAATTGGCATCCAGATAATGGCAACTTGCTTTTTGAGTAGGATTGTAAGATGTGTTGCAATTTGGGTATAGTTTCTAATGAATATCCTATACCATCCTACTAGACCTAGAAAACTTTTCACTTCCTTAATAGTGGTTGGGGGTGGCCAATCTTGAGCATCTTTGACCTTGGCAAGATCTATTGATATACCTTCAGTAGACACTATGAATCCCAAGTACTCAATTTTCCTTGGCACTCTTCTTCTTCTTGGCATACAACTTGTGTATTCTCATTGTCTCCGGGACAATGTGAAGATGTAATTCATGATCTTCTTCCTCCTTAGAATAAGTTAGGACGTCATCAAAGAATATAAGAACAAAGTCATCGAGATGAGGTCTGAAAATGTCCAGTATTAACCTGTTGAAGGTTGTTGGGGCATTTGTCAATCCAAATGACATCATGATGAATTTGAAATGATTGTATGTTGTGTTGAAGGCAGTCTTAGGAATATCTTTATCCTTGATTCTGATTTGATAATATCCTGACCAAAGATCGATCTTAGAAAATATCATTCTCCTTGTAGACGATCAAGAAGCTCGTCTATCCTTAGGATCGGGTAATTATTGAACTTTTGGCCTTTCGCAATTCGAGAAGCTTTTGCTAATTGAACTTTAGGTTTCCGTGTTTCACCTTGTGTAGTTGCTATTTCACCATTCAAATCCCAAAATGTTTGCTATGTAAACATTCATAGTAAACATTCCCAGTAAACATTCATAAGCTCCTAAGTTCATTACTTTGAACCTCATACTTGAAAGGTTTTCTCTTAAGATAAACTCCACCTTGGTAGTTTGCTATGTAGAAAGTACTTCCTTTCCATTTGCTAATTCCACAAGTAGTATTGATACATTTACTGTATCTATTCCTAACTTCTTAGCATACTTGAGTGATATAAATGAGTGTGTACTTTCACAGTCAATCAAAACTTTAAATGATTTACCTTGATGACTAGCTGGTGTTTGTATTATCGAATATTGATGATTTGGACCCTTCCTATGGAATGCAGCATGAATAGTTGCTCTTTCAATATCTTCTTCCATAGTAGAGTCTTTCTCCTTATTAATCTCTTTTAGGATAATATTTGACATTCTTCCTCTTGCCATAGCTACTTGACCATGGCCTTGGGCAACTCTACCTTGACCTCGAAATTTGTCTTGGTGGTGGTTTTCACCAAGCTTTAGGCAATATCTTCTTAAATGTCCTACCTCATTACAGTGAAAGTACCTAAGACCATTCATGTTTCCCTGGGTAGGAATAAAATTTCAAATTGCATTGGATTTTGCATTTTTCTTCTAACCTTGGTAGAATTGGCCTTGGGTTCTTTTTGCTTGACCTTTGAATTCTCCTTTTTTTTAAAATTATTGTAGCTCCAAAACTTATTGTTTTTAGAATTTGGTTGTACTTCCCACACAATAGGAGTAGCTCGAATCAAAGCATCTTGGAGGTCTATTGGGTGCATTGATTCCAAACGGGTGTTCAGAGGAGAATTTAGCCCATTGTAGAACTTGGACACTTGTTAAGTAATATCCATGGAGGGTAGATATTTAAGAAGTGAAACAAACTTGGAGTAATACGCCTCTAAGGTTAGTCCCATTTACTTTAAATTAAAGAACTCATTCATCTTTTGGGTGAGATAAGCTAGAGGTAAATATCTTCCTCTTACAACTTCTTTCAACAAATCCCAAGTAATAGTATTTTCAAGGACACCTTGATCTCGGCACCACTGCTTCCAGCAAAGTCGAGCTTCACAAATTAATTTTAGCTTAGCTATCATGGATTGGTTGGCTAGGATAGTTCTTCTAACCGCAGTAAAATAATCTTCCATGGATTCGATTCAAATTTTTCATCCGCTTGCATATTCTCATCTTTCCTGTCGAATTCTAGAGGTTTGACTTGCTTCAAAAGATTCATTTTCTCTTGGCCTTCGTTGGACATTATTGTGGATACGAAAATCTAGGAAATTTTCAACAATTCCTAAGTCAAACTTTAGAAAATTTATATAGCATTAATATTAGAGATTGATACTAAAATTATTCCTCACTTAATTTATTGAAACAATTCTCAAATAAAACTCTCTTCCCATTACTAAAGTTAAACTATAATTTTAGAGGTTTCAAGGGAAAATAAGGTTTCATTATTTTTTTGATTGATCAAGTATCAATCAATCTTTACTGCAATGGATGTACAAGGTAATCAAATAGCTCACAGGTTCATCTTTTTTTTTAAAGAAAAGGATTCCCTACTACAATCTAATCATGATACTCAGATACATCCTTTATGAAGTAACTTGGATTCGAAGAGTAGATATTTAAGAATCTATATTTTTTAGGAGTTCAGGAAATCCATCATTTTTATAGTTACGGTGGCTGGACCCACCTATGACTTTTATTTTGTCGACTAGAAGGATCTTCGTAACTTCCTCATAGATATATTGGTTTATTTTTATCTACTTGCCTCTAGTATACATGGTTGAGTTTACACTAGCCTCACAAAATAGATATATCTTGATAAGAAAAGCAAGTCACACAACAAAAAGATGTGACATGCTCCTTTCGTAACAAAAAGGGGTACATAAAAAATAATTTCTTTGAATGAAAAAACAAGTAAAAAGGTGAGAAGGAAAATGAGAATGATGGCAAAGAGAAAAGAAAGATAAAGATTAAGGAGATCAATGCAAGTGGTGGTGATGATGGTGATATTTTGTTTGTATCCTCTTTCGGTGATGCATTATTAGTTGCCATTGATAATGGCATGTCTCATAATTGGATTATGGATTCTAGAGTAGCATTCCATGTTACTCCACATAGGGAGTGATTCGCTATTTGTGGTGCTCGAAAGAGAGGGTTTGTTTGTTTTGGAAACAAATATGTATGCAACATTTTTGGCATTTGGGATAAACACTTTCCATTGCCAAGTGGTTCTTTTTTAATCTTGTAGAATGTACATCCTGTTCCAAAATTGACAAAAAGTTTGATCGGTATAAGATAGCTTGATGATTGTGGTTATATAGTGATCTTTGGTGATCATGTGTGGAAGATTGGCAAGGGATCTCTTCTTATGGTCAAAGGTCCAAAATCTAGTACTTTGTATCCTTTGCATGTTTTTGGTATAAAAGATCATGTTATAGTTGTCACACTAAACATCCATATGTTTTTTTGTGGCATTGCTATTTGGAGCATATGTTAGAAAATGGAATGAAAACTTTGTATCGTTTGAAACATCTTCCTTTGAGTTTTTTTGACCTTGGTTTTTGTGAGCATTCTCTCTTTGGAAAGCAAACAAAAATATTGTATAAGAGAGGTAGCGGGAATAGAAAATCACAATGTCTTGATTTGGTTTTATAGTGATTTCTATGGGCTAATACCCATGGTTTCATTGGGTAGAGCATTGTACTTTGTTAGTTTTATATATAATGCCACAATGAAGGTTTGGGTTTATCCTCTTCATAAGAAGAGTGATGTGTATTTCAAAAGTTCTTAGCATTTGCAAAAAATTTATCAAGCAAGAAGCTCAAGTGCTTGAGGAGTGCTAATGATAGAGATTATACCTTGCATGCCTTTAGGAAATTTTGTATGAGTTGTGGTATCCAGAGAGAGTTGACAACTTTGAAGGATCCTTGCACATTGTCTATTAAAAAAAAACTAGGTAATGCGGACATTACATCCTTCCCTCCTTAGAGAAATGGAGATGCCTTCATCTCAAGAGAGACTAGGAGAATTCTTTCATAAAGGTTTCCTCATGGATCCAAGTGGCACCCTCTTTAGGATAATCCTTCCATTATGCTAGGTGTTCTCCTAGGATTGGGATCCTTAGAGGTTTCTCCCTTGTACCTAGGATCTTCTCGGGCTTCATTTCCATAATTCCTTGGGCATTTGACTAAAAAAACTCCTTGATCTTTGCATGGAGGAGGGAGGTTTGATGTATAATCACCTTACTGAATTTAATACAAATTTTAGTCAACTTATGTCTCAAAGATTATCTTTCATGATTCAATGAAGGCTATGTTCTTATTATTACCTTGTTTGAGAGTTGGGATATTTTCAGGACTACCACTAGTAACTCTACACCCATAGGTGGTCCTATGAGAGCTAATGTTGAGAGAAATTTGCTCATTGGGGAGGTGAATGGAAATAACAATGTAGGGTCAAAGAGCTCCAAAGCACTTATGGTAAGAGGAAGGTCAAAGGCAAGGGGAAACTCTTGTGAGAGAAGCAAGTCACATGTAAGAAGCTGGGAATACTTAGAATGTTAATAATATGCCATGTCACACTGACACTGGTATATAAGGAGAGAAGTTGTAATTTTTCACATCTTTTTGACATATCAATACAATTACAATCTTTCTCTCCCTTCTTGCTCCAAGCTTCCATGGCTTCTTCATCTTTCCTGTCTTTCTCTCTCCAATTCTAGTCTTTCTCTCTCCTCGTCACTCTATTTCTCTCTCTTCCTGCAGTCTTTCTCTCTCCTCTGCAGTCTTTCTCTCTCCTCTTTCTCTCTCCCTAGTTCTCTCTCTGACAAGTGGTATCAGAGCTTCAGTCTTTGATCCATTATTTTCTTCCATTTTCACTCTCATTTTCCTATTTCAAACCAATTTCAGACAAAAATGGTACAAGACAGTGACTAGTGGAGTGCTGCAGGACAACTACAGTTAGCAATGACTACATCTGGAGTTATCCAAGGTCAGATATGGCGGGTAAAGGCTTAAATGGCTGGACGTCATTAAATTTTATGCAAAAATGGAGGTAACTAGGGTAAAGAATGGTTAACCGGGCTTAGTTACAGACTAAACTCCAGTTACTTTTCAAAAGAGAGCTTCTCTCTCTCTCTTTCAAGCTTTTGGCTGAAGCTTCCATGGTGGATGTCAATAATCTTCACAAATCTCTCTCTCTGTGCTGAATATCTCACTGCCAAACCATGGGGTAAAGATTCCTTGTGTCATAAGCTTCAAGAGGAGTACCAGGCTTGACCATTGCTGAAGAAGATTAGCCAGGAAGCAGCCCGAAAAATGCGCCGAAAAATGCGCTGATTTTCCTGCTCCTGCTCCCTGCTCAGCTTGCTCCACTACCTCAGCCATTAATCACAGCTCTTGAAGGCTTCATCAAGCACTGATTGGCAACAATCTTTAACCTCTGAAGTATTCTGATCAGCCATTCCTCTGTTCAAACCCTAATACACAGCAGGGCAGCCATAGCCACAGACATGGAAGCTCAAATTTCTCATGATTTTGGACTTTCCCGACCTTCAAGGCTTCTCTAAAGCTGAATACAAGCTGGATAGACTTCAAGATTGAAGACATTGAAGAGATTTCAGCCCGTGCATGTCAATGAAGCTCAAATGGAAGGAATATTTTGGGGCTTTTCATCAGAGAGCTTGAATCTTTGAAGTTCAAGTGTTCAAGCAAGGCTGGAGTATTGATCTTTCAAGGATTTCATCATATTGAAGCATGTATGGACTGATTTCATGGAGATTTCAAGCTTTATGTTGGATTCATGGTGGATTATTAAGAACTCTTGCATCAATCGGGTTAAAGCTGATATCCATCATCATTTTCAAGCTTAATGGAGGTATTTTCTTTTGCTAATCTCTGAAATCTCTCAATAATCCTATTGCTAATGGCTTTTCCACTTGTTGATGAGAGGTTATTGATCAATTAATTCACTGAATTGATCAATAGATCAGAGAATAGTATTAATTTTCTTCAATTTCAGCCTATTTCATTGAATTCCTTTTGATTCAAAACCATTACTCATCTTAGGTAACATTTGATCAGCTTGATGCATAACCTTGATCTGTTTTGTTGAAATTCTCTCTTATCCAAGCTGAAATATTATAAAAGGGTAAGTACTAGCAATCAGTGAGTCACTGAATTGCATAGGTAAACCCTTCTCCCATCTCAAGTTCTTTTATCTCAATCAATTGCATCTCATGAAAGGCTGAATGAATATTTTCCAAATGCATATCATGCTGATTGCTTAGTACACTAGCCTCTGCCATGTTGATATTCCCACCGAGGAAAAAGGTGGATGCCGGGGGAGATAGTGGGACAAAAGAGAGGTGACCCTCCCTCACTATCGAAGATCCCGAAGGGGTGCAACCAACCGACCCGGGGGGAACTTTGCCCACCTCCCGGTGATTCGGAGCCCGTGTAGGGAGCCCGTCCTGCCGTTTTATCCCTCACACAGGTACAGCGAGTGGAGAATTGAAGATTGAAGACTTTCCAACGACTCAAGTACCTATTGGAGTAAAATAGGGTAAAACAGGGCATTTTCAGGTTACCCACAGGGTATTTACAGGTGGATACAGGTACACCCTTTGATACTGAAGTACAGGTGCAGGTACTACAGGGTACCCACAGGTCCTATATACCCCTTTGCAGGGTTTGGTAGCCTTTGGAGGTTACTTTCTTGCATTACAGGGTCAAAACAGGGCACTTACAGGTCTAAACAGGGTGCAGGACTGGACAGTTCAGACTCTGAAAGTCAGTTACAGAATTTTCTGTCCTAAACCTGTTATAGCGTGCTATAGCTCATCTCGAAGAGGGCATTGTAAGCTTCGATTCGCACAAAAAAGTTTTGCAATCGGAGTTTTCTAGCCAAAGTTATAGCCGTTTTACTGACAGGGGGTACTGCAGGACTGCACTAGTATGGCAGGGCATAAAGGCAAAAATAAGGTCCAGGAGGATTATGCACAGCAAATCAGGGATTCTATGATGGAAAGCACACTTCAAGAGAACCCTGAAGAGCCTCAACAAGGAGAGATTAGTATTCTCAATGACGCTTTGTGTGCCCATGAACTAAGACATAAGGAACGTCATGAAGCTATTTTGTCAGTAATGGAGCATATGATTTTATCATTTGGTCAAACAAAGTCTACAATGGAACAAATGGTTTTATCTCATGGACAAACGAAGTCTACGCTTGATAAGTTGATGGAATCAACTACCCAAACCAAGGCTTCCATTGATAAATTAGTAGAATCCAATGCTCAGCTTATGGCAAAATTTTCTCAATTGATGCCATCGCAAACAGGATCAAAAGAAGCTAATGAGAAGGCTTGTTCAAACAATGACCCTTCAGTCCCACTTCAGCCATCCAACCAAAATGGTTATGGAGATGGAATCATTGGAAGAAGAGGTATTCCCAATAGTCAGTATGAAGTAGGAGAAGCTTCACAAAGGCATGATGATTATTTGGGCAGTTTGAACGGCGCTAATACTCAAGCTTTTGGACTGCATACTCAGCATCCTAGGAGTGCTTTACCAACAGGAAGATTACAGGGTAATTCTCAGCTACCTGTTGGAAGATTTCAATCTCATTTTGGGGGTTCTGTACTTAGAAATTCCGATCAGCCAGTTTTGGGACAGCAACCTTTCCATGATAGAGAGTTCAAGGATAAAATTGTTTTATCCAAATTCAATGGCCAGTCATCTTCACCATCAGAATTAGAGGAATGGACTTCTAAGATGGAGTCTTATTTTGACATATTTCCTAAAACTGATGACATGAAGATACATTTTGCCTCCCTCCACTTAGAAGGATTTGCTCACACTTGGTGGAGGTATATCAAGAAAGAGAATGTACTTATTGAGAATTGGGAAGCTTTCAAGGCACTTATGGCTGAAGTCTTTGTTTCACCTCTTGAGAAAGAGAAGTTAGAACGAAGATGGTACAACTTGGAACAAAGGAGCCTAAGTGTAAGAGATTATACAAACCAATTCCTTAACTTGACCATGTATGTGGAAAACATCAGTGATGAGGCCAAGTTACACAAGTTCATGTATGGTTTGGAATCATCCTTGTCAGCTGATGTTATGGCGCAAAATCCTACTTCACTTTTCAAGGCTATTGAGCTTGCAGAGCGCTTTGGAAGGAAGTATAGGAAAGAATCTTCATTTCAGCCAAGTTATGGACAGCCAAGGACTGTTTTAAAGCAAGGGCAAGTTGGTAACAATTATGGCAGCAACCATATGCCTAGTGGGAGCTTACGGATACCAACTTATCCCCCATTTAATGCTTCTAGGCTTCAAGGCAATTTCAGGACAGCAAACAGTCCAAAGGTTGAATTTAAGCAAGGTGACAATAAGCCTAAGTCTACTTCAGCCAATACAAATTCTAAAAATATTCCCATGGATCTTTACAAGGAAAGAAAGGACAAAGGCTTATGCTTCAAGTGTGGAGAAAAGTATACTCCTGACCATGCTTCAAAGTGTGTATACAAAAATGCCAAGCCAAAAATTCAGAGTATGCTAGTTCTTGAGGACCTTGAAAATGACATAGATGAAGTTAATACAGTCCCAATCAATGCTGAAAATGAAGATTTCGAGGATGATGGTGGACATGAGTACTTCTATGATCCATCTGACTCTTTTCCTTTTGATCCAGGCGGTGATATCCCATTTGATCCTGGTGGATTTTGTAATGAGTTGCCTGCTGCCACTAATTGTTCTATCTCTATGGATGCTTGGACGGGATCTAAGAACCCTAATACACTTCGTATGAAGGGAAGCATATGTGGAAAGCCAGTGTTCATCCTGATAGATAGTGGCAGTACCCACAGTTTTGTCAATAAATCCATTTTGTACAAGTTGAATTGTGTTCCCACCGACTTACAGCAGCCCATTAGAGTACAAGTGGCTAATGGTGAAGAGGAAATCAGCACACAGATTTGTCCACAGGTTTCTTTGCAGATGGCTGAAAATTTTGAAGTCAAAGTAAACCTGATCACTTTGGAAATGGGGCCCATAGATATTGTACTTGGTTGTGACTGGTTGATGACCTTAGGCAGGATTACTATGGATTTCTCACAGTTATATATGGAGTTTTTCTCCAATGGACAGCTCATCCGTTTACGGGGGATCCCTATTAAATCTGATTTTCAGCTTATCACCATTCAACAACTCAAGAAAGAGTACAAGAAGCGCTCACAGATATTTGTATTGCATTTGAACAAAGAAACACAGGATCAGCCCAAAAATTCAGCAAACCATCCAGCCTTGACAGCTCTTCTTGAGGAGTACAGAGATCTATTTGAAGTACCTACTTCATTGCCTCCTAAGAGAGCGGTGGATCACCCCATTGATTTGGAACCCAACTCAAAGACGATCAATAAGCCACCTTACAGACTATCAAAATGCGAACGAGAGGAAGTAGCCAAGCAAATCAAAGAGCTTCTTGAAATGGGATTCATTGAACCAAGTTCTTCACCGTATGCATCCCCAGTCCTGTTAGTCAAAAAGAAAGATGGATCTTTCAGAATGTGCATTGACTACAGGGATCTTAACAAGATAACAGTGAAGAACAGGTATCCTATACCCAGGATAGATGATTTGCTTGATGAGCTTAAGGGGGCTCGATTCTTCACGAAGATTGATTTGAGATCAGGGTATCATCAGATTCGCATGAGAGAGGGTGATGAGGTCAAGACTGCTTTTAGGACTGATCATGGGCTTTACCATTTCTTGGTGATGCCATTCGGCCTTACAAACGCTCCAACTACCTTTCAAAGCCTGATGAATAAGATTCTACAACCTTTCTTCTTTCAGTTTGTCTTGGTATTCTTCGATGACATTTTGATCTACAGCAAGACTTTTCAGGATCATTTGTCGCATATGAGGAAGGTTTTTGATGTGTTGAGACATCATAGGCTTTTTGCTAAGGAGAAGAAGTGTTCTTTCATGCAGACTGAAGTGGAATACTTGGGACATATAGTCAGTGAAAAAGGAATACAGGCTGATCCCAAGAAGGTGCAATGCATAAAAGATTGGCCAACGCCTACTACTACTACCTCTCTTAGAGGATTTCTTGGTCTATCTTCATTCTATCGCAGATTTATAAAGCATTATGCGGCAATTGCAGCCCCTTTAACTGACAGGTTGAAGAAAGAGGCTTTCTTTTGGGATTCTCTTGCAGATAGCAGCTTCAACCAGTTAAAGGAATTACTTACCTCCGCTCCTATTCTTGTATGCCCGGATTTCTCTAAAGAGTTTACTATACAATGTGATGCTAGTGGCCGTGGCATTGGGGCTGTTTTGCTTCAGGAGCATGGAGTAATTGCATTTGAAAGCCGTAAGCTTACTGATAAGGAGATGGCCATGAATGTTTATGATCAGGAAATGTTGGCTATTCTGCATGCAATCAAGAAATGGCACCATTACTTATATGGCAGCCGATTCAGAGTGCATAGTGATCATCGCGTACTCAAGTATTTCCTTACTCAGTCAAATCTTACTCCAAAGCAACGACGATGGGTAGCAACATTACAAAATTATGACTTTGACATCACTCATACAAGGGGCAAAGATAACATAGTGGCTGATTCTCTCTCTCGTATGTGGGCCTGCAAAGTATCAGCCATGACGGAATTACATAGTGATTGGATTGAAGAGCTACAAGAGGCATATCTCTTAGATGAGGAATTCAGCCAAATCTTTCAGAAATTACAGCAAGGTCTCATGGAAGAAAACTCGCACTACCAGCTTAAAAATGGTCTTATTTGGTGGAAGGGCAAGATTGTTATTCCTTCTACTTCTTCCTTCAAGCGAAAAATTATGGAGGAGATGCATTCTTCGCCTTTAGCTGGACACTTGGGAGTTTTCAAGACTTATGACAGGATCAGCAAGAGCTTTTATTGGAAAGGACTGTGGAAAGATGTCAAGGACTTCGTTATGAAGTGTATGCCTTGTCAGCAAAATAAGGATAGCACCCATAAGCCAGGAGGTTTATTGCAGCCATTGCCTATTCCTACGGGTAAATGGACTCATATTACTATGGACTTTATCACTGGCTTACCTACTACCAAGAAGGGGTGGAATAGCATTTATGTGGTGGTTGACAGACTCACCAAAGCAGCTCATTTTATCCCAACAAAAATTCAGTTTACTGCTTCTCAGGTGGCCAACCAGTTTATGGAGCATATTTTCAGATTGCATGGATTACCGCAGGTGATTGTCCATGATAGGGACTCAAAGTTTATAACTTTTGGCAAGCGGTATTTACATCTATGGGTACCAAGTTGGCTCCATCTACGGCTTATCATCCCCAAACTGATGGACAGACAGAGAGAGTTAATAAATGGTTGGAGACTTATCTTCGCCATTTTTGCTATGATGTCCAAACCTCATGGGATTCTTGGTTACACCTGGCTGAGTTTGCTTATAATAATTCCACTCATGCGAGCATAGGAGTTTCACCCTTTGAGGCTTTGTATGGTTACAAGGTGCCCCTACCCACAGTCATTTTTAACGAAAAGATCAACCCTCATGGGAAGGAAGAGTTGGATAGAATGCAGACCCTTCTTCAGCAATGCAAGGTGAATCTAAGGAAGGCTCAAGATCAGATGAAGATGTATGCTGATGAGAAGAGGAGGCCTTTAGAGTTCCAGGAAGGAGAGCTGGTTTTGTTGAAGGTGCCCAAATCCAAGTATTCTACATTGAAAGATGGATCCAGTAATAAGCTTGCCCACAGATTCTATGGCCCTTACAGGATCCTTAAGCGGATTGGAGATTTGGCTTACAGACTAGAGCTTCCCTCTTCTACAAAGATTCATAACGTCTTCCATGTTAGTCAGCTCAAGCCCTATTATGGTGATCCAGTGGATTTAGTTGATGAGCTGCCACCTATTGATGAAGATGGTATTGTTCAGTACATCCCAGAGGCTGTTATAGGTCAGCGTGAAAAGAAGCTTCGATCACGTTCTATTGTGGAATATTTGATTAAATGGAGAGGTTTACCCTCTGAAGAGGCTTCTTGGAGACCTGATTCAATATTGGATGAGTATCCATACTTGAAGGATACATTAGTGGCTGAAGCCTATTGCTTATGGAGCTAGTATTGGTGCAGACTGGTTCAGGACAGCACGCTGTTTTAGAACAGTTTTTGTCGTACTTCATTTTCAGAATTGAGCTATCTACATGAGCTTAAAGTACTCTTCAAGAGCTTCGTTTTGATATGTGGTACACTTCATTTGGACACTTCTATCAAAAGTTATGGCTGATTTGGTCCAGCAGGGACTGTTATTCCAGCAAGCTGTCTACTTTCTTCTGGAACTATTTGTTGAAGATTCTATGGCTCCAATGGCTTCTAAGGTTCTTCAAATCATGTATATAGCAGGGTCCACTTTTCGTACTTCAAATTCAGCCCTTGTAATGATAAATTCTTCACTCATTCCCTATTTGTTAAGCTGTAAAACAGAGTAGTACTCTGTTCTATCCATCTTTTCTTTAGCTCTTTCTAGTTTTGTTTTTGGGGACAAAAACTTTTGGGAAGGGATGGATTGTAAGAAGCTGGGAATACTTAGAATGTTAAGAATATGCCATGTCACACTGACACTGGTATATAAGGAGAGAAGTTGTAATTTTTCACATCTTTTTGACATATCAATACAATTACAATCTTTCTCTCCCTTCTTGCTCCAAGCTTCCATGGCTTCTTCATCTTACCTGTCTTTCTCTCTCCAATTCTAGTCTTTCTCTCTCCTCGTCACTCTATTTCTCTCTCTTCCTGCAGTCTTTCTCTCTCCTCTGCAGTCTTTCTCTCTCCTCTTTCTCTCTCCCTAGTTCTCTCTCTGACATCACACAACAAAAAGATGTGACATGCTCCTTTTGTAACAAAAAGGGGTACATAAAAAATAATTTCTTTGAATGAAAGAACAGGCAAAAAGGTGAGAAGGAAAATGAGAATGATGGCAAAGAGAAAAGAAAGATAAAGACTAAGCAGATCAATGCACTGTTTGTTTTGGAAACAAATATGTATGCAACATTTTTGGCATTTGGGATAAACACTTTCCATTGCCAAGTAGTTCTTTTTTAATCTTGTAGAATGTACATCATGTTGCAAGATTGACAAAAAGTTTGATCGGTATAAGATAGCTTGATGATTGTGGTTATATAGTGATCTTTGGTAATCATGTGTGGAAGATTAGCAAGGGATCTCTTCTTATGGTCAAAGGTCCAAAATCTAGTACTTTGTATCCTTTGCATGTTTTTGGTATAAAAGATCATGTTATAGTTGTCACACTAAATATCCATATGTTTTTTTGTGGCATTGCTATTTGGAGCATATGTTAGAAAATGGAATGAAAACTTTGTATTGTTTGAAACATC
The DNA here is from genome assembly GCF_053477565.2 of Lygodium microphyllum. Lineage (NCBI taxonomy): Eukaryota > Viridiplantae > Streptophyta > Polypodiopsida > Schizaeales > Lygodiaceae > Lygodium > Lygodium microphyllum. Next base: position 118,746,276 of record NC_141163.1, read on the forward strand.
TTCCTTTGAGTTTTTTTTACCTTGGTTTTTGTGAACATTCTCTCTTTGGAAAGCAAACAAAAATATCGTATAAGAGAGGTAGTGGGAATAGAAAATCACAATGTCTTGATTTGGTTTTATAGTGATTTCTATGGGCTAATACCCATGGTTTCATTGGGTAGAGCATTGTACTTTATGGATGGTCCAAAAATATTAGATTTTTGGACAAAAATAGAATATTTTTTATATTATTTATTGTAAATATCCTAAAAAGCTATGGAAACTTCTAGAGTAGGGTCTCATGTTTTAAAAAAAAGTGACTTCTTTAGCTAGTTTTAGAGATTTGATGCAAAAAAGAAGGATTGGCAAAATTACGTGCATCGCGATCGCAATTTACATGCAGCAAATAGCACTCCGAACAGGGAGAAAAAGGAGTGATGTGGAAGATTTCTAAGCAAGTGTCTTGGAGTTTTACCCTTTTAGAGCCAAAAAACTATCAAATTTGAGATTTGAGCATCAAATAGCATCCTAGAAGTTTCAGATTGCTGATTTTGCTAAGATCCCCTCCATAAAGAGCTCTTGTTCTTAGTCACAACCCTTCTTCTCTAATTTATCTATAAATAAGAGACATGGGGAGTAATTTAAAGAGGCACAAGGAGACCCTGACAACCTACGAGAAGGAGGTAGAGAGAGGGAGGTAGAAGGATACCCCTCCAAGAGGTTGCGAGACGAACAAAGAGAGAGAGAGAGAGAGAGAGAGAGAGAGAGAGAGAGAGAGAGAGAGAGAGAGAGAGAGAGAGAGAGGGGGTTTACCTATGAGGGAGAGACCTAAACCCATGTCTCGGTCTTCAACTAACCCATCTTCTCTCATGCTCTCCCATCCCAAATTCATTCCTCCTTTATCTATTGAATCCACTTCCAAACGATGGATCCAAAGAGATGAGGTGGAAATACCATGAGAACCACCACAAACCAGTGTTGTCGGAGATACGGGAGTGCCCGAGGTTGCCAAAGTTACCATTACTATACGGAACATCAGGTGTGGTGAATACAAGTGCAAGTAAAGACGAAATTCCCAATGTTGTTGTGCTAAGCCAGGTTATTCACATTTCAAAAATAGGCTATTATTTTCATATCACACAATAAAATAAAGAGATTTTTACTAAAATTTTACATAAAGTATTAGCTTCTATATTTTTCACTTACATGAATTGAAAATTTTATCTAGAGAGTGTATTAATACACACATAAATGATAACTGCTACCTATGATTTGTAGTTAGATTAATCAATATTATAATTCGTAAGATCATGATGAAAATAGTTGTAGGAGGATATTGCAGGAAATGAGTAAAAGACTATATGCGCACTTGAGATTAATAAAATAACTCAATATATTGTCAAACAACGTTACGGTTGATTAACTCTTGTTGTAAAAAGTGAATGTCTATTTAAGAGTCTTGTAAATCATCTTGTTAAATTATTGTCATAATATTTTTTAAAAAGAAAATTCACTTATGTTAGGTAAGTTAGCCCCAAACGAAAAATTCATGTCTTGCTTAACATGTTGTAAGAGATGTACTCAATACTTCTTTATGGGGAGGATAATCCTTATTAGAATGTAAGGTTACCTTAAGATAAGGTCTACCTTGGCTATACAAGCTACTGTGAACTGCATGATGGTGTGATTGTCATTGTTTGAAAGGATTATTTGTGCTTGCTAGAGTATAGATCTCTGATTAAAAACATTGACAAATATGATAAAATGAAAGATCACGCTAGGCTATCCCCAAGCTAACTATGAGATCCTAGTCCATAGGGGTCATGGTTATCGCTTCAAGAGGCTTAGACCGGCTTCGTGGTGAAAGGTTTATTTGTAGAGATAGCCTCCAAGAGTAGAAAATGTGGATGCCAAGGGGGGCTCTGGCTATAAATTCCGCATTACTCCTAGAATTTGACGATCTCCTTTGTGACCCATGGTGGGATCTTGAAACCCTAAATACTAATTACAAGGGTGGAATCTTGGTGGGTAGAATATCATCGTGGAATTTTATATATCTTTTGCAAGGTCGAAAAGATGAAAATTGTAATAAACTTTCAATATAATTAAAAAAATTATTTTACTCAAGGTTTGTTTGAATTGTATACATGTCCTTAAGATAAATTATGTGAAGGAACCTAGACTAATTAAGGAAGTTGGTTGTATATGTTCCAATAAATGTACTGTAGGTGATTAAAAAACTAAAGATGATTATATCATCAAAGGAAAGCGGGTGGACGTAATCCTTGATGGTTGTCCAATGATAGGGTGGTCACTTGGTTAGATGGGAGCTTTTCTAAATTGGCGATAGAAATATGAAGACCATAAATTGACCAAATAGTTATTAGGTAGAATCGACTTGCATTGATTTAGGGGGCCGAATGGGATTTTGCCTTATGGATAGGAGGGCTGATGTACCATACTCTCCTCCGTCTCCCATTCTCTTTGAACCAAGTGCAATGGCAAGTCCACTTCAATTCGAGTAATCCTTAGGAAGTGAGAACTCAAAATTACTAATACTAGATGGCTGTTAGGAGACCTATCTAATTTTAAAAAACTTGAAATTCAGGTCAATCCCAGTGGGTTCTCGTCCGAAACACTTCCGTTGCGATGTAGACTCAGTGGGGTCTAAGTGACAAACCCTGTGATGTTCCAAGGGAGCATCGGGCAGCGTCATTTGGAAAAACTATTGATGGACTACAAAAAGGTGCGCCTTCTGAAAGACACCTCACAACTGGTATTAGAGCGTATAGAATACGACATAAGCTTAAGAAAAATACTTTTTTAAAATACAGCCTAGGATATGTTTTCTTCTCTTTTTTAATGTATGTTTTTGAATTGTGGTAGAATAACAAATCTTGAAAACGATTCTTGATTTTTTGAATAATGTTTATGTCAATTATGCATTCATTGTTATTTCCATTCACCTCCTCAATGAGCAAATTTCTCTCAACATTAGCTCTCATAGGACCACCTATGGGTGTCTACTTACTAGTGGTAGTCCTAAAAATATCCCAACTCTCAAACAAGGTAATAATAAGAACATAGCCTTCATTGAATCACGAAAGATATTCTTTTGAGACATAAGTTGGCTAAATTTTGTGTTAAATTCAGTAAGGTGATTATACATCAAACCTCCCTCCTCCATGCAAAGATCAAGGAGTTTTTTTAGTCAAATGCCCAAGGAATTATGGAAATGAAGCCCAAGAAGATCCTAGATACAAGGGAGAAACCTCTAAGGATCCAAATCCTAGGAGAACACCTAGCATAATGGAAGGATTATCCTAAAGAGGGTGCCACTTGGATCCATGAGGAAACCTTTATGAAAGAATTCTACTAGTTTCTCTCAAGATGAAGGCATCTCGATTTCTCTAAGGAGGGAAGGATGTAATGTCCGCATTACCTAGGTTTTTTTTAATAGACAATGTGCAAGGATCCTTCAAAGTTGTCAACTCTCTCTGGATACCATAACTCATACAAAATTTCCTAAAGGCATGCAAGGTATAATCTCTACCATTAGCACTCCTCAAGCACTTGAGCTTCTTGCCTGATCAATTTTTCTGCAAATGCTAAGAACTTTTGAAATACACATCACTCTTCTTATGAAGAGGATAAACCCAAACCTTCATTGTGGCATTATATATAAAACTAACAAAGTACAATGCTCTACCCAATGAAACCATGGGTATTAGCCCATAGAAATCACTATAAAACCAAATCAAGACATTGTGATTTTCTATTCTCGCTACCTCTCTTATACGATATTTTTGTTTGCTTTCCAAAGAGAGAATGTTCACAAAAACCAAGGTAAAAAAAACTCAAAGGAAGATGTTTCAAAAAATACAAAGTTTTCATTCCATTTTCTAACATATGCTCCAAATAGCAATGCCACAAAAAAACATATGGATATTTAGTGTGACAACTATAACATGATCTTTTATACCAAAAACATGCAAAGGATACAAAGTACTAGATTTTGGACCTTTGACCATAAGAAGAGATCCCTTGCTAATCTTCCACACATGATTACCAAAGATCACTATATAACCACAATCATCAAGCTATCTTATACCGATCAAACTTTTTGTCAATCTTGCAACATGATGTACATTCTACAAGATTAAAAAAGAACTACTTGGCAATGGAAAGTGTTTATCCCAAATGCCAAAAATGTTGCATACATATTTGTTTCCAAAACAAACAGTGCATTGATCTACTTAGTCTTTATCTTTCTTTTCTCTTTGCCATCATTCTCATTTTCCTTCTCACCTTTTTGCCTGTTCTTTCATTCAAAGAAATTATTTTTTATGTACCCCTTTTTGTTACAAAAGGAGCATGTCACATCTTTTTGTTGTGTGACTTGCTTCTCTCACGAGAGTTTCCCCTTGCCTTTGACCTTCCTCTTACCATAAGTGCTTTGGAGCTCTTTGACCCTACATTGTTATTTCCATTCACCTCCCCAATGAGCAAATTTCTCTCAACATTAGCTCTCATAGGACCACCTATGGGTGTAGAGTTACTAGTGGTAGTCCTGAAAATATCCCAACTCTCAAACAAGGTAATAATAAGAACATAGCCTTCATTGAATCATGAAAGATAATCTTTGAGACATAAGTTGACTAAAATTTGTATTAAATTCAGTAAGGTGATTATACATCAAACCTCCCTCCTCCATGCAAAGATCAAGGAGTTTTTTTAGTCAAATGCCCAAGGAATTATGGAAATGAAGCCCGAGAAGATCCTAGGTACAAGGGAGAAACCTCTAAGGATACAAATCCTAGGAGAACACCTAGTATAATGGAAGGATTATCCTAAAGAGGGTGCCACTTGGATCGATGAGGAAACCTTTATGAAAGAATTCTCCTAGTTTCTCTCGAGATGAAGGCATCTCGATTTCTCTAAGGAGGGAAGAATATAATGTCCACATTACCTAGTTTATTTTAATAGATAATGTGCATATACATTCTAAAAAATTTGATTTATGTTGAAAATAAAATTACACATTTTTATAAATAGCTCTAAATATGAAGATAATTGTTATTATTAATGATGTATTATATGTCAGTTCATGGAAAAAAGACTTGGAAAACTCCCCCAAGACAAGCTTATAAAAACTATGTTTGTAGAATGACAAAAAGAGCTAGCCTAGTGGATAGTTACTTGGTAGTTAAGTGCACTTAGGTGACGACAATGCTAGGATGGGTGATCTCTCGGGAAGGTTTTCCTACAAACTAGTGTCAATGCCAATGAAGCCTTCGTAGTCCATTGCCAAGTATGCCAAGATCCATGCCTTGGTCACCGCCTTAGAGTGATGCCTAGCCCTTAACGCGACGCACGGTGAATCCTCACCCTTATATTCTCCAATTTTTATATTTGCACTGCAAAAATGGAGCCCCCTCCTTGATGTCATCAATGATGTTGCCAAAAACACTAAAAGAAAGCATGCTCTCTTTATTATCGATGATATAATTGAAAACGTTAAAAAGCAAGCGTCCTCTCTTTACCCCCCTGATTACTATATAAACGAGAGTAGACTATCACATTAGACACAGACACATAAATACATAATGAACCGATACAAAAGTAACGCTACTATGAACGTGATGAAGCTATGTTGCAATTAGTCTCTCTCTCTCTCTCTCTCTCTCTCTCTCTCTCTCTCTCTCTCTCTCTCTCTCTCTCTCTCTCTCTCTCTCTCTCTCCTCCCTTACACGGAAGCACTGCTCGAATCCATCAAGCTTCTTCCATGGATCCCAAGAGACGTTGAGATTCTGAGTGAGGTCACACTCAAGGAGCTTCCTGACGTGAGGAATTAGTCACTTTGCTGAAGCACAAGCGAATGTTAATCCCGATACCATTCAACTCGAAGGACGGATTATTCCACAACAAACTGAGGTTGCAACCATAAACCAAATCAGGATGGATGACCAACAAAGATAATTAAGTTAGTACATAAGAAAAGGATCATGATTAGTTAGAACTAAAACTTATAAAATCGTATTAGTATTATCAAATGTTTTTTAGAAAAGAACATGGAAATTGATGAAGGGGGATAGATTCTATGCATTGCATACATTGATAACTATGTTAAAAATGTTTATGGTTATGACTACTTTTGGATTTGTAAATGATGAGTTATGGCTCTTTTGATTCCGGGCTTACACAGCTGGGTGAGTTGTGGATTGTGGTGGCTCAGGATATTGGGATCCCCAACCCAATGCTCCCTAAACACTCGCCGAAGTGTGGGAAAACTCATATGTGGATAGGGGTCCTACACTCTTGACAGAGGTAGGTGTTTTTGGAAAAACTCAACTGCACGGATCGGCATCCTATGCTCTTAAGAGAGATAGGAGTTTTTGATATTTGATCACTTGAGCACTTGAGAGGGCAAAGGGTTGAGTGATAAAAGAGCCCTTGTTATGTAGGACGGCTCTAGAAGCTCAGGGAAGCTTAGAGGAGCTTTGAGCCAGTAAATTCTCTGTTGATCATGGATGGAGTGTGATCACATACAACCCAATCACGATGGATTGGAAGGTCTTATCCTAGGCTGGACGGTGCCTTTCTGCGAAAAGACGGTTTTGTACCACTCTGCGGTGTGATGGTGAAATAAAGTATGTGATTTCTAAATTGTTTGTTATGTGCTAAAGATTGAGTTTAATGAATCCAGTTTAATAAAGTAATAAAAGGAAGATGATTTTATATGTCCAAACAGTATGGTAGTATGCTTTGCTGATTAGAAAACTAAGGAAACTCCCATCAAGGAAAGTGGGAGGCTTCGATCTTGTGACAATTGGATGCCTATCGCTGGATGGACCTGATAAGTCAGGTCACTTTCCAATACTAGATAGAGGTGATTAAATCGTAACCCTCCCGATACCGATAGGATTAGTTACCATGTTTAACACCCTTTTAGCGGTTTGGAGCTGAGATTTTACCTTGTGCATAGAGGGATGGAGTTACACTCTCCCTCACTCTCACTCTCTTTGAACCAAGTGCAATGTTAACCTCACTCCTACCTTTGATTGATTACAAAGTGGTCTTTCTTAGGTGTGTGTTAGATTGTTATTAGGGGTGACTTGTCCATGCTTCCCCTGTGAAGTAGAACTGAGATTCCCATGTTCAACTAAGTCCAAGGTTTCCCATGGGAAGACAGGATGGTGATGTGCATGGATATGAATTTCAGTTGACTACTAAGAGGACTCCTTTGTGTTTGTTGGAGAAGGCATCTCACAATTGCAATGTGCGCGATTTCACTGATCCTTCTTTTTTGCATTTAATCTCTAAAGCTGGCTAAAAAGGCTACTTGCTTTTTTTACATGTCACCCTTTTTTAGAATTTTTCATAGCTTTTTAGAATATTTACAATAAATAATATTAAAAATATGCTAGTTTTGTCCAGAAATTTGGTATTTTTGGACAATCCATACTATACACATTGACATTAATGACTAATATAGATCATAACTCTCATTCATGTGGTAACCTCCATGATGGGTAGCTTCAGGAATATACATTTTGTAAGGTCTTTTTGCCACTCTTCTCTTTTTGGAGGTAATTTAGTTAGCTCTCCAAGAAATATGTTTGCGTACTCTTTTAACCAGGATAGTTCTTCTTCTGGCTGGCCATCTTAATTTACCTTGTTAAGCTTGATCAAATAAACATGTAATCCTTTCTTTAGGCCTTTCACAATTCAAGAATCTTTTGCTAATTGAACTTTAGGTTTCCCTATTTTACCTCGTGTAGTTGCTATTTCATTGTTCAAATCCCAAAATGTGACTTGACCTTTTCCGTGATGGATATGAGCATTATTGGGAATTAGACAATACATTCCCTAGAAACATTCATAAGCTCAAGTTCATTACTTTGAATCTCACACTTGAAAGGTTTTCTCCTAGGTTAAACTCTACCTTGGTAGTTTGCTATGTAGAAAGTACTTTCTTTCCATTTTCTAATTCCACAAGCAGTTTTGATGCATTTACTGCATCTATTCCTAACTTCTTAGCATACTTGGGTGATATAAATGAGTGTGTATTTCCATAGTCAATCAAAACTTTAAATGATTTACCGTGATGACTAGTTGGTGCCTGTATTACCGAATATTGATGATTTTGACCCTTCTTGTGGAATGCAGCATGAACAGTTACTCTTTCATTATCTTCTTCCATAGTAGGGTCTTCCTCCTTATTAATCTCTTTTAGGGTAATATTTGATGTTCTTCCTCTTTCCATAGCTACTTGACCGTGGTCTTGGGCAACTCTACCTTCACCTCAAAATTGGTCTTGGTGGTGGTTTCCACCAAGCTTTGGACAATCTCTCCTTAAATGTCCTACCTCATTACAGTGAAAGTACTTAAGACCATTCTTGTTTCCCTAGGTAGGAACAAAATTTCAAACTGCATTGGATTTTGCATTTTTTCTTCTAACCTTGGTAAAATTGGCCTTGGGTTCTTTTGCTTGACCTTTGAATCCTCCTTTGTTCTAGTTATTGTAGCTCCAAAACTTATTATTTTTAGGATTTGATTGTAATTTCCACACAATAGGAGCAGCTCGAATCAAAGCATCTTGGTCTATTGGATGCATTGATTCCAAACGAGTGTTCAGAGGAGAATTTAGCCCATTGTAGAACTTGGACACTTGTTGAGTAGTATCCATGGAGGGTGCATATTTAAGAAGTGAAACAAACTTGGAGTAATACGCCTCCAGGGTTAGTCCCATTTGCTTCAAATTAAAGAACTCGTTCATCTTTTGGGTGTGATAAGTTGGAGGTCAATATCTTTCTCTTATAGATTCTTTTTAAAAAATCCCAAGTAATGGTATTTTCAAGGACACCTTGATCTCGGCACCACTGCTTCCAACAAGTCGAGCTTCGCAAATTAATTTTAGCTTAGCTATCATGGATTGGTTTGCTGGGATACTTCTTCTAAGAGCAATAAAATAATCTTCCATGGATTAGATCCAAATTTCTACATCAACTTCCATATTCTCACATTTCCAGTCGAATTCTGGAGGTTTGACTTGCTTCAAAAGACTCATTTTCTCTTGGCCTTCATTGGGAATTATTGTGGATACAAAATTTCAACAATTCCCAAGTCAAACTTTAGAAAATTTATATAGCATTGATATTAGAGTTTGATACTCAAATTATTTCTCACTTAATTTATTGAAACAATTTTCAACTAAAACTCTCTTTCCATTACTAAAGTTAAAATATAATTTTAGAGGTTCCAAGGAAAAATAATATTCCATTATTTTTTTGATTGATAAAGTATCAATCAATCTTTACTACAATGGATGTACAAGGTGATTAAATAGCTCACAGGTTCATCTTATTTTTTTCAAAAAAGGATTCCCTACTACAATCTAAGCATGACACTTCGATACATCCTTTATGAGTAACTTGGGTTCTGAGAGTAGATAGGAATCTATATTTTTTAGGGAGTTTAGAAAATCCGTCCTTTTTGTAGTTGAGGCGGCTAGAGCCACCCATGACTTTTTTTATATCGGTTAGAAGGATCTTCGTAACTTCCTTATAGATATACTGGTTTTTTTTTATCTACTTGCCTCTAGTATACAAGGTTAAGTTTACATTGGCCTTATAAAATAGATATGTCTCGACAACTTTAAGATCTTTCATCTATTTTACACTTTTTAGATTATTCTAAAGATAAGCTAGAGGGCTTGCATTGATATAGCAGTATCCTTTGCTAATCATGCACCATCTTTCACAATATAGAGGCGAGGGGTTTTACAACTGATCTAATATCCGCATCATCTAATTTCTTTAGGCAAAAGTGAATGAAACATATTTGACATAAACATTACTCAAAAGATCAAGAATCGTTTCCAAGATTTGTTATTCTGCCATAAGTCAAAAACATACATTAACAAAGAGAAAAAAGCATGTCCCAATATGTATTTTAAAAAAATATTTTTCTTAAGCTTACGTCGTATTCTATATGCTTTAATACCAATTGTAAGGTGTACACTAAAAGGCGCACCTTTTCTAGTCCATCAGTAGGTTTTTCAAATAATGCCACCCGACGCTCCCTTGGAATATCACGGGGTTTGTCACTTAGACCACACCGAGTCTACATCGCAATGGAAGTGTTCCAAATGAGAACCCACTGGAATCGACCTGAATTTCAATTTTTCTAAAATCAGAGTCTTCTAACAGCCAGCTAGCATCAGTAATTTTGAGTTTTCACTTTCTAAGGATTACTCGAACTAAAGTGGACTTGCCATTGCACTTGGGTCAAAGAGAATGGGAGATGGAGGGGAGTGTGGTGCATCAACCCTCATGCCCATAAGGCAAAATCCCATTTGGCCCCCTAAATCAATGCAAGCTGATTCTACCTAACAACTATTTGGTCAATTTATCATCTTTCTATTTCTATTGCCAATTTAGAAAAGCTCCCAGCTAACCAAGCGACCACCCTATCATTGGACAACCGTCGGGGGTTACGCTCACCTGCTTTTCTTTGATGACGGAATCATCTTTAGTTTTTTAATCACCTATGGTACATTTATTGGAACATATACAATCAACTTTCTTAATTAGTCTAAGTTTCTTCACATAATTTATCTCACGGACATGCATACAATTCAAACAACCCTTGAGTAAAATGAATTTCTCTATTATATTGAAAGTTTATTACAATTTTCATCTTTTCGACCCTGCAAAAGATGTATAGAATTCCACGAGGGTATTCTGTCCACCAACATTCCGCCCTTGTAACTAGTATTTAGGGTTCCAGGATCCCATATTGGGTCACAAAGGGGATCATCAAATTATAGGAGTAATGCGGAATTTACAGTCAGAGTTTCCCTTTCCCCCTCCCCCGGCATCCACATTTCCTACTCCCGGAGGCTATCTCTATAGACAGACCTTTCGTTACGAAGCTGGTCTAAGCCTCTCAAAGTGATAACCATGACCCCCCATGGAGTAGGGTCTCACTTACAAGACCCTTAAATAGACATTCACTTTTTATAACAAGTGTTAATCAACCGTAACGTTGTCGTGTTGACAATATATTGAGTTTTTTCATTAATCTCAAGTACGCATATAGTCTTTTAATCATTTCGTACAATATCCTCTTGCAACTATTTCCATCATGATCTTACGAATTATAATCTTGATTAATCTAACTACAAATCATATGTAGCAGTTAACCATTCATGTGTGTATTAATATGCTCTCTAGATTAAAAAAATTATTCGTGTAAGTGAAATAGAAGCTAATATTTTATGTAAAATTTTGTTAAAAATCTCTTTATTTTATTGTGCGATATGAAAATAATAGCCTATTTTTGAAAGGTGAATAACCTGGTTTGGCACGACAACATTGGAAATTTCGTATTTACTTGCACTTGCGTTCACCACACTCGATGTTCCATTTAGTAGTGGTAACTCTGGTAACCTCAGGCACTCCCGTATCTCTGACAATACCAGTTTGTGGTGGTTCTCATGGTATTTCCATCTCGTCGAGCCATCGTTTGCAAGTGGATTCGAGAGATAAAGGAGTAATCAATCCGGGATGGGAGAGCGTAAGAGAAGATGGCTTAGTTGAAGACCGAGACATGGGTGTTGAGCTAAGTCTCTCCCTCGTAGCCTCTCAGGATAACTCCTCTCTCTCTCTCTCTCTCTCTCTAGGTCCGTCTCGCAACCTCTTGGAGGGATATCCTTCTACCTCCCTCTCTCTACCTCCTTCTCATAGCCTCTCGAGGTCTCCTTGTGCCTCTTTAAATTGGTCCCCATGCCTCTTATTTATAGGTAAATTAGAGAAGAAGGATTGTGGCTAAGAAGAAGAACTCTTTATGAAGGGGATCTTAGCAAAATCAACAATCTGAAACTTCTAAGATACAATTTGATGCTTAAATCACAAATTTGATGGTTTCACTGGCTCTGAAAGGAGGGGGGGTAAAAATCCAAGACACTTACTTAGAAATCTTCAAGATCACTCCTTTTTCTCCTTGTTTGGAGTGCTCTTTGCTACATGTAAACTGTAATCGTGATGCATGCAATTTTGCCAATCCTTCTTTTTTGCATTAAAGCTCCAAAACTAGTTGAAAAAGCCAATTGTTTCTTTACATGAGACCTTGCTCCAAAAGTTTTCATAGCTTTTTAGGATATTTACAATAAATAATATAAAAAATATTCTAGTTTGTCTAAAAATCTAGTATTTTTGGACCATCCATACTATAGACACTGACACTAATGACTAATATGGCTCATAACTCTTGTTCAAGTGGTAACTTCTGTGATGGGTGGCTATAGTCCTTGTCAATGTGAAAAAAATGTCGAGTTACGATCCTCATTTTTTAAAAAAATTATTAGTTAGTTAGTTATTTTTACTTTAGCTAGTAACCTTACTAACTTACTACTTGACTAACTAACTTTCGAACTAACCAACTAACTTTTAATAGCGTGGAAGTATTACAGCTATTTTGATGAATTTGTAGCAGCCTATTCTTTTGTAATTTGCAAACATTTATAGTCATTATGGTAGTTCATAAGTAGATAGTGCTATTTTCAACATTGAAAAGCTTAATGGTAAGAAATTCCAATATTGAAGACATAGATATGCAAGTCTTAGTGCATAAGGGAAAGATTTAGCCATTGAAGTTAGAGGGCATAAAGCTTGAGCTTTATGATGCAAAGGATTGGATAGAACTTGATGAGCTATGCAAATCTAATATCATTTTGCCATTATCAAAGCATGTGTATTTTCATGTAATTGACACTGAGGGTGATGCTTATGCATTATGAAAAAATATTTTTAATCTTTATGACAAGCAAAGTCATGCATCTTGATTACATGGGCAAGTTTTAGTCTCGTGGATAATCTTATATTGAGTCCCATAGACATATGTCCTCTTTGACATGTCATTATCCTGAGCAATAGAATCATATTAGGATGTAGTGCCATAAAATGTGCAATGAGAAACGCAAGGGAAAAGCACAAGGTACTAGAAAGTCAGATGATCATAGAATTGTTCTTATGAAGTCCAATATGAAGATTGAAGAGATAAATGTAATGCATCCAAAGTTTGACGATGGCTATATCTTAGCTCCTTCATCTCTTGATGCTACTCAAATGATCTATGCTTTTTCTACTTCTAGTGTTAGCTTGATTTGGGGGTTTCTTTTCATCTTACCCTACATTAAGATCAATTTCATACCTATCATAGCATTAAAATTTTTGTGAGACTGGGAAATGACACTACATTGGATATCATTGGCATTGGGAATACTAGATTACAATTTGCTTCATGTAGCTCTTTTTTAAAAAAATAATATTTGTCATCTATCGATTTTGACTAAAAGCCTACTCTTTGCCGAAAAATTGGATGATAAAGGATATCATATCTTTTTGATGATTTTGCATGGAAGATTACATGTGGTTGTCTTGTTTTTGCTCAAGGTGCCAAGGTTGGTAGCCTCTATTCTTTGTTTGTATTTGGGTTTGCTGAGCATGTATTGGCTCTGATCGATTTACACATGTATATTTATGGAATTGTCACCTTGGATATGTCTTGGAAAGAAATGAAATTGCTTCTTTGCAATATATTCTACCTCTTGATTACTCATATTTTGATTTATATGATCATTGTCTTTGTGGGAGGTAGACACGTAGCACTCATAAAAAGTTTGATTTACATGCATGAGTAAGCCTTTGGCTCTTGTGCATTTTGATGTATGTGGTCCCATGCCTTGTTACCCGCTTCCCTGCAACAACCCTCACCCTGTCCCCACATTATCCTCCCCCCGGCCTTACATCCCATCACCTCCTATGCCATTGCACCCCAATCCATACCCTACCGATAGACCCAAACCATGCCCTTTCCATACTTTTTGTACCCACAAACTATTTATGCATACTTGAGGAAAAAAATAGAGAAAAAGGACAATGATCAAAACAAAGATTGAATTACTATAGACAATTGGTGAGCATTGATGTTAAGCTGCTAGACATCCTAGAGAAAGCAAGGAAGACTCTAATCACCAATACAGAAAAAGCCCAAGACAAGAACATGAGTCCTTGGGTAGTGTGAAGTCCTTTGTGACATTTATTAATGATTGGTTCTCGAGCTTATTCTATTAAGAAAAAATTGGATATTTTGGCTATATTTTAGCACTTCGTTGCTCTTGTTGAGAACTAATCTAGGAATAGGTTGAAATGCCTAAGGTCTAACAATGGGGTGGATATATTTCTAAGGCGTTTGAGCGGTTTTATGATGAACAAGGAATTAAGTATCAATTGACCATCCCATAAATCCCACTCTAAAATGGCATTGCAAAGCATATGAACAAGACTATTCAAGAAAGAGTCCATAGTATGCTTAGTGAGGCAAACTTACCCTAGTACGTTTGGGCTAAGGCAATTAATACTATCATGAATCTCATTAATATATCCCCATGTACTGCTTTTGTTTTTCACCTTTCCAGAGGAGGCATTTTGCTATGTTTACAAGTCAAGTATAACAAGTTGGATCTGAAGCCTATCAAATGCATCTTTCTTGGATATAGTGATGTAGGTGAGATGGGTTATTCCCTTTGGGATCTATAGGCTTGGAAGTTTATTAGTAGCCATGATGTTGTGTTTCATGAAGAGAGGATGCATAAGAAACTTGAGCAAGTAGTTGAGGTGGGTAGGATGGTCTTTCAAGAGGAGCCTCCTATTATAGTATAGCCAATTAGATAGCTTGCAATTGATGATGCAATGGCCTGCAATTCACCCATTGAACAAGATCATGGTGTTAGATAGATAGGACATGTCTTACAATTCCCACTATCTACTTTGAGGTGCTTTCTTAGAGCTGCACATTCTCTTGATTGCTATGAGTCTATGGATTATGTCATAGTGACAGACTCTATACTGATCCACTTATCTATGAGGAGGCTATGCTTAGAGGTGATTCTCATTCTTGGGAGAGGTTTATGTAGTTTGAGTTTGATTTGTTGTAGAAGAATTTACATGGGGCTTAATTTCCTTACACATGATGGAAAAGTTGTATTGCTATGCAAATGGGTGTATAAGCTGAAGAGTTCCCTTGGTCACCCTACGCTAGCATATAAGGCTAGGTTGATTACAAAGGGTTTTATATAGAAGCATGGTGTTGACTTCGATAAAGTATTTTCTTCTTAGTCAAGATGACTACCCCCTACGATTGGTCTTAGCCTTGATTACTTACTTGGATTTGGATATTTATCAAATGGATGTGAAGATGGTTTTTTAACATGAAGATTTGCATGACGAGATTTATATGAAGCAGCCTAAGGGCTTTGTGAAGAAAGGTGAGGAATATCTAATGTGCAAATTGAAAAACAGTCTTTATGGGCTTAAGTAGGCACCTAGGGAGTGGTGCAAAAAAATTAATGCTTTTATACATTTGTAGCAGGGATTTTCTTACAATGATATAGATGCGTGTTTATATAAAAGAAGGCCCATGATGGTAGCCTTATCATCTTGGTGCTTTATGTTGATAATATGCTTATAGCTGGGAGTGCTCGTGTTGAATTGGATGCATTAAAGACTTAGCTCAAGAAGAGCTTTGAGATGAAGGACATGGGATAGACCTCACACATAGTTGGTATGTATATGATACATAATTGCTGATGCTAGGCGACATATTCCATGATGGATTTTGTGATTATATT
The DNA here is from genome assembly GCF_053477565.2 of Lygodium microphyllum. NCBI lineage: Eukaryota > Viridiplantae > Streptophyta > Polypodiopsida > Schizaeales > Lygodiaceae > Lygodium > Lygodium microphyllum. The sequence continues at coordinate 118,761,949 of NC_141163.1, forward strand.
TATTTGTCGAGGCTCGTACACAAGGTGGATTCCTTGTGCGAGAAGTTGACGGGGATGCCTATCTTTTTCAAGCATCAAATTAATTTAATGTGCACGTGGGTGATTTCATAACGGGTGATTTCGTAAAATATATATTAAATTAATGGATATTTACGAGTTTACGAGTTTAAAGGATACCATAATCATTCTGTCAAACAAAAAGGGATATTTTGTTTCTAAGGATTTAGGAACGTAAAAAACGTCTTCCTCATCTCTACCTTCTGTGAATAGGGTAGATCCTTCTAGTTCGAGGGAGGGATATATATATGTGTGTGTGTGTGTGTGTGTGTGTAAAAATAAATAAATAAAAATATATAGAGAGAGAAAAGAGAGAGGAAGGGAAAAAGAGAGCATGGAAGGGATATATGTAGATAGATAGGGAGAAGCAAAAAGAGAACTAAACAAAAATATAGAGAGAGAGAGAGAGAGAGAGAGAGAGAGAGAGAGAGAGAGAGAGAGAGAGAGAGAGAGAGAGAGAGAGAGAGAGTGTGTGTGTGTGTGTGTGTGTGTGTCTGTGATGGATTGAGAGAAGTGTATTGCCCACCATGACATAGAGAAAATGGACAATGAAAAGGATCCCCAAGTTTGAGATTAAGCAGTATACCTTAATCAATGTATCCCATATCCTTGCACTTAGTGCAAGCTTGCAATTTGACAAAAATATCACTTGTCTATAGATCATGTGTGACACTTCGATAAGTTTCAATCAGAAATCATTGATTAAGCGGTCTTGCACTTTGAGTTAATAATGAGCAAAGTGTGTACAAATCATGGTTTGCAATATAACTCTAATGGAAACAAACTTCAATAATATTATATGTGCCCTAGAAATGTCCATAGAGAGGTGCCAATCTATCCTAAGCTATCTACCTATTGTGGCCCTCGTAAACAAGATATGTAGGGCCAAACTTTCCCTCAGAAGGTTCTCAGACACTTTTCACTCTGGGGAACATTATCACATCTTTTCCATGTCAAGTGTGGTGAGTTTGACAATATAGCATACGAAAAAAATGTCCACAAATGAAATGCATCGAATACTAGCAAACTCACAAGCATGGGGTCACATTGACTCCACCTTTCTAGGCTTTTCATGAGACTTAAGGAATCTTGAGCTCGGTATTGCTATGGATAGCATGAAACCATTAAGACTCTGCTCGACTTCTTATAGTTTATGGCAAGTAGTCCTTATGAACTAAAATATCTCAACATGCCTTTCTAAGAAGAGAGGACAGCTGATCCTTAGCTTGCTTGTTCTTGGAGTGCATCCATATACATGTTATATCTTTTTTTTTTCTTTTCCTCCTCACTTAAGAACATTCACTTTTAAGTGAAAGGTTATTAGAAGTAAAAGTGCATATGCCTAGCCTCCCATATTTACTCATTGTACAATGTACTACATATCTATACATTGAAAGTACCCATTATTATGATTTTATTTTTATTATTTAAATTATTATTGAATAAAGAAAGGTTGATCACACATTGTGATTGTTGGAGCTTCCACATATGCTCTCTCTCTCTCTCTCTCTCTCTCTCTCTCTCTCTCTCTCTCTCTCTCTCTCTCTCTTTTATTCTCTTGATCCATCCACCATAGCTCTTACTTTTGCGCTTGTGTGCTTCCACTCGAGATCTACCTTTCAAAAAGTAAATTAGCCCATAGTCATAAATCTTTACAATGAATAGTGTGGCATGAACCAAATGAGCATAAGGAGTCTCCCATTGACTCAAGACCCATATGTTGTAATATAAATACAAATGGCTCCCACTAGAAGTGAATCCAAAATACCAAGAGCACAAAAAAGCTCATTATATCAAGCATATAATATCCGGGAAGCCCAAACATAACAATGATATATATGGAAGCATATACATTAAATATGTCTTTAACCTACAAGTGAAGAATCATTGAAGCAAATGGCTAACATCCAAATACATCAAACAAAGCTAAAATATAAGCTTCAAAGGTTACCAAAGACATCAATGTTGAGTATTAACATAAGCATATGGAAGACCCAAATAGCATGTATATATATAATACATAAAGCTTTGTAACTTGTAAGCTTGTTGTTAAACCAAAATTGTGCTATTTTGTGTTAAAATAAAGAACTAAAAATTGCATATAATCAACTTTATGAGTACTCAAATCTATAGTTCTTGTTACACTCTTTATTTCTGGCTATAAAACACCTCAATCTAATATTATATGTAAAAGTTATAGCCAAAATATAAAAATACTATCAAGTTGCAATAGCTATCCCTCCATGACTTCTATAACATGCTCTATATCCACTCAAAATAGATAGAATACTTGCTTCTTAGCTAAATAGATACTTAGCTTAGAACAAGTATTGAAGATAGGAAGCCAATACATACCTCAAATGGATTGAAATGGGGTTGCTATGAAAGCTGTAAGTCAAGCTCTCTTCCCAGGTTGAATGCAATGTTGGTGAAGCTTCTCAAATACCCCCTCTAATACGAGTTGGAAGGTGGAGTAAGAGTGAAAGCACAAGTGGAAGAAAGAAAAAACCAAGAGTTATGGAGATTCAAGCAAAGAAGAGAGAGATTGGTGTATGGAAACTCCAACAATCATAATGTGTAACCTACCTTCTCTCTTATTTTATTATCATAACAAGAATAAAAAATAAGGTGATAGTGATGGACAACCATGACTTTTAGTATATAGGTGTGCAAGTGGTAAGAGTATCTGACCAACATCTAGGATGGAAGGTTTAGTACAAAAGGTTCTCTCCTATGGCAACATCCAACCAAGGAGCTTTAGTTTTTAAAAATAGTTAAATGCATAGTTGGCCCTAAGATGGAGGAGAAATTTGTACTAGTGTGATGTGGCAAGCATCAGAAGCTTGAGAAAATATGGGCTAGATATTGCTCTTTTAGAAAAGAGGGTAGATTTTATACTTAGCTTTATGAGCTACATATATAAATTATTTAGAAAATATTGCCTTCACTATTTTCATATTATGCCTTATTGAAGACATCAAACGAATCCCGTGTAAAGGTTAATTAAGAAAGTCTTTTTAAATGTCAAAAAATGTGGTAGCATGCATTGTTTAGATAACTAAAGCAAATCACATTTCAATTGGGAAGTGGGCAATCATCTATCCTCGATGGAAGTGGTATAGACCAAATGAGTTAGGTGCTTCCCTAAAAAGGAAAAATTATGATAAAAGCTAAATCATTGACATTCCCTAAGGTTCCGTCTTGACCATGTACCATTTTAGAGGAATGGAGATGAGATTTTTCCTCACAAGTAGAGGGGTCGAGTCTAACTCCCCCTCGTCTTTCATTCACTATGAACCAAGTGTGGAAACCAGTCAATCCTTGGCTTCAATTGATTGCTAAGTAATCATTGAGGTCGAGTGTTGGAATGATGTTAGAGACTATTAGGTCTTTTAGGAATCTCATGTTGGTTCTCATGGGTGAGACATAGGCTTCTCTATAAGGTAGACCTAGGGCTACTCAATTAGACCAAAGTCTAATCATTTGAGTGGAGTATGGATGGAAGCTGATTGGGAATAGACCCTCAGTCACTACTAAAAACATCACCCCTTGAATCAAGTGGCAGGTACATTATACCTTACAATCACAGGACTTACAATGTGATTGCCCACAAGACTCAGACTTGACCCTCTTGGGTTGTGAGTCTCTACCACAAGTATTATTCCCATTTTCATGATTTCTACATGTCACTATAAGTGCATGAGAAGTACAAGCTACATTAATATTCTTCAGTTCACTTCTTTTGTAAATAAGGTACTCTCTACATCATTGCATTTAAAGCTATCTTTAAGAGGATTAACACTCATAGTAGTACGGAATGTATCCCATGATTCTAGTAGTGTGATAATAATAAGTAAGTAAGAACAAAGACTTTATATTATCCTCAAAATGAATGTCGTGCAAGATAAGATAGCTGAAAATAGAGTGAAACTCATTCAAATGAGTGGACATAGGGTTATCCTACTTTATGCAAAGATCCACAAGCTTTTTCAACTAATACAACTAAGATGCATAACTTTGATTTTCATAGAGATCATATATCTTGTTTCATCCCAATCATTTTTATCATAAATTTCTAGCTTTATATCATTGTATTTCAATGGAAGAATTTACTTTTTTTACGCCAATACATATTTTAATATTGGAAGTTATTACCATCTAACGTCTTGATGTTGAAAATAGTATTGTCTTTGGATGCACTTGAAGTACTTTCCATTATGTCTGCAAACTCTACAAGAGTGTGAGTTGCTACAATCATAGTAAAATAGCACCAAAATTGAGCCAAAAGTGAGGGTAAGAAGTGCAAAACTACAAAGTATATACAAGTGTCCACAAGTACTAGGCGCTAGACTACCCAAACAAGGCATTTTCTCTCAAAGAAATTGCTCATAAACAGTTTTTAGCATTGCTATCCATAAAGTTACAATAAATAGCCATAGATCTCTAGGCAAATGACCAAAGGGATAAGCTCCCACTACTAGAAATATCCAAGTAGCAATCAAGATATATAAAATGCAACTAGCAATGTAGCAACCAAGTACTAAGAACTATCAAAATATATAGGGTGTCAAATACATAGATGCATAGAACAATGTGTATTAAAGGTGTATCTACCACTAACAATCCATTGGCAACGATACATACAAGGTATCCAAGCTAAAAAGTATTAAGGGTAAAGGCGCCTATGCTTAGCCACCACATTTACTCATTATACATTGTATATGCATACCTATACACTATAGGTCGTGGACGCCCATCACTGTCACTTCATTCTTTATTCTTTGAGTGATTATTGAATATGGGAAGATCAATCACACACAGTAACTATTAGAGTTTCCACATATGGTCTGTCTCTCTCTCTCTCTCTCTTATTTTTCTTTTTCCATCTACCATAGCCCTTGCTTTTACTTGTGTGCTTCCACTCGGGCTCTCTATCTTTCAATTGGTATCAGAGCTTGGACTCAAGGAGCTTCACTAATCATTTGCTTCAACTCGTGAAGAAGCTTTAGCTTAAGGTTTTATGGTAGTCATTGTTTGTTCCTCTAAGGTATGTATTGATTCTTCCTTTCTCTCAGCTTGTTCTAGCTTGCTCCTAGTTGTAGTGCTTAACTAAGCCTTGTTAAGTACTTATTAAGCTAAAAAGTAGCGATTCTATTCATGTTGTGTGGATACAGAGCATGATGTAGAAGTTGTGGATAGTTATGGCAACTTGATAGTACTCTTGTATTTAGGCCATAACTTTTTTCATGATATCACATTCAAGTATTCTATAGCTAAAAATAAAGAGCACGACACGAATTATAGATTTTAGCACTCATAGAGTTGGGCCTATGTAGTTTTTAGTTCTCTACTTTACACAAAATAGAATAATTTTGGTTTGGACAACAAGCATTTGATTAGTTTATGCTCTATTGATGCCTATGGAGAATGTTAACAATGCTCAAAAGATACATTGATGCTCGAAGAAAGGATTTTGGGATAATTATAACTTGGTTAGCCTAGTCATTGAAGTATTTATTAATGTAATAATAGTTGAGGTAGTAAGCATACAACAATGAGCTTTATGCTTTGAATGCCTATTATACCTACATGGTATTCTGGGTATGCTACATGTCTAGGGTGATGTCTAGCATTGATATATGAGCTCAAACATGGTTATGACATGCTTTGACACTTGGATTTGAGCTACATTTAATGTATTTGGGCTTTGGTCAGATGCTTTAAGCTTCCATGCTTAGTCACTTATAAGTAATAAAGCTTCACTTGGACACTTATGCTCCCAAATGTATTTGTGGTGTGCTTGGGCTTCCTAGATGCTTTGATATATATGTCTTGAGCTTTGCTTGCTCAATTTGAATTGTGTATTTACTTCCAATGAGAGATACTTGCACTTACTTTACATAGCTTGGGTCTTTGAGATAATGGGTCTCTTGGCTCAATACATGCTCTCTTGTATGCTATTGGATGCAATTACCTCTACTTGTGGGGTGATTTGATTTCTATGCTTTGGACACTGGCACTTACCTTTGTCAACAATTTGTGAGTGATGTATACATGCATATTAGTTATGTAATGAGCACCATTTCTCTTTGCTTAGCCAGTTGTGCATTTAATTAATTTCTGTAGTTAATCTTGAGATCTTCTATATGCATGATGTATATGCTTATTGGATGTATGGTTTATTGACACTTTGAGTTTGTGATAGTCTTTTATACCAGTGGTTTATACTAAATTAAGTTGCTAAGAAGATACAAAGTCAACTGGCTAGACTTCTCATGATTATAATGAGTCCATAGCACATGTAGTAATTAACTATGATCTTGCATACTTTCCAACTAAATCACAATAAAGTATATTGCCTCTATATTGTAGCACTATATGTAGTAGACATTAAGAGAAATAAAAAACATTTAAGGTTGATGCATATATATCAGGGTTTTCCTAATGGTTAAGTTCCTAGAATCAGGGTTTTCCTAATGGTTAAGTTCCTAGAAGGTAGCTAGCGTCGAGCCCAGACGAACTACTTGTGCAGAAATGTCAGGGTCGAAGCGGATTTATACTACACTTGGTTCAAGGAGAATGGGAAACGAGAGGGATGCAAAGCTCGACCTCTCTACCCGTAAGGCATAGTCCCATTCTATTTCCCTAAAACAATATAAATCGGGACTTTAGCTTCCTAGATTCTAGGTCATTGTTACCTCGCTGTCAATTTCCTTTGAGAAAAGTTCCGAGCCAATCGGGACCACCCTTCCGTAGGACGGACCCAAGGTCACATCCACTACACTTTCCTCAAGTTGTTTTAGTTATCCAATTACCTACCACATTTAGTTTGAAAAACAAAAATAGCTTCCTTAATTAACCAATTAATCACGGGTTCCTTCACATAACTTAAGCACTGACATAAAAAAATAATGTCAAGCAAGTTCATTTTCAACATTTGATCTTTATTTATCAGTCTTTGGAATACATCATATAATCCAACCTGAAAGCTATTCCATAATCCGCCCGAAGGCAATTTCCAGCAATCCTCAGGGATCGCTATTCCAAGTTCTGCCCATTGACTAGTATGCACGTCTCAAGATCCCATCTCGAGTCACGTCGACCTCTTGTGCAGGGTCCGGAGGCAAGGGATTTACGGCCAGAGCCCCCCCTAGCACCCAAGCGCCCTCCTGCTCCAAGTAGCACCCACGCAGAGGCCTCTCGCGGTGGCGGGTTCGGTCCACCTACTTGACGCGGCTAACAACCCCCTTGGATAGGGTCAGGTAAATAGTTGGGGGTAACTGGTGCTGCCTCTCTCTCCAAGCTTTCAACTTGAAGCATTAATTATTTTCCAACATTAGTTCCTTGAGCAAAGAAGAACAAACAGTGCTCCTAAGTGTACAAACACAAGCACTCCAGTGGTCGTTTATTCGATCAGCCGTTAAGGTGTGAATCCTTCTCTCTGAATACATCCAGCATTCGATCCGGGATCAATCATGACTTGGCAAGATCCCAAGGTTTTCGTAAGCTAAGCTACTTGTTTACCCTTTTATCCTTGGATTAGGGTTTATATCCTATTAACCCAAATTATCAATACCTTAGGTTTCCTTAGATTAAGGTCAATACATCCTGGGCAGTCTTGTTGTCCTCACATAATTGGTCAATTGCTTGCTAGGCAATTCATAATTTCCCTAACTTGGCAAATCAGCCCCAAGGAACGGTGATGTAGCAGGATGACTATTCATCCTCTAGAAAATTAGACTTGTACTTAGAACTTGCCAACCTTGTTCTAAGGAGTGGCAGTACTAATTTGTGATCTAGACACAAAACCATGCAACATTGCAACTTGTGGCATGAGATAGGCGTCAGCGCCTAACTTGTGGGGATTATATCTCTCTTCGTACGGTCTTCCTTGATCAAGAATATCCTTGATCAAGATAAGGGCTTGGAGTCTTCTTAACCCAATCCAACTCCTAACCCTACTAGGCTGATAATGCTTTGGCCCTAGGGTTCCTAATTTCATACGGAAGTCTAGCATTTGGTTAATTGATCCTTAGGGTGAGAACCCTAGATCATTCTTGCATGGGTGTTTAGCTAACTCTAACATTCCGTGAATGTGGGTAGGACCTTTAGGATTGGAAATACTAGGTCGGAAACCCAAGTGTGATACTAGGCATAATTTTAATGTAACTTAACCCTACCTAGCACTTTGAGATGATCGTCATTTGCAATCTAATCATACCTTTATGATTTTCATGAGAATTACTTAGTTGCTCTAACCAACCCATGATTTAAGATGATCTTTCTATTAAAGGTGCAAATACATTCTTCTAAATTTGCAAGTACTTTCCCCTGAAAGATATAAGTAACTAGAAGATAGGTGAAATGCATCATTCCATGCGAGTATGCAACTCAAACCATAGACCTTCTACTTTTATGCAACTTAGAGATCATTCTTTTCCTTGCCCTATACTACGCTGATGCAACGAATTCAAAGCTTTAATATGTTTAATGAAGATGCATTCAAAATTTGATAAAGAACTCCATGCATGAGCGAATGCCATGAGTCCATCATTGACTTAGTCCTTTATTTAGCACTTAACCCAATCTAAAATGTAACCATCTTCGCATGCAATTTACAAGGTACATAAATCCTATCCATGCATTGCAACTATTCAGATATCATTTAATGGCGACTAAGATTATCTCATACACGAGTCACAACTTAGGAAATTATTACCTAAGTGCATTATGCGCTGTTCTTTTGCGAGGCAACAAGGATTCCTTTAGAAAAATCCACCTTTTAACTTATGCAATATGCGTTCAAGAATGCAACTACCATGACCACGCAAGTACTCGTCATGCAACTTACTTGGTAATTCGATGAGAGTATATAAATTTTCTAATGTATTCAAACTTGTCTACGTGAATTTAAAGACATGCTTAAATGCATCCTTTTCATGTAGGAAATTTATCGAAACCTAGGCATTAAGATTTGGGGTGTGGTCCACTCGGGTATTCGGGGTGGAAGCTCCTGCGTGTACGCCTCACGACTTTTTCTTAGGAGCCATCGAGGATATAGATCTCGAATCAGCAGACTTCCTCTTGGCTCTCTTATGTGTTACGAAGCCACTTCAGTTTGATATCTTCTCCTCTGTGCATGACACAAGCCTTGTAAGACTCGGTTTTAAAAAGTGGGGAAGGCACATGTAAACAAGGCTTATGGAAGCCTTGATGGAAGATTCTAATAGAAGCTTCCAAGCCTCTAATTACAGCAGATGACGTGGAGAGAGAAAATGATGGAGGAGATGATGATGAGGAGGGAGGTGAAGATGACGACGACGATGTTGATGATGATGATGATGAAGGTGATGAGGAGGGCGACGTGGTGCAGCAGCACGATGATGGCGGCAGTCCAAGCGATGATGGCGGTGCATCCTTTTCATGCAGGAAATTTATCAAAACTTGGGCGTTAAGATTCAGGGTGTGGTACACTCACGTACTCGGGGTGGAAGCTCCCGCATGTGCACCTCGTGACTTTTGCTTAGGAGCCATTGAGGACGTAGATCTCGACTCAGTAGACTTCCTCTTGGCTCTCTTACGTGTTATGAAGCCACTTCAGTCCAATATCTTCTCCTCCGCGCAGGACACAAGCCTTGTAGGACTCGGTTTTAAAAACCGGGGAAGGCACACGTAAACAAGGCTTATGGAAGCCTTAATGGAAGCTTCTAATAGAAGCTTCCAAGCCTCTGATTACAGCAGTGTAAGAAGATGAGAATAAGGAATTAGTGTAAATAATATTGATATTATGCCATGTCACACTGACATTGGTAGATAAGGAGAGGATATGTAATTTTACACATCTTTTTGACACATTAATACAATTACAGTCTTTCTCTCCCTTCTTGCTCACAGCTTCTATGGCTTCCCCTTCTTTCTTGTCTTTCTCTCTCTAAATCTAGTCTTTCTCTCTCCTCGTCACTCTTATTCTCTCTCTTCCTGTAGTTTTTCTCTCTCCTCTGTAGTCTTCTCTCTCCTCTTTCTCTCTCCCTGGTTCTCTATCTGACAAGTGGTATCAGAGCTTGAGTCTTTGATCCATTATTTTTTTCCATTTTCAGTCCCATTTTCCTATTTCAAAATCAATTTCAGACAAAAATGGTACAAGATAGTGACTAGTGGAGTGCTGCAGGACATCTACAGTTAGTAAGAGACTCCATCTGGAGATATCCAAGGGTAGATATGGCGGATAAAGGCTTAAATGGCTGGACATCATCAAATTTCATGCAAAAATGGAGGTACACAGGTACAGACATGGCATGCAAGTGACTGATGGACATTTTCAAGAAGAAAACATACAACATTGAAGGCCAGTGGATATTTCCAAGAAGCAAGACAGGTAGAGCACTGAAAGACCATGGAGAAAACAACCTTTCTTGGAAATTTCACCATGACCAAGTTGGAACATCTCCTGTAGTAGCTGGGAACTTCCTGTAGCACTGAAAGACTTAGAGGGAAAGAGGGAATTGTTTGGTGATGACACGGGGTCGCTTTCTCTTTGGAGCCTCTGCAACGGTGGTACATCATTAGATTGTAATGAGTAACCATTGCTGCCGAACGCTGTCAGCTGGAGGACTCTCTTGCACTCAACTTGCTCGCTGCTACTTCTGCCTCTATGTGTTTGCGCTTTTTCTTCTTTTGAACTTCAACTACCACCACACTCCCCCCCACCCCAACCTAGCCTCCATTCACACCCCCATTCAAACACACTCCCCCCCACCCCCAACCTAGCCCCCATTAACACCCCCAGCAATCACACACCTCCCCACCTAAACCAGTGTTCTCCCCATCACTTACCTTTCCCCCCCACTAACACACCCCCCACACAAGCCCCCTTTCCCACCATAACCACCCCATCCCCACCCAAGCCCCGGTCCTCCTCACTAAACCCCCCTCCCCCCACTCCAAATCCTCGATGCTGCTCTGAACCTTTTTCCTTTACTATGAAACTGCGCCGAATTGGTCCGATTTCACCAAACACCTCATGTAGCTGGGAATCGCTACTGCAATAAGTCTGTCATAGGACTACTAAAGTTGGAATTACTCCCTGCAAAAAGCTGTGTCAAAGTCTCCTTGAAGGTCGACTCGTCCATGTCTAGGAGATATGCAGACAAGCTTTCCCTCTCTTCTTCTGTCAATAGAAAGTTCCATGATTGGAGGGATAAAATGGGGTGCAGGTCCTCAAGCTCCATGAGACTCAGTAAGGGCTTTGATTTCAGCAAGGGCCATTGCTTCTGAAGCACGAGCGCAGGTCCTCAAGCTCCATGAGACTCATCTACTCAATGCAGTGCTGGTGGCAGCCTTAAATTGCTCAGATTCAGGAAAGCTTATCAGCAAGATAACCATTCACAAGCCCCTCACTGAGCGTTGCTCCGAAAGACGGCATTGAGCTTCTTGAGATGAAACATTAGGCTGGATTGAGATCCCTTCAAGTGTACAATAACTGGAATCTTGAAACCTTTTGCCATTGCACTTCTGTACTCTCTTGCTTTAGTCACTCCAGCCTCCATGTTTAGATAAGTTTTGGGGTCTGGCATCAACTTCATCATGTCACTGTAGCCAAATGATGAGGTGCTGACATTTTGAGGCCCAAGTTGTATTCCACTTAACCAAAACGATGAGTCGCTAGATTGCTGAGATTCCGAGGCTTCCCTTCTCAGCTCAGACAAGGGAAAGTTAAGTTTGTCAAAACTTTTATGAGGTAGAGAAGCATTTGGCTCATGCCATGAGGTTTTTGGTGGCTGTTTTTGTGGCAATGGAGCATAAAGTTCTTGGATTTGTCTCATTCTTCTTGCTACATTCCCTGTCATGACTTTGGGATACGGGATATAGATATTTTGGCCCCTGGCTTTACTGGCTGTGTTAGCACCTAGTAGAATGACAGACCCATGATCATCTTCATCATCCATTTCATAATTCCTTGAACCACTCACAAGATTTGTGTGTAGGTACTCCTTGAAAGTAGGAGCATAGTTGAAGCTGTATTCATTGACATGTAGAACTTGAACCTTAAAATGTTCAGGTGCCAGTATCTCAATAACCAGTACATCCCCAAGTTTGAGACTAAGATGCAAAGCAAATTCAGGCCTTCCAAGAGTCAAGGCAAGCCTCCTTCCAGATTGTGCAAAAGCTATCCAATCTACCTTCCATATCATACCATTCTCATCTTCTAGAATAACATGCCCTTTTGGACCACAGAGATAAGGGCTCATGAAGAATTTCATGGGGCTTTTTCTCTTCAACACTTCCTGAATGTTCTTAGCATCAGTGACCGACAACATTTGAAGATTCTTCCCCAACATTGAAGAGATTGAACCATTACTTGAAGGCTCAGCAATGATCTATTTGAAGAATCTTGTGCCACTTGACTCCTCGTCATCAACCTATTGCCTATGGAGGACCGATGGAGCATTCTCAAGGGTATGATGCTTTGGGGATGCAATCTTGTAATGCCATATTCATGGAATGCTCTCTCCTACTCATTTGAGTGTATCGGTATTGGGTATTGACTCAAGTTAGATAAGAAGTACTCAAAACACTTGGAACAGAGCCAAAACAGGGTGCAATCCAAACAGGGACAGATTTGGGAAAGTTGCTACAGAAGTTAGTAGCATCATTCTAACGACAAAGGAACAACTAGAATTGATGCTAGACATCATAAGCTTCTAGTGGACCCATCAAACGTCTCATTTGGACACATATTTCTCGAGCTAGAGCCTATTTAGTACCGGCAGTTCACGGACAGTTCTGAAAATTCTTAAACAGAGAGGGGTATTGCTACTCCAAAATTCAAACCAGGATTTCTACTTGATACTAGACATCCTAACCTTCGGGTCAAGCTATCATACACCTTATTTGGACCTATATTTTTCAAGGAACAACATATCTCTTCAACTTGACTGCAATGGTAGCTAAGATCAATAGCTCCAGCTCTAGTGAACAAGGTTGGCTTCAAACATAGGCTAATATTGACAAACTTGGACAAGGTTGGCTTCAAACACAGGCTAGAATTGACAAACTTGGAGTTTTGACTGATCAGTGTATTGCTCTAATGAAGGCAATTATGGAAAAAACAGCAAGACCTGAATCAAATGCTGATTTTGACCCTCTGTATAGATTAGTACTACTATTGAATATTAGGCAATCTTTTCTTTTACCACTTGTAATGCTGTACAGAGTAGTACTCTGCAGTTCCCTACTTGGCTATACCAATAAGTTCGATATTTATTTTTGAGGACAAAAACTTCATCTTGAGTGGGGATGGATTGTAAGAAGATGAGAATAAGGAATTAGTGTAAATAATATTGATATTATGCCATATCACACTGATATTGGTATAAAAGGAGAGGATATGTAATTTTACACATCTTTTTGACACATTAATACAATTACGGTCTTTCTCTCCCTTCTTGCTCACAGCTTCTATGGCTTTCCCTTCTTTCTTGTCTTTCTCTCTCTAAATCTAGTCTTTCTCTCTCCTCGTCACTCTTATTCTCTCTCTTCTTGCAGTCTTTCTCTCTCCTCTCCTCTGCAGTCTTCTCTCTCCTTGGTTCTCTTTCTAACAAGCAGATGACGTGGAGAGAGAAAATGATGGAGGAGATGGTGATGAGGAGGGAGGTGAAGATAATGACGATGATGTTGATGATGATGATGATGAAGGTGATGAGGAGGGCGACGTGATGCAGCAGCACGATGATGGCGGCAGTAGCGGCCTGCACGATCCTTCCTCTCTCCCCTCCCTCAAGCTTGGGGAGGGGGTGTTCTTTTACTGTGGAAGGGGGGGGGGGGGGAGGGAGGGGGAATAGCCACACATGTGGCTAGTTGCATGTCTCCTCCCCCCCCCCCCCCCCTCTCGTGCTCTCCTATTCCACACCCACTCCTCTCACACTCCCTCTCCCCCACCATGCAATGGCTGAAGGGGAGGGGGTTATTATAAAAAACATTAGCCAAAGATTTATCCATTAACCCTTTTCCCCCCCTTGAAGGGGTGTTCCCGCATAAGCCTACGATGGCTCGCGATTATCAAGCCACAGCTTCTACACATGATGCGGGTGGAGTTTACTAGTGCACGCGGAGGGAGTACTTAGCCTAAAATTTTATTGTTGCGGGAGATTACTTTAAACCTCTTCTGTACGAGATTTTGGGCCTTGAATATTTCGTAGCAAAAATATTACATTCTCTCCCCCTTAGAGGAATCGAGATGTCCTCATCTCAAGAAGATCTGGGGGTATTGTTTGTTTAGGGTACTTTCATCCATCCAAGTGGCATCCTCTTTAGGGAAATCTTTTCACTGGATGAGGTATTCTCTCAAGGTTCTAGATCTCAAATGCCTCTTCCTAACATCTAAGATCCTATCATGTCGTAGCTCAAGGACTCCTTGGCTAGGCATTACAACTTGTTGATCATCAAGCACGTGACTAGGGTTGGGCACATACTTTTTCAGTAGACTGATATAGAATACATTATGAACTTTTAGGTTCTCAGGGAGTTGAAGTCTGTAAAAGCATTAGGCCCTAGGCACTTGAGGATCTTGTAGGGTCCAGAATACCTTGGACTTAGCTTTTTGCATTCACCCAAGGATAGGAAATTCTTCTTTGGATGTACGCGAATGAAGACCATTTCACCTTCAACAAAGGATCTGTCTTGCCATTTCAGGTCCGCGTAAGCCTTCTATCTGTCATTGGAAGCTTGGATGTCCTGTCTTATTGACTTGATTTGGTCATCCATGTCCTCCAACATCTTCTTTGAAGCTTCAACCCTCAGGGTTGGATCTGAAAAGTTTAAAGGACTACGACAATTGTGCCTATACAATGCTTGAAGCAGGGTCATATGAATGCTTTGTTGGTAAGAAACATTGTAGATAAACTCAACCAGTGGCAAATATTATATCCACTTTTTGGGTTCGTGACAGCAGTGTGCCCTAAGTATGTCCTCAATGACTTGGTTGACTCGTTCCGTTTGACTATCAGTTTGGGGATGGTAAGCTGTATTGAAACAGAGTTGGGTCCCAATGGCCTCGAAGATAGCCCTTCAGAAGTGTGATGTGAAGAGAGAGTCACGATCACTAATGATTCTTCTGGGTAACCCATGTAGTTTAAATATTTTCTTGATGAATAGCCTTGCGATGTCTGAGGCTTTATAGTTTGTCTTAACAAGGATCTCCCTTAGTTTGTCATGGCATTCTTATGGTTGTGGTAGATATGCTCACCAAGGTCTTGATCTTTGATGGGGATCTCGCTTAGCAATTTCTGATAGGTTGGGTCATGACATGCCTCTTCTCTAGCTAATGCAATAATTGGGTTGGGCATGGATACCTTTGTGGCTAGAGATCTTGCGGTTGATGGATCTTGCAAAATCAGAGAATTTAGAAATGCCTTGCAACAACTGAGTGCATCGGCAAGTACATTCTCCTTTCCAGGCCGGTATTTGATTTCAAAATCATATTCTTCTAGCACTTCAATCCATTGACGTTGCCTCATATTGAGCTCATTCTGGGTAAAAATTCATTTAAGACTTTTATGGTCTGTTAAAATTTTTACCTAGCAAGTAGTGTCTCCAAAGTTTGAGAGCATGGATGACAGCTAATAGCTCCAGATCGTGGGTAGTATAGTTCCTTTCATGATTCTTTAGTTTCCTTGAAGAGTATGCTACGGGATGACCTTCTTGCATAAGCACACATTCTAAGGCAAGTGTGCTACCATCAGTTATCACTTCAAACCTCTTACTAAGATAAAAAAGTTTCAGGATGGGTACTGATACCAATCTTTGCTTTAGTTTGTCAAAGCTGGAGTGTTCAGCAGGTGACCATACAATTGATACTTGCTTCTTTAGTAGATCCGTCAGAGGCGCTGCAATCAAAGCATAGTTTTTTATAAAGACCCTATACCATCCTGTCAATCCAAGAAAACTACGTATTTCTTTGACAGTTGCTAGAGTTGGCCATTCTAGAACGTCCGGATCTACTAAAATTCCTTCTCCTAATACAATGAATCCCAAATATTCAATCTATTGCTTGAAAAATGCACACTTCTTCTTCTTGGCATAAAGCTTGTGTGCTCTCATTGTTTCAAGAACAATGCGAAGCTGGAGATATCCCAAAGACAGCATTTAGCACAAGGTATGGACACTTTGAATTCCTAGTCATGTCATTCGGGCTGACAAATGCTCTTGCTACCTTCAACAGGCTAATGCAGGATATCTTTAGGCCCTATCTTGATGACTTCATACTCGTCTTCTTTGATCCTTATATAATAATATCCAGACCTGAGATCAATCTTAGAGAAGATCTTCGCACCTTGAAGACGGTCAAGAAGTTCATCTATTCTTGGAATAGGATATTTGTTCTTAATGGTTGATTGATTCAACCCTCTGTAGTCAATGCATAGCCGAAGCGTTCCATCTTTCTTCTTTTGAAACAACACTGGGGATCCCCATGGTGAACTGCTAGGATGGATGTAGCCTTGGTCTAGGAGTTGCTTGAGTTGCTCCTTCAGCTCAATCGCTTCTGGGATAGACATCCTATATGGTCTCTTTGCAATTGGTGCAGCTAGCGCTAGCTTGATTTTGTGATCGGCTTCCCTTTGAGGAGGAAGTTCAGTCAGCTCTTCAGGAAATACGTCCGCGTACTCCTTTAACCATGAAGGTTCTTCCCTAGACTCCTGATTTCGATCTAGCTTATTTAGCTTAATCAAATAGACAGATAGCCCCTTTCTAACTCCTTTTATTATCCGTGTTGCTTTGGCCAGTTGAATTTTTGGCTTCCCAACCTCTCCTTGAGTTGTAACTAGTTGCCCTTTATAATTTTGAAAGGAAACTTAGCCCTTTCCACAATGAATGTGGGTATCATTGGGTGTTAGCCAATCCATATCGAGCAAACATTCGTGGACACTTAGGTTCATTATCTGAACCTGACCGAAGTCGACTTTCCACCCAGTAGGAAATTCACCTTAGCAATTTGCCTGGTACAAGAGACCTCACGACCATTTGCTAATTCCACAAGTAAGGTAGGTGCATCTTTTATGGCTATTCCTAATCTTTTTGCACAGATTGGTGAAATGAAGGAATGTGTACTGCCACAATCAATCAAGGTTTTGGAACTTTTACATTGATAATTCGATGGAGTTTGAATCACCGAGAATTGGCGATTCAGGCCTTTCTTGTGAAGAGCGGCATGAACCGTTGCCCTCTCAATGTCGGCTTCCATGGTTGGGTCTTCTTCATTACACAACTCCTTATTGGCAACACTGGAGGTTCTCCCTCTGGCCCTGACAGTGGCTCCTTGGAATGGCCCTTGACATTGTTCTCTACTAAGCTTGGGACACTGCCTTTTAAAGTGACCAGGTTCGTTGCAATGGAAGCAACGAGGATTGCAGCCATTACCTTGGGGAGGAATGAAGTTGTCAGCAGCGTTCACCCTAGCTTTCTTCCTTTGTTCCTAGTTTTGGCCTTGTGCTCTCTTGGTCTGAGACCTATATACCCCCTTGTTTTGATCCTTGTAAGACCAAGTCTTGTTGTTTCTTGGCTTGTTCTACACCTCCTGTATTATCAGTGCAGCTCGAATGAGCGCGTCCTGAAGGTTTGTTGGGCGCATTGATTCCAGGCGGGTGTTTATGGGTGGATTTACTTCGGCACAAAACTAACACATGTTGTGTCATATCCATTTGTGGCGCGTACTATAAAAGAGGGGCAAACTTTGAATAGTAAGCATCAAGAGATAGACCAAGTTGCTTCAGTTCATAGAACTCATTCATCTTCTACATGCGGTAGGCAGGTAGTAGATATCTTCCTCACACAAATCTTTTAAGCTTCTCCCAAGTAACTGACCCTTCTGACATCCCTTGGTCTCTACACCATTGCTTCCATCAAACTCTTGCTTTGTCGGTAAGCTTTAATTTGGCGAGCATAGCTTGGTTAGCGAGTGCAGTACCTGCTGCTTCGAAATAATCCTCCATGGATTCAATCTAGATCTCGATATCAGTTTGGACGGTCCTTCCCTTACCATCGAATTCTGGTGGCTTGATTTGTTTGAGAAGAAACTTCTTCTCTTGAATTACAGCTGTACTTGGTGTAGGGGTCAGACTAGGAATCTGCACTTGAGGTTGTGCCTGGGTGTTAAGATTCTTTGCGTTAATTACTTGCTATACATTTCTCACATTACATTAACATGCCCAGTTCAGCTTTTAGCCAAGTGACCTAATCACTTAACTCCTTTATCAGCACTTACAGCCAAGACAAATAGTGATAAAAATCTTATTCATTCATGTGGGCATATAGCCCTTTCGAGCACATTTATTTGGGAAGGTAGAGCAAGCTGATACATTAATTTGGGGAGAATAAGATTGTGTTACATCCATCTACAGGAACTGAGTAATAATATGGATTGGGGTCATGGATTTTCAGGAATCGATTGGTCATAGGAAGCTTGGGGTATCCCTTCCTTTCATACCCATTCTTCTCATAACATCCCAACACCTTGATTCTGTCGACAGGGATTATTCGAGTCATTTTCTCATACATATACTTGTTTTTCTTGACCTCTCGACCACCGACATGTAAGGTTGCGTTTGCGCGAGCCTCAACAAAGATGAACAACTTCACGATCTTTAAGTCCTCCATCCACTTGATTCTCTTCAAGTTGGTCCGAAGGTACGTAAGTTGGTGGGCAGCTATGTAATAAATTCTTAAATCACCCATCCATCTCCGTTCCACGTACAGGGGTGAAGGATTGTAGATGCGGTCTAGGATATTCATCATACCAAGCCTCTGTTGATAATTCGAAGTATGCATCGTAACCATAAACATAACCTGAAACACTAAGAATTTGTTCCATGCTTCACGACTCTGCAGGTCAGCATTGCTACGTAAGTAAGAAAATGTTCTTAACAGCAACATTTGCTCTACTTCTCCTCATTAAGTTTTATTGTAAATATTAGATCCTCGTTGGTTCGCTCTGATACCAACTGTAACGTGTCCCCCGTCTACTTGTAGAACACGTCTTAGCAGCCCATTGGGAAGGAAGTCTAGAAAGCGCCGCCCGGCACTCCTAAGGAATGTCACGGGGTTTGCGTTCTAGGTCTTTCCGAGTCTGTCCACGAAGCAGAAGCATTCCAAATGATCCCACTTAGAACCGACCTGAATCAGGGTTTTTCTAATGGTCAAGTTCCTAGAAGGTAGCTAGTGTCGAGCCCAGACGAACTACTTGCGCAGAAATATCAAGGTCGAAGCGGATTTATACTGCACTTAGTTCAAGGAGAATGGAAAACGAGAGGGATGCGAAGCTCGACCTCTCTGCCCATAAGGCATAGTCCCATTCTGTTCCCCTAAAACAGTATAAATCAGGACTCTAGCTTCCTAAATTCTAGGTCATTGTTACCTCACTGTCAATTTCCTTTGAGAAAAGTTCCCGGCCAACTGGGACCACCCTTCCGTAGGACGGACCTAGGGTCACATCCACCGCACTTTCCTTAAGTTGTTTTAGTTATCTAATTACCTACCACATTTAGTTTGACAAACAAAAACAACTTCTCTAATTAACCAATTAATCACGGGTTCTTTCACGTAACTAAAGCGTTGACATAGAAAAACAAAGTCAAGCAAGTTCATTTTCAACATTTGATCTTTATTTATCAATATTTGGAATACATCATATAATCTAGTTCGAAGGCTATTCCATAATCCGCTTGAAGGCTATTCCATAGTCCGCCCGAAGGTAATTTTCAGCAATCCTCAGGGATCGCTATTCCAAGTTCCCCCCGTTGACTAGTATGGAGGCCTTGAGATCCCATATCGGGTCACGTCGGCCTCTTGTGCAGGGTCCGGAGGCAAGGGATTTATGGCCAAAGCCCCCACTGACACCCAAGCATCCTCTTGCTCCAAGTAGCACCCACGGAGAGACCTCTCGCGACAAGTTCGGTCCAAGTACCCGGCGCGGCTAACAGGCCCCCTTGGATACGGTCAGGAAGACAGTCGGGGGTAACTGGTGTTGCCTCTCCCTCCAGGCTTTCAACCTGAAGCACTAATTATTTTCCAGCATTAGTTCCTTGAGCAAAGAAGAATAAACAGTGCTCCTAAGTGTACAAACACAAGCACTCTAGTGGTCGTTTATTCGACCAACCTCTAAGGTGTGAATCCTTCTCTCCGAATACATCCAGCATTCGATCTAGGATCAATCGTGACTTGGCAAGATCCCAAGGGTTTCGTAAGCTAAGCTGCTTGTTTACCCTTTTATCCTTGGGTTAGGGTTTATACCCTGTTAACCCAAATTGTCAATACCTTAGGTTTCCTTAGATTAAGGTCAATATATCCTAGGCAATCTCATTATCCTCACTTAAAGACTCAACTGCTTGCTAGGAAATTCATAATTTCCCTAACTTAGCGAATCAACCCCAAGGAAGGGTGATATAGCAGGATGACTATTCATCCTCTAGAAAATTAGACTTGTACTTAGAACTTGCCAACCTTGTTCTAAGGAGTGGCAGTACTAATTTGTGATCTAAACACAAAACCATGCGACATTGCAACTTGTGGCATGAGATAGGCGTCAGCGCCTAACTTGTGGGGATTATATCTCTCTTCGTACGGTCTTCCTTGATCAAGAATACCCTTGATCAAAATAAAGGCTTGGGAGTCTTCTTGACCCAATCCAACCCCTAACCCTACTAGGCTGATAATGCTTTGGCCCTACGGTTCCTAATTTCATACGGAAGTCTAGTATTTGGTCAATTGATCCTTAGGGTGAGAACCCAAGAACATTCTTGCATGGGCATTTAGCTAACCCTAACATTCCGTGAATGTGGGTAGGACCTTTAGGATTGGAAATATTAGGTTGGCAACCCAAGTGCGATACTAGGAAGAATTTTAATATAACTTAACCCTACCTAGCACTTTGAGGTGATCGTCATTTGCAATCTAATCGTACCTTTATGATTTTCATGCGGATTACTTAGTTGCTCTAACTAACCCACGATTTAAGATGATCTTTCTATTAAAGGTGCAAATACATTCTTCTAAATTTGCAAGTACTTTCTTCTAAATTTGCAAGTACTTTCCCTTGAAAGATGTAAGTAGCTGGAAGATAGGTGAGATGCATCATTCCATGCAAGTATGCAACTTCAAACCATAGACTTTCTGCTTTTATGCAACTTAGAGATCATTATTTTCCTTGCCCTATACTACATTGATGCAACGAATTCAAAGCTTTAATATTTTTAATGAAGATGGATTCAAACTTTGATAAAGAACTCCATGCATGAGTGAATGCCATGAGTCCATCATTGACTTAGTCCTTCCTTTAGCACTTAACCCGATCTAAAATGTAACCATCTTCGCATGCAATTTGCAAGGTACATAAATCCTATCCATGCATTGCAACTATTTGGATATCATTTGATGGCGACTAAGATTATCTTATACACGAGTCACAACTTAGGAAATTATTACCTAAGTACATTATGCGCTGTTCTTTTCGCGAGGCAACAAGGATGCCTTTAGACAAATCCACCTTTTAACTTATGCAATATACGTTCAAGAATGCAACTACCATGACCATGCAAGTACTCATCATGCAACTTACTTGGTAATTCGATGCGAGTATATAAAATTTTTAATGTATTCAAACTTGCCTACGTGAATTTAAAGACATCCTTAAATGCATCCTTTTCATGCAGGAAATTTATCGCAACCTGGGCATTAAGATTCGGGGTGTGGTCCACTCATGTAGTTGAGGTGGAAGCTCCCGCGTGTGTGCGCCTCACGACTTTGCTTAGGAGCCATCGAGGACGTAGATCTCGACTCAGGAGACTTCCTCTTGGCTCTCTTACGCGTTACGAAGCCACTTCAACTCGATATCTTCTCCTCCACGTAGGACACAAGCCTTGCAAGACTCGGTTTTAAAAACCGGGGAAGGCACACATAAACAAGGTTTATGGAAGCGTTAATGGAAGCTTCTAATAGAAGCTTTCAAGCCTCTGATTACAGCAGATGATGTGGAGAGAGAAAATGATGGAGGAGATGATGATGAGGAGGGAGGTGAAGATGATGACGACGATGTTGGGAGAGGGCGCATCTTGGATGCACCCCACCAAGGTATGGGTAGTTAGTTAATGGATGAGAAAACCGATGCCATGCTCATGAATCTGACTGGAGGAGGGTGATGGCATACATGAGGGAGTTATATGAACAAGTATTTAGGCACAACATTCTAAACCACTAAAAAAATATATGGGAGGGAGAGAAGGACTATGTGATAGCATCCTTGTATGAGGATTTCTCATTACCTACAATGATTGATTGATTTTTCACTAGATGGATGACAAACTCATGCATGTGCATATGTCATGTAGATAGTCAAATGCATGCAAGCCAGTCAAGAGGAGTGGCATCCTAAAGCTTGAGTGGTTGGATGCAGAGGATTGGTGGAGACTCAAGGAGGAGATTGCAAACTCCAATAGTTGTAATAATAAGAGACAACGAGGGCACAACTAGAGACAAGGATCGTGCATTATCTTGGGAGTGGCAGACATAGAACTTATTTGAATGATTTCATAAGTTTTCTTTTGGTTATGTTCACTTTCATATTTGGTATACTACTTATACTAATAATCTTATTTCTAACAATGCTACTTTGTTTTTTTTGTAGCATTTGATTACAAACTACAATCACACAAGTTTGGAGATTCGATATACAGAGAGGCATGGTCCCATTACTCTCATTGATAGATTATATACGCATAGTGGTCCGTGTGATATTCCAAATCTGATTTAAAATCTTTTCAACTTCTCGCAAAATGGACTTGAAGAACTCTAAAATCATTAAATAGAGAAGATCTCGAGCAAAAAAAAAACCCGAGGATCGTAACTTGATATTTTTTTAGATTGATAGAGACTGTAGCCACCCGTCACAGAAGTTACCATGTGAACAAGAGTTATGAGCCATATTAGTCATTAGTGTCAATATCTATAATATGGATGGTCCAAAAATACTAGATTTTTGGATAAAACTAGCATTTTTTTGATATTTTAGATATTAAAAGGCTACGAAAAATTTTAGAACAAGGTGCCATGTAAAAAAACAAGTGGTTTTTTCAATCGGTTTTGGAGATTTAATGCAAAAAGAAGGATTGGCAAAATCACGCATGTCGCAATCGTAGTTTACAGGTAACAAACAACACTCTGAACAGGGAGAAGGAGTGATCTAGAAGATTTTTGAGGATGTATCTTAGGGTTTTACCTTCCTTTCAGAGCCAATGGAACCATCAGATTGCATCTTGAAGCTTCAAATTGCTGATTTTGCCAAGACCCCCCTCTATAAAGAGCTCTTCTTCTCAGCTATAACCCTTCTTCTCTAATTTAGCTATAAATAAGAGGCATGGGGAGAAATTGAGAGAGGTCCGAGAAAGAGGGAAGAGGCCCTTCTCAAGAGTATAGAGCAAGAGGGAGGTAGACCCCCCTTCCCTCCCACCGCCCCCAAGAGGTTGCGAGAGGGAGCTAGAGAGGGGAAGAATTAGAAAGAGAGAAAGTGAGAGAGGGAAGAAGATCTTGAGAGGCTGTGAGGGTGGCAATTAGAGAGGAAATAAATTAACTAAACCTTCCCCTATCTTGATATTCAACTTAGCAAGTTGCTCTCATGATCTTCCATCTCAAATTCATTCAACGTTCTCTATCTCTCGAACCCGCTCGCAATGATGGTTATGAAAGCTATGAACTGCACGATGGTCTTTCCACCTCAGGGACTCCCGTATCTCTAGCAATACCCAAATGAGGTCTACCTTGGCTATGGAAGCTCTTAACTTGCACGATGGTGTGATTGTCATTGTTTGAAAGGATTATTTGTGTTTGCTAGAATCTAGATCTCTGATTAAAAACATTGACCAATGGGATAAAAGGAAAGATCACGCTAGGCTACTCCCAACCTAACTGCAAGACCTTACTCCAAGGGGATCATGATTATCACTTTGAGAGGCTTAGACTGGCTCCGTGGTGGAAAGGTTTGTCCGTAGGAATAGTCTCGACCAGTAGGAAATGTGGATGCCGGGGGGCTGTAGCCGTAAATTTCATATTATTCCTAGAATCTAACAAGCCCTTTTGCTACCTAGGATGGGATCATGGAATCCTAATACTAGTTACAAGGGAGGAATCTTAGTGGACAGAATACCCTTGTGGAATTCTGTTTATCTTCTATAGGATTGAAAAATATGAAAATTGTAATAAAATTTCAATATAATAAGGGAATTTATTTTTTATTCAAGGGTTATTTGAATTGTATACATGTGCATGAAATAAATTATGTGAAGGAACCTCTGGTTTAATGGACTAATTAAGGAAGCTGATTGTATATGTTTCAATAAATGTGTTGTAGGTAATTAAAAAACTAAAGATGATATGGTCATAAAAGGAAAGCAAGTGGGTGTGACCCTTGACGGGGGTCCATCCAATGGTAGGGTTTTTCTTGGTTAGCTGGGATCTTTTCTAAATTGGAGATAGAAATAGGAAGGCAATAAATTGACCAACTAGTCATTAGGTAGAATCGACTTGCATTGTTTTAGGGGGTCGGAATGGGATTTTGTCTTATGGGTAGGAGGGTTGAGGCATCGCACTCCCCTTTGTCTCCCATTCTCTTTAAACCAAGTGCAATGGAAAGTCTACTTCAATTCAAGTAATCTTGTAGGAAGTGGGAACTCGAAATTACTGACATTAGTTGGCTGTTAGGAGACATGTCTGATGCTAGGAACCCAAAAATTCAAGTCGATCCAAGTGGGTTTGGCCAAAACTCTTCTGTTGTTGCGATATAAACTCAATAGGGCCTAAGTAACAAACCCCGTGATACTCTAAGGGAGTGCTCATGCTATGCAGCATCATTTTGGAAAATCTATTGATGGACTACTAAAAGGTGTGCCTTGGATTGAGACTAGTGGACACCTAACAGTCCGATAAGTCATGCTTCTTTCATGTTTTGAGTTTCTAGGTTTTTTGTGATGCATTATGTAATGTGGATTAATCTTTGGTTGCTTTATATTGTAGAGTTTGTTCGATACTCTATTGCATTGGGATGAGCTCTTAAACATTGTGGAGTTGTAGCAGTCACTTAGATTTTTGGAGCACGCATACTTTCCTTTTTTGTCCCCATGGTCCATGCAGACTTGTTCTATGTAAGCTTTCTTAGATATATTTCTTATTATTTTTTGCCCCTATGGTCCATGGAGGCTTTTTCTATGTAAGCTTTCTTGCATATACTTTTTATTCTTTGTATGGACTCACATTTTGTGATATTTAAAGATATATTGGTCTATTTTGGTTTCTCCTCCCTTCATTGGTCCATATAGTCTTATGAGATGTTGTGACATACTGACCGCTAAATATAGTCGATAACATTTGGTGGTCAACTGGGATCTTTTCTAGCTGTCATCATCCACACTCCACTAGAATATTTGGACTTTGATAAGTTTAGGTGACCCGAGGTCCATCTCGTAGGGAAATGTCCTGCCTCAACCCATGAGGATTGACCTAAGTGTTTCCTGCTAACCTAACAATCTCCTATCTTTAGCTAGCTCATGTTTGGAGGTGTCCTTGTAAGAAGCTAAGAATAAGGAATTAGTGTAAATAATATTGATATTATGCCATGTCACACTGACATTGGTATAAAAGGAGAGGACATGTAATTTTACATATCTTTTTGACACATTAATACAATTACAAACTTTCTCTCCCTTCTTGCTCACAGCTTCTATGGCTTCCCCTTCTTTCCTGTCTTTCTCTCTCTAAATCTAGTCTTTCTCTCTCCTCGTCACTCTTCTTCTCTCTCTTCCTACAGTATTTCTCTCTCTTATGCAGTCTTCTCTCTCCTCTTTCTCTCTCCCTAGTTCTCTCTCTGACAAGTGGTATCAGAGCTTCGTTTTCAGATCCTTCCTTTTCTCTCTCTTTCTTTATATTTAATTTCTTGTCAATTTTAGGAAACCTTACTGTGTACATGTACAACATTGAAGAACCACCACAATCAAGAAGTACTAGACATGGCAGCTTTCTTGAAGTCCACACAGACCATGACAGCCTTTCTTGGAGTCTTAAATGGAGCTTGGACCAAAAATGGAGGCAAACAGACAAAGATGGCAGCTCCTTTTTAACAGGTTGGCCTGCAGCCAAGACTGCAACTAACCAATCAGCTTTAAGAATCCATTTCCCATCCAAATTTGCCATCAAGTACTTGAACGTTCTTTTTGCTGCACCCTTTTCATCTGTGCTTATAATCAAATGGGTAACACAAGGGCTCCAGTTCTTGTAAAACCTCGCTCCTGTGCAGCTTAAAAATGAAACTAACAAGCCAGTTGCTTTGGAGTCTAAACCAGAGCCACATTTGACCCAGTTGGAATCTCCACTGAATGTCAACTGCTCCATAGACATTTCAGTACAGGCTTCAACTATCCATAAAGATGGTACATATGGGGCAAAAAAAAAATCAGCATTAGCTTTAAGGTCGACCTCTCTGAAAGTCATTCCCACCTCACTTGGTTGCGCTTCCTGTTCAACTTCATTGCCAGTTTTTCTTCTCTTTGCGCTTTCATAAGGAAATTTGGAAGCTACATGTTCAGGGCACAAAGCCAAGAAATTTCCCTCATCCCATCTACACAATAAACCATGGGCAGGCCAACATAAATCTTGAGACTGTAGTCATCAGCAACATGAGATGTCAGAGTCATGAGAAGTGCTCCCTTGATCTGTGATTTCGGACCTGCATCAAGGGAGATCCATGCTTGTACCAGCTCTGCTTTCCGTGATGTCTCCTTTGCATCAAGAGAGTTTTTCAAGATGAGTCCAGCTAGCCTGCGGCACTCTGGAAGTTTCTCATTCTCTATAGACCCCACAAACTCAGGTAAAATGTCATCGAAATCTTTTGTAGATCCCGCAAGATCAGATGCTTGAAGTGATGAATATTGAGGAAGCTTAGAATTATGCTAGAGAGGAGGAGCTATGACGGGAACGCTTTAGGTGGATCAATATGAACAAAGTCGTCATCTAATTGAGCAGGATCACTACGCTGACAACATCACCACATCAATTCCGACCAATGTCAAAGAGAAGGGTAGAAGCAGCCTCTATGGTGTCTACCGAAAATTCAGACGTCTGACACAAAGAGATGATTGCAACTCAAAGGTAGGAGCCGGCTTGCTGGTTTGAGCCTTGGGCTTGGTAGCAGCCTTCACAGATTTGGCCTTCTTCGGAGCAGCTTTCTTAGGCGCTGCAGGCTTTGTAGGTGTAGATGCAGCGGGTTTCTTGACCTTGGTCTCGACACAGAAGATTTCTGATGGAGACTTCTAAAATCTGAATTGCACAGCTACTACAGATGGTACTTCATGTTTTCTAGTCTTGAACTGTATGCAGGGGTTGCTTTCGACTGGCAACAAAAGCTGATGGCCCCATAAGTGATGGTCCCAGGCTTTGCAATAACCATACCTCTAGCGATATCAGTTTTCTGTATACCTCTCAGAAGAATTCCTACATTGTTACTCGCCATGGCTCATCTAACAGTCTCTCCCATCTTCAACAGCCATAAAAAATGGCAAATCGACTTGTCTAACAACAGACACATTGGATTAATTCGAGGCCAGTAGCGTGGCAGCAAGTGGTTCCTGCCTCTACCCTTCCCTGGTGGTCGTGCAACCCGTACTGGCATCTGTGCAGGGACTTCTTTAGGAGTCTCAAGGGGGTCTACTTGGTGGTATTGGGGCTATTTGGGAGGAAAGTTTCTTTGCCTTTGACTTACTGAATGCCATGTAAAGGACTTTAACTGTTCTTTCTCCTCCTGAGAAAAAAAAAAATCAACAGAACTTGGGTAACTCGCAAGAGGCTTCATTTCAGAGCCATCAATATTAACACCTTTAGCACCATACAAGCCCAGTGACATAGCCAGATCCATTGTATGGTTCAAGCGTTTTACTACAAGATTGGCTTTGAGGAGTTCATCAAGCAAGCTCAAGTAATTGGGTATCTTCTTACCTTTGAATCTACTTGGTATGATTCAATTCATTGGGTACTTTGAAGCTTGCAACCAACTCAAGCTATATTGGAGTTCGTTTCTTGGTTAGCTCCATTTTGAAGCAACTATTGGAGTTCTCAATGCTTATGGGTTTTGCTTGATCAAGTGGTTGAGAGTATGTAGTAAGGCTCAGTTGGGCTATTTGTAGAGCACTTCTTGGATGTATCAAGGATGTAATTGCAGGGTTTTTGCATGTCTAATCAGTGTTCTTACTGATCTTAAGTGCCTTACAACTTACCCTAGATGAAAGGTAATGATTACGAGGGAAAATAGGGTCATTACAGTGCTAAACAGGGTGCAGTCCAAACAGGGACAGAATTGGGAAAGTTGCTACAAAAATTAGTAGCATCATTCTAACGACAAAGGAACAACTGGAATTGATACTAGACATCATAAGCTTCTAGTGGAGCCATCAAACGTCTCATTTGGACATATATTTCTCGAGCTAGAGCCTACTTAGTACCGACAATTCACTAGCAGTTCACTGTGGACAGTTCTAGAAATTCTTAAACAGAGAGGGGTATTGCTATTCCTAAATTCAAACCAAGATTTCTACTTGATACTAGACATCCTAACCTTCGAGTCAAGCTATCATACACCTTATTTGGACTTATATTTTTCAAGGAACAACATATCTCTTCAACTTGACTGCAATGGTAGCTAAGAACAATAGCTCCAGCTCTAGTGAACAAGGTTGGCTTCAAACACAGGCTAATATTGACAAACTTGGACAAGGTTGGCTTCAAACACAGGCTAGAATTGACAAACTTGGAGTTTTGGATGATCAGTGTATTGCTCTTATAAAGGCCGTTATGGAAAAAATAGCAAGACCTGAATCAAATGCTTATGCTTATGGACAACATCTATATACTGATGGTACACTTGAATCAAATGCTTATGCTTATGGACAACATGTATATGCTGATGGTACACACTATGATATACATGCATCTTATGAATATGAACAGCAACAACATGCAAATGAATATGAGTAGTATGCAAGTACATATGGACAGCATGTTAATGCTTATAAATATGATGTACCATATCATAATGCAGAGTATCATTCCATTGAACCTTGGCAGCAGAATGGTTATTATGGTCAACATGCTTATGCTTATGAGCATCCATCTCTTCAACAATAAGATTTGGATAATGAACAACATGATCAACAAGAGGATGAGCAAGAAGAAGACCAAGAAGATGTACGAGCCCAAGAAGATGTACAAGAAGGGAACAAAGATGAGCAAGATGTACAAGCTGATGGCATCTTCGTTGATGAATCACATGAAACACTTCCAGATGTAGATGGTCATGTTGAAGGTTTTAGACTCTTAGAGAAACCTCATGATGATATTTTTGGGCATCAGTTTACACTTAATCAAGGTCTACAACAGCCATTGAACGCATTTGATAATGAGTACCTTGATCATGGTTATGATGACTGGCACACGTCTGATGATGATATAATACATGATTTGGGCATACATGAATATGAAGATGGCATTGTGCTTCCCTATGATCCAGGGGATTATGGATGTGATAATGGATTTGATTATGGGGATACTTCATCGTATCCATTTGATCCGGGTGGATTGGAGTTTGTGGTTGAGAGGCATTCTATTCTTTTAGACAATCAGTATGACGGAATACCTTTTGATCCAGGAGGTTTTGAGCAGGGTTTTGCACCTTCATTAGGCCAACATCCATATTGGGGTTCAGAATTTTCATCTATGAGAGGCTTATTTGGCTGAAAATTAGTCCATTTATCTCTGGTTCTACTGCAGACAGTTTCTGGACAGCTTACTATTTTGGTTCTGCTTCAATTCCGGTTTGATTACAAAAGAAGGATATCTATATAGGTTGCAAGTATGTCTAATGAGTTTTCTTTTGACTCATAGCACACTTGATTGGATATGCCCATCACAAGATATCTCCATTTTACTACAGCACGTTTTGTAGTAGACAGCAAGTTGTCTATTTCTTGTAGGTGTCCTTTCTGGGAGTTATGATGGTTCAGTTTTCAGTTTTATAATTTCAAAATGGATGTTCATATGGCCTATTCACTCTTCCCACTTACGATCCTCTCTATTACTTAGTACAAACTAGTGCTTTTTCTATTTTTTGTAGCCCTTGTATCAGAGTAGTACTCTGTTTCATCTATCCTTTTCTAGTCTTTCAGGTTTGTTTTTGAGGACAAAAACTTTTGGGAAGGGATGGATTGTAAGAAGCTAAGAATAAGGAATTAGTGTAAATAATATTGATATTATGCCATGTCACACTGACATTGGTATAAAAGGAGAGGACATGTAATTTTACATATCTTTTTGACACATTAATACAATTACAAACTTTCTTTCCCTTCTTGCTCACAGCTTCTATGGCTTCCCCTTCTTTCCTGTCTTTCTCTCTCTAAATCTAGTCTTTCTCTCTCCTTGTCACTCTTCTTCTCTCTCTTCGTGCAGTCTTTCTCTCTCTTCTGCAGTCTTCTCTCTCCTCTTTCTCTCTCCCTAGTTCTCTCTCTGACAGTCCTTTGAGGGGCTTCTCATCCAAATAGAGAGAGGTCATTACCCTTGATTTATGGAGTGCGATGCTTTTTTCTAGTAATAGGCTCGGGTTCGTGGAACCCTGACGCATTGTGTAAGTCATTGTGTCCACTCTTATCAACTAGGGTTCTAAGATTCTGACCCTAGGGTAAGTCATTGTGTCCGCTCTTATCCTATTTTTCCCTTTCAATAAAGCACCTGACTCATCGGGTCCACCCTGCCATTGGATGCCCTTCGTCGAGAAAGGTTATTTGCCCGCTTCCCTTTAAACAATGTTTTCTTTAGTTATCTAAACAGAGTATACTACCACACTGTTGAACACATAAAAACAGCTTCATTAATTACCCTTTTAGCACAGGGTTTGTTTCACATCTTCATTAATTCACGACATGAAAACAGTGAAACTAGTATTTTCAAAACATTGGATAAAAGCATATTTATATATTTTTATTTCCGTCCTCAAAACCAAAGGTGCGTCCACTCTTAAAAAACCAGAGGAGTGTTTTTAGCCTGCATCTCTAGGCTCCAATGCAAAACTGCATTGATAACAGTACGGATTTCTTCTTAGTCTTAGCACCAATTACATATTCTAGGAATAAGTTCTGACCAGTGTCCCTCATGGTAATGAGTTGCCATAGGAGGGAATCTTCTGTACTGGACCGTTCATCCTAGGCACTGATTAGACGCTCTAGGCAAACCAAAAATAATATCCAGCTCGTTCGAGCTCTAGCAATTGACGCCAGGGGAAAGTCAACCACTAAAATCGCCCTTAATCTGGGCAATAATATTTCCTTCCATTAGTGAAGAAATCACAATCACATCTAGGTTTTGAAAATCAGAAGCCATCAACCATGTAATCCTTTGTAATCAATATTTCTTGAATAATTAATGCTACTAAAAATAATAATTTATAAAGCTGATTATAACTTTATCGAAAAGATTTTTCAATGACTTTGATTTTGACAACCAATAATTTTCTAAGGATTTCTATTCCCTGCTTATTTCTTTTTGCAGCTATTGAATTTTCTACGTGAAGACTTTGCTTAATTTGTTTTGCTAATTTTCTAAATTTTCAAAATTATGACACCAATTCTTTTTTTTCTTCGATTATATGATATTTTTTTCTAAGTTTACTAAATAAAAAATTTTCTATACTTCCATATTTATCTGTTTTGTCACCCAAGAGTTAGAAAATTCATTTCTAAGTAATAATTTATATTTCATATGTCGTCTAGGATAGTTTATGATTACGAAAGTCTTTCCATGGCTAAATTGATAGAAACTATTCTTATTTAAAGGAGTCTTCAATTCTATTAACAATTATCATTATCATAGAAATAAGTCGTATATGTTTAAACGTTCATAGAAACCATTATTTTTTAGTTAAGAGAATAATTGAAATTTCAATGATGCATCTAAATAATTATTACTATAACTAATTTGTCCTTAGTTAATATTTAATATTTCTAAGGATTCCACTAATGCCATTCTTATAAGTGTGATACTAAAATTTATGGTTAGCTCAATCATGGAAAGAATTTTAATATTCTATATATGTTTCTTTAATACTAATTTTAATATTCTAATAATATTAGTTTTTTAATAGATTACCTTGGATAAGTCTTAAATTAGATATGATGCTAAATAAGATTTTTGACTTAACATTTTATATAAAAGTTCATAAAGCATAATAGTTAGCATAACATTCTAAGTTAGAAAATTTTCAAGCATACTTATTTATTCTTTAGTATAACATTCTATGTTAAGATTTTTCTAGATTATAACAATTTTTTTAAAAAATTTTGACTTTATTATCCTATGTATATATACAACTAATTTTTTAAGTATTTCCAATGATTAGAACCCAATCTAACTTTAATTATAATTATAACTAAATCTTTTTATTAAAAAATAATTATCATTTGATTAAAAAAGATAATCAAAATGCTAATATTAAAAATCAAATTTGATCATTAATTTATTAAGCTTTTCTACTTTAAAGAATAATCTAATTCATGCTTTCAAGAATAAAATGTTTTTTTATTTTTCTAAAATAAAATAGTATTTTCTTAATTTATTTTAAAACCTAGTTTTGCTTAGGATTGTAGCCGACCATGCATGAAGTGAGGATATTGGTGATGTAGCCACATTTGGGGGTGATGCCACACCTCGTTTTCTTGGCGGCATGATGAGAATATTTTTGGATTTTAGAGAAAGAAGAAAAATTAAGAGAAGATTTTGGCAATGTAAGGGTGTCGTCTTCACTTCTTTGATCGCCCTTCTTCACAATAGAGTCTGTTTAGCTCCACACTCCATGCTCTTACATTGGAGGGGAGGGGTCTTATTTATAGGAGATGAAGGGGGGAGAGGAGTGTGGGATGTTGCCTACATAAGTGTGTAAAAGATGAGAATAAGGAATTAGTGTAAATAACATTGATATTATGCCATGTCACACTGACATTGGTATAAAAGGAGAGGACATGTAATTTTACATATCTTTTTGACACATTAATACAATTACAGTATTTCTCTCCCTTCTTGCTCACAGCTTCTATAGCTTCCTCATCTTTCTTGTCTTTCTCTCTCCAAATCTAGTCTTTCTCTCTCCTTGTCACTCTTATTCTCTCTCTTCCTGCAGTCTTCGCAGCATTGGAGGTTTGTGGAGAAGTTCCAAGGACCTCTTCGACCTACCCGGCTTCATTGATAATCTGTCCTGATCTTGTGGATGTTGTGATCACGTCCAGGCTCTCCATGGATTCCGCATTAGATGATAGCATAGCAAGGCCAGAACATGCTAGATGAATAGCTGTTGAAGTGCCCAATCCTGCAGAAGAATGTGCATCCTCTTGTACTACAGGCTCAAATTGGGTGCCCTGCATGTACATAGATTGGGTGACAGGAAGGCGATGTAAAGAGTCCACATGTGGAGTTTCCAAAGTAGTAGGCCTGTGAGGCATCGCCTTTCAGAATCAGGTCAACATGAACAAAGGGTTCACTCTGTCAGAGCCTTGTTGCTGCAGAAGCACCTTGAAAGCTAAATTTGTATTGTAGCTCCTTCCATCAAGGTAGTTTGCTTGGAAACTAGCTTGACAGCTAGCTTTACATTAGCCTGTTTACTTGCTTTCACATTATCACTGCTGTAAATAGATTTCTAAATTTCCTTAGACATGGAAGGTCCTGTTGAAACATGCAACAGTTTATCCATTTGATCCTGGAGCTTTTGCTCAACTGGTTGAATCTTCTCTATAAGAAGGCGAATTTCCACAAGGCGAGCAATCACAGGATGATCTTGAACAGATCATCTCTCTGACTTCATGATTGAGTAGAACAGTATGGACTGACAATAACACAAAAGCAGCATATGTTTTGTCTCTAGAAATTGGAGACCCTCCTTGGTCACAATATTTCCTACTTTGGCTTTGTTTAGAAGGGGTTCAATCTTACTTTGAAGTTCCTCTAATCCTTCTCGGAAACTGCAAGTAGTCCAACCAGTTCAGGATCCTTTAGCATAAAAAATGCTCCCTTGGCAAGATATGTAAGAAGGGTCTCTTCTGGTTGTGATGCCCCAAACAACTGCTTCAGGTCTCCATTCACAGCTGCAGCAAGCAGCCGTGCTATTCTTGTTTACTACAAGATTGGCTTTGAGGAGTTCATCAAGCAAGCTCAAGTAATTGGGTATCTTCTCACCTTTGAATCTACTTGGTATGATTCAATTCATTGGGTACTTTAAAGTTTGCAACCAACTCAAGATATATTGGAGTTTATTTCTTGGTTAGCTCCATTTTAAAACAACTATTGGAGTTCTCAATGCTTATGGGTTTTGCTTGATCAAATGGTTGAGAGTATGTAGTAAGGCTCAGTTGGGCTATTTGTAGAGCACTTCTTGGATGTATCAAGGATGTAATTGCAGGGTTTGTGCATGTCTAATCATTGTTCTTACTCATCTTAAGTGCCTTACAACTTTCCCTAGATGAAAGGTAATGATTACGAGGCAAAATAGGATCATTACAGTGCTAAACAGGGTGCAGTCCAAACAGGGACAGATTTGGAAAAGTTGCTATAGAAATTAGTAGCATCATTCTAACGACAAAGGAACAACTGGAATTGATACTAGACATCATAAGCTTCGAGTGGAGCCATCAAACGTCTCTTTTGGACACATATTTCTCGAGCTAGAGCCTATTTGGTACCGGCAATTCACTAACAGTTCACAGTGGACAGTTTTGGAAAATCTTAAAGAGAGAGGGGTACTGCTACTCCTAAATTCAAACCAGGATTTCTACTTGATACTAGACATCCTAACCTTCGAGTCAAGCTATCATACACCTTATTTGGACTTATATTTTTCAAGGAACAACATATCTCTTCAACTTGACTGCAATGGCAGCTGAGAACAATAGTTCCAGCTCCAATGAACAAGGTTGGCTTCAAACATAAGCTAGAATTGACAAACTTGGAGTTTTGACTGATCAGTGTATTGCTCTTATAAAGGCAGTTATGGAAAAAACAGCAAGACCTGAATCAAATGCTTATGCTCATGGCCAGCATCTATATACTGATGGTACACTTGAATCAAATGCTTATGCTTATGGACAACATGTATATGCTGATGGTACACACTATGATATACATGCATCTTATGAATATGAACAGCAACAACATGCAAATGAATATGAGCAGTATGCAAGTACATCTGGACAGCATGTTAATGCTTATAAATATGATGTACCATATCATAATGCAGAGTATCATTCCATTGAACCTTGGCAGCAGAATGGTTATTATGGTCAACATGCTTATGCTTATGAGCATCCATCTCTTCAACAATAAGATTTGGATAATGAACAACATGATCAACAAGAGGATGAGCAAGAAGAAGACCAAGAAGATGTACGAGCCCAAGAAGATGTACAAGAAGGGAACAAAGATGAGCAAGATGTACAAGCTGATGGCATCTTCGTTGATGAATCACATGAAACACTTCCAGATGTAGATGGTCATGTTGAAGGTTTTAGACTCTTAGAGAAACCTCATGATGATATTTTTGGGCATCAGTTTACACTTAATCAAGGTCTACAACAGCCATTGAACGCATTTGATAATGAGTACCTTGATCATGGTTATGATGACTGGCACACGTCTGATGATGATATAATACATGATTTGGGCATACATGAATATGAAGATGGCATTGTGCTTCCCTATGATCCAGGGGATTATGGATGTGATAATGGATTTGATTATGGGGATACTTCATCGTATCCATTTGATCCGGGTGGATTGGAGTTTGTGGTTGAGAGGCATTCTATTCTTTTAGACAATCAGTATGACGGAATACCTTTTGATCCAGGAGGTTTTGAGCAGGGTTTTGCACCTTCATTAGGCCAACATCCATATTGGGGTTCAGAATTTTCATCTATGAGAGGCTTATTTGGCTGAAAATTAGTCCATTTATCTCTGGTTCTACTGCAGACAGTTTCTGGACAGCTTACTATTTTGGTTCTGCTTCAATTCCGGTTTGATTACAAAAGAAGGATATCTATATAGGTTGCAAGTATGTCTAATGAGTTTTCTTTTGACTCATAGCACACTTGATTGGATATGCCCATCACAAGATATCTCCATTTTACTACAGCACGTTTTGTAGTAGACAGCAAGTTGTCTATTTCTTGTAGGTGTCCTTTCTGGGAGTTATGATGGTTCAGTTTTCAGTTTTATAATTTCAAAATGGATGTTCATATGGCCTATTCACTCTTCCCACTTACGATCCTCTCTATTACTTAGTACAAACTAGTGCTTTTTCTATTTTTTGTAGCCCTTGTATCAGAGTAGTACTCTGTTTCATCTATCCTTTTCTAGTCTTTCAGGTTTGTTTTTGAGGACAAAAACTTTTGGGAAGGGATGGATTGTAAGAAGCTAAGAATAAGGAATTAGTGTAAATAATATTGATATTATGCCATGTCACACTGACATTGGTATAAAAGGAGAGGACATGTAATTTTACATATCTTTTTGACACATTAATACAATTACAAACTTTCTTTCCCTTCTTGCTCACAGCTTCTATGGCTTCCCCTTCTTTCCTGTCTTTCTCTCTCTAAATCTAGTCTTTCTCTCTCCTTGTCACTCTTCTTCTCTCTCTTCGTGCAGTCTTTCTCTCTCTTCTGCAGTCTTCTCTCTCCTCTTTCTCTCTCCCTAGTTCTCTCTCTGACAGTCCTTTGAGGGGCTTCTCATCCAAATAGAGAGAGGTCATTACCCTTGATTTATGGAGTGCGATGCTTTTTTCTAGTAATAGGCTCGGGTTCGTGGAACCCTGACGCATTGTGTAAGTCATTGTGTCCACTCTTATCAACTAGGGTTCTAAGATTCTGACCCTAGGGTAAGTCATTGTGTCCGCTCTTATCCTATTTTTCCCTTTCAATAAAGCACCTGACTCATCGGGTCCACCCTGCCATTGGATGCCCTTCGTCGAGAAAGGTTATTTGCCCGCTTCCCTTTAAACAATGTTTTCTTTAGTTATCTAAACAGAGTATACTACCACACTGTTGAACACATAAAAACAGCTTCATTAATTACCCTTTTAGCACAGGGTTTGTTTCACATCTTCATTAATTCACGACATGAAAACAGTGAAACTAGTATTTTCAAAACATTGGATAAAAGCATATTTATATATTTTTATTTCCGTCCTCAAAACCAAAGGTGCGTCCACTCTTAAAAAACCAGAGGAGTGTTTTTAGCCTGCATCTCTAGGCTCCAATGCAAAACTGCATTGATAACAGTACGGATTTCTTCTTAGTCTTAGCACCAATTACATATTCTAGGAATAAGTTCTGACCAGTGTCCCTCATGGTAATGAGTTGCCATAGGAGGGAATCTTCTGTACTGGACCGTTCATCCTAGGCACTGATTAGACGCTCTAGGCAAACCAAAAATAATATCCAGCTCGTTCGAGCTCTAGCAATTGACGCCAGGGGAAAGTCAACCACTAAAATCGCCCTTAATCTGGGCAATAATATTTCCTTCCATTAGTGAAGAAATCACAATCACATCTAGGTTTTGAAAATCAGAAGCCATCAACCATGTAATCCTTTGTAATCAATATTTCTTGAATAATTAATGCTACTAAAAATAATAATTTATAAAGCTGATTATAACTTTATCGAAAAGATTTTTCAATGACTTTGATTTTGACAACCAATAATTTTCTAAGGATTTCTATTCCCTGCTTATTTCTTTTTGCAGCTATTGAATTTTCTACGTGAAGACTTTGCTTAATTTGTTTTGCTAATTTTCTAAATTTTCAAAATTATGACACCAATTCTTTTTTTTCTTCGATTATATGATATTTTTTTCTAAGTTTACTAAATAAAAAATTTTCTATACTTCCATATTTATCTGTTTTGTCACCCAAGAGTTAGAAAATTCATTTCTAAGTAATAATTTATATTTCATATGTCGTCTAGGATAGTTTATGATTACGAAAGTCTTTCCATGGCTAAATTGATAGAAACTATTCTTATTTAAAGGAGTCTTCAATTCTATTAACAATTATCATTATCATAGAAATAAGTCGTATATGTTTAAACGTTCATAGAAACCATTATTTTTTAGTTAAGAGAATAATTGAAATTTCAATGATGCATCTAAATAATTATTACTATAACTAATTTGTCCTTAGTTAATATTTAATATTTCTAAGGATTCCACTAATGCCATTCTTATAAGTGTGATACTAAAATTTATGGTTAGCTCAATCATGGAAAGAATTTTAATATTCTATATATGTTTCTTTAATACTAATTTTAATATTCTAATAATATTAGTTTTTTAATAGATTACCTTGGATAAGTCTTAAATTAGATATGATGCTAAATAAGATTTTTGACTTAACATTTTATATAAAAGTTCATAAAGCATAATAGTTAGCATAACATTCTAAGTTAGAAAATTTTCAAGCATACTTATTTATTCTTTAGTATAACATTCTATGTTAAGATTTTTCTAGATTATAACAATTTTTTTAAAAAATTTTGACTTTATTATCCTATGTATATATACAACTAATTTTTTAAGTATTTCCAATGATTAGAACCCAATCTAACTTTAATTATAATTATAACTAAATCTTTTTATTAAAAAATAATTATCATTTGATTAAAAAAGATAATCAAAATGCTAATATTAAAAATCAAATTTGATCATTAATTTATTAAGCTTTTCTACTTTAAAGAATAATCTAATTCATGCTTTCAAGAATAAAATGTTTTTTTATTTTTCTAAAATAAAATAGTATTTTCTTAATTTATTTTAAAACCTAGTTTTGCTTAGGATTGTAGCCGACCATGCATGAAGTGAGGATATTGGTGATGTAGCCACATTTGGGGGTGATGCCACACCTCGTTTTCTTGGCGGCATGATGAGAATATTTTTGGATTTTAGAGAAAGAAGAAAAATTAAGAGAAGATTTTGGCAATGTAAGGGTGTCGTCTTCACTTCTTTGATCGCCCTTCTTCACAATAGAGTCTGTTTAGCTCCACACTCCATGCTCTTACATTGGAGGGGAGGGGTCTTATTTATAGGAGATGAAGGGGGGAGAGGAGTGTGGGATGTTGCCTACATAAGTGTGTAAAAGATGAGAATAAGGAATTAGTGTAAATAACATTGATATTATGCCATGTCACACTGACATTGGTATAAAAGGAGAGGACATGTAATTTTACATATCTTTTTGACACATTAATACAATTACAGTATTTCTCTCCCTTCTTGCTCACAGCTTCTATAGCTTCCTCATCTTTCTTGTCTTTCTCTCTCCAAATCTAGTCTTTCTCTCTCCTTGTCACTCTTATTCTCTCTCTTCCTGCAGTCTTCGCAGCATTGGAGGTTTGTGGAGAAGTTCCAAGGACCTCTTCGACCTACCCGGCTTCATTGATAATCTGTCCTGATCTTGTGGATGTTGTGATCACGTCCAGGCTCTCCATGGATTCCGCATTAGATGATAGCATAGCAAGGCCAGAACATGCTAGATGAATAGCTGTTGAAGTGCCCAATCCTGCAGAAGAATGTGCATCCTCTTGTACTACAGGCTCAAATTGGGTGCCCTGCATGTACATAGATTGGGTGACAGGAAGGCGATGTAAAGAGTCCACATGTGGAGTTTCCAAAGTAGTAGGCCTGTGAGGCATCGCCTTTCAGAATCAGGTCAACATGAACAAAGGGTTCACTCTGTCAGAGCCTTGTTGCTGCAGAAGCACCTTGAAAGCTAAATTTGTATTGTAGCTCCTTCCATCAAGGTAGTTTGCTTGGAAACTAGCTTGACAGCTAGCTTTACATTAGCCTGTTTACTTGCTTTCACATTATCACTGCTGTAAATAGATTTCTAAATTTCCTTAGACATGGAAGGTCCTGTTGAAACATGCAACAGTTTATCCATTTGATCCTGGAGCTTTTGCTCAACTGGTTGAATCTTCTCTATAAGAAGGCGAATTTCCACAAGGCGAGCAATCACAGGATGATCTTGAACAGATCATCTCTCTGACTTCATGATTGAGTAGAACAGTATGGACTGACAATAACACAAAAGCAGCATATGTTTTGTCTCTAGAAATTGGAGACCCTCCTTGGTCACAATATTTCCTACTTTGGCTTTGTTTAGAAGGGGTTCAATCTTACTTTGAAGTTCCTCTAATCCTTCTCGGAAACTGCAAGTAGTCCAACCAGTTCAGGATCCTTTAGCATAAAAAATGCTCCCTTGGCAAGATATGTAAGAAGGGTCTCTTC
Organism: Lygodium microphyllum; assembly: GCF_053477565.2. NCBI lineage: Eukaryota > Viridiplantae > Streptophyta > Polypodiopsida > Schizaeales > Lygodiaceae > Lygodium > Lygodium microphyllum. The sequence continues at coordinate 118,802,398 of NC_141163.1, forward strand.
TGGTTGTGATGCCCCAAACAACTGCTTCAGGTCTCCATTCACAGCTGCAGCAAGCAGCCGTGCTATTCTTGTTTACTACAAGATTGGCTTTGAGGAGTTCATCAAGCAAGCTCAAGTAATTGGGTATCTTCTCACCTTTGAATCTACTTGGTATGATTCAATTCATTGGGTACTTTAAAGTTTGCAACCAACTCAAGATATATTGGAGTTTATTTCTTGGTTAGCTCCATTTTAAAACAACTATTGGAGTTCTCAATGCTTATGGGTTTTGCTTGATCAAATGGTTGAGAGTATGTAGTAAGGCTCAGTTGGGCTATTTGTAGAGCACTTCTTGGATGTATCAAGGATGTAATTGCAGGGTTTGTGCATGTCTAATCATTGTTCTTACTCATCTTAAGTGCCTTACAACTTTCCCTAGATGAAAGGTAATGATTACGAGGCAAAATAGGATCATTACAGTGCTAAACAGGGTGCAGTCCAAACAGGGACAGATTTGGAAAAGTTGCTATAGAAATTAGTAGCATCATTCTAACGACAAAGGAACAACTGGAATTGATACTAGACATCATAAGCTTCGAGTGGAGCCATCAAACGTCTCTTTTGGACACATATTTCTCGAGCTAGAGCCTATTTGGTACCGGCAATTCACTAACAGTTCACAGTGGACAGTTTTGGAAAATCTTAAAGAGAGAGGGGTACTGCTACTCCTAAATTCAAACCAGGATTTCTACTTGATACTAGACATCCTAACCTTCGAGTCAAGCTATCATACACCTTATTTGGACTTATATTTTTCAAGGAACAACATATCTCTTCAACTTGACTGCAATGGCAGCTGAGAACAATAGTTCCAGCTCCAATGAACAAGGTTGGCTTCAAACATAAGCTAGAATTGACAAACTTGGAGTTTTGACTGATCAGTGTATTGCTCTTATAAAGGCAGTTATGGAAAAAACAGCAAGACCTGAATCAAATGCTTATGCTCATGGCCAGCATCTATATACTGATGGTACACTTGAATCAAATGCTTATGCTTATGGACAACATGTATATGCTGATGGTACACACTATGATATACATGCATCTTATGAATATGAACAGCAACAACATGCAAATGAATATGAGCAGTATGCAAGTACATCTGGACAGCATGTTAATGCTTATAAATATGATGTACCATATCATAATGCAGAGTATCATTCCATTGAACCTTGGCAGCAGAATGGTTATTATGGTCAACATGCTTATGCTTATGAGCATCCATCTCTTCAACAATAAGATTTGGATAATGAACAACATGATCAACAAGAGGATGAGCAAGAAGAAGACCAAGAAGATGTACGAGCCCAAGAAGATGTACAAGAAGGGAACAAAGATGAGCAAGATGTACAAGCTGATGGCATCTTCGTTGATGAATCACATGAAACACTTCCAGATGTAGATGGTCATGTTGAAGGTTTTAGACTCTTAGAGAAACCTCATGATGATATTTTTGGGCATCAGTTTACACTTAATCAAGGTCTACAACAGCCATTGAACGCATTTGATAATGAGTACCTTGATCATGGTTATGATGACTGGCACACGTCTGATGATGATATAATACATGATTTGGGCATACATGAATATGAAGATGGCATTGTGCTTCCCTATGATCCAGGGGATTATGGATGTGATAATGGATTTGATTATGGGGATACTTCATCGTATCCATTTGATCCGGGTGGATTGGAGTTTGTGGTTGAGAGGCATTCTATTCTTTTAGACAATCAGTATGACGGAATACCTTTTGATCCAGGAGGTTTTGAGCAGGGTTTTGCACCTTCATTAGGCCAACATCCATATTGGGGTTCAGAATTTTCATCTATGAGAGGCTTATTTGGCTGAAAATTAGTCCATTTATCTCTGGTTCTACTGCAGACAGTTTCTGGACAGCTTACTATTTTGGTTCTGCTTCAATTCCGGTTTGATTACAAAAGAAGGATATCTATATAGGTTGCAAGTATGTCTAATGAGTTTTCTTTTGACTCATAGCACACTTGATTGGATATGCCCATCACAAGATATCTCCATTTTACTACAGCACGTTTTGTAGTAGACAGCAAGTTGTCTATTTCTTGTAGGTGTCCTTTCTGGGAGTTATGATGGTTCAGTTTTCAGTTTTATAATTTCAAAATGGATGTTCATATGGCCTATTCACTCTTCCCACTTACGATCCTCTCTATTACTTAGTACAAACTAGTGCTTTTTCTATTTTTTGTAGCCCTTGTATCAGAGTAGTACTCTGTTTCATCTATCCTTTTCTAGTCTTTCAGGTTTGTTTTTGAGGACAAAAACTTTTGGGAAGGGATGGATTGTAAGAAGCTAAGAATAAGGAATTAGTGTAAATAATATTGATATTATGCCATGTCACACTGACATTGGTATAAAAGGAGAGGACATGTAATTTTACATATCTTTTTGACACATTAATACAATTACAAACTTTCTTTCCCTTCTTGCTCACAGCTTCTATGGCTTCCCCTTCTTTCCTGTCTTTCTCTCTCTAAATCTAGTCTTTCTCTCTCCTTGTCACTCTTCTTCTCTCTCTTCGTGCAGTCTTTCTCTCTCTTCTGCAGTCTTCTCTCTCCTCTTTCTCTCTCCCTAGTTCTCTCTCTGACAGTCCTTTGAGGGGCTTCTCATCCAAATAGAGAGAGGTCATTACCCTTGATTTATGGAGTGCGATGCTTTTTTCTAGTAATAGGCTCGGGTTCGTGGAACCCTGACGCATTGTGTAAGTCATTGTGTCCACTCTTATCAACTAGGGTTCTAAGATTCTGACCCTAGGGTAAGTCATTGTGTCCGCTCTTATCCTATTTTTCCCTTTCAATAAAGCACCTGACTCATCGGGTCCACCCTGCCATTGGATGCCCTTCGTCGAGAAAGGTTATTTGCCCGCTTCCCTTTAAACAATGTTTTCTTTAGTTATCTAAACAGAGTATACTACCACACTGTTGAACACATAAAAACAGCTTCATTAATTACCCTTTTAGCACAGGGTTTGTTTCACATCTTCATTAATTCACGACATGAAAACAGTGAAACTAGTATTTTCAAAACATTGGATAAAAGCATATTTATATATTTTTATTTCCGTCCTCAAAACCAAAGGTGCGTCCACTCTTAAAAAACCAGAGGAGTGTTTTTAGCCTGCATCTCTAGGCTCCAATGCAAAACTGCATTGATAACAGTACGGATTTCTTCTTAGTCTTAGCACCAATTACATATTCTAGGAATAAGTTCTGACCAGTGTCCCTCATGGTAATGAGTTGCCATAGGAGGGAATCTTCTGTACTGGACCGTTCATCCTAGGCACTGATTAGACGCTCTAGGCAAACCAAAAATAATATCCAGCTCGTTCGAGCTCTAGCAATTGACGCCAGGGGAAAGTCAACCACTAAAATCGCCCTTAATCTGGGCAATAATATTTCCTTCCATTAGTGAAGAAATCACAATCACATCTAGGTTTTGAAAATCAGAAGCCATCAACCATGTAATCCTTTGTAATCAATATTTCTTGAATAATTAATGCTACTAAAAATAATAATTTATAAAGCTGATTATAACTTTATCGAAAAGATTTTTCAATGACTTTGATTTTGACAACCAATAATTTTCTAAGGATTTCTATTCCCTGCTTATTTCTTTTTGCAGCTATTGAATTTTCTACGTGAAGACTTTGCTTAATTTGTTTTGCTAATTTTCTAAATTTTCAAAATTATGACACCAATTCTTTTTTTTCTTCGATTATATGATATTTTTTTCTAAGTTTACTAAATAAAAAATTTTCTATACTTCCATATTTATCTGTTTTGTCACCCAAGAGTTAGAAAATTCATTTCTAAGTAATAATTTATATTTCATATGTCGTCTAGGATAGTTTATGATTACGAAAGTCTTTCCATGGCTAAATTGATAGAAACTATTCTTATTTAAAGGAGTCTTCAATTCTATTAACAATTATCATTATCATAGAAATAAGTCGTATATGTTTAAACGTTCATAGAAACCATTATTTTTTAGTTAAGAGAATAATTGAAATTTCAATGATGCATCTAAATAATTATTACTATAACTAATTTGTCCTTAGTTAATATTTAATATTTCTAAGGATTCCACTAATGCCATTCTTATAAGTGTGATACTAAAATTTATGGTTAGCTCAATCATGGAAAGAATTTTAATATTCTATATATGTTTCTTTAATACTAATTTTAATATTCTAATAATATTAGTTTTTTAATAGATTACCTTGGATAAGTCTTAAATTAGATATGATGCTAAATAAGATTTTTGACTTAACATTTTATATAAAAGTTCATAAAGCATAATAGTTAGCATAACATTCTAAGTTAGAAAATTTTCAAGCATACTTATTTATTCTTTAGTATAACATTCTATGTTAAGATTTTTCTAGATTATAACAATTTTTTTAAAAAATTTTGACTTTATTATCCTATGTATATATACAACTAATTTTTTAAGTATTTCCAATGATTAGAACCCAATCTAACTTTAATTATAATTATAACTAAATCTTTTTATTAAAAAATAATTATCATTTGATTAAAAAAGATAATCAAAATGCTAATATTAAAAATCAAATTTGATCATTAATTTATTAAGCTTTTCTACTTTAAAGAATAATCTAATTCATGCTTTCAAGAATAAAATGTTTTTTTATTTTTCTAAAATAAAATAGTATTTTCTTAATTTATTTTAAAACCTAGTTTTGCTTAGGATTGTAGCCGACCATGCATGAAGTGAGGATATTGGTGATGTAGCCACATTTGGGGGTGATGCCACACCTCGTTTTCTTGGCGGCATGATGAGAATATTTTTGGATTTTAGAGAAAGAAGAAAAATTAAGAGAAGATTTTGGCAATGTAAGGGTGTCGTCTTCACTTCTTTGATCGCCCTTCTTCACAATAGAGTCTGTTTAGCTCCACACTCCATGCTCTTACATTGGAGGGGAGGGGTCTTATTTATAGGAGATGAAGGGGGGAGAGGAGTGTGGGATGTTGCCTACATAAGTGTGTAAAAGATGAGAATAAGGAATTAGTGTAAATAACATTGATATTATGCCATGTCACACTGACATTGGTATAAAAGGAGAGGACATGTAATTTTACATATCTTTTTGACACATTAATACAATTACAGTATTTCTCTCCCTTCTTGCTCACAGCTTCTATAGCTTCCTCATCTTTCTTGTCTTTCTCTCTCCAAATCTAGTCTTTCTCTCTCCTTGTCACTCTTATTCTCTCTCTTCCTGCAGTCTTCGCAGCATTGGAGGTTTGTGGAGAAGTTCCAAGGACCTCTTCGACCTACCCGGCTTCATTGATAATCTGTCCTGATCTTGTGGATGTTGTGATCACGTCCAGGCTCTCCATGGATTCCGCATTAGATGATAGCATAGCAAGGCCAGAACATGCTAGATGAATAGCTGTTGAAGTGCCCAATCCTGCAGAAGAATGTGCATCCTCTTGTACTACAGGCTCAAATTGGGTGCCCTGCATGTACATAGATTGGGTGACAGGAAGGCGATGTAAAGAGTCCACATGTGGAGTTTCCAAAGTAGTAGGCCTGTGAGGCATCGCCTTTCAGAATCAGGTCAACATGAACAAAGGGTTCACTCTGTCAGAGCCTTGTTGCTGCAGAAGCACCTTGAAAGCTAAATTTGTATTGTAGCTCCTTCCATCAAGGTAGTTTGCTTGGAAACTAGCTTGACAGCTAGCTTTACATTAGCCTGTTTACTTGCTTTCACATTATCACTGCTGTAAATAGATTTCTAAATTTCCTTAGACATGGAAGGTCCTGTTGAAACATGCAACAGTTTATCCATTTGATCCTGGAGCTTTTGCTCAACTGGTTGAATCTTCTCTATAAGAAGGCGAATTTCCACAAGGCGAGCAATCACAGGATGATCTTGAACAGATCATCTCTCTGACTTCATGATTGAGTAGAACAGTATGGACTGACAATAACACAAAAGCAGCATATGTTTTGTCTCTAGAAATTGGAGACCCTCCTTGGTCACAATATTTCCTACTTTGGCTTTGTTTAGAAGGGGTTCAATCTTACTTTGAAGTTCCTCTAATCCTTCTCGGAAACTGCAAGTAGTCCAACCAGTTCAGGATCCTTTAGCATAAAAAATGCTCCCTTGGCAAGATATGTAAGAAGGGTCTCTTCTGGTTGTGATGCCCCAAACAACTGCTTCAGGTCTCCATTCACAGCTGCAGCAAGCAGCCGTGCTATTCTTGTTTACTACAAGATTGGCTTTGAGGAGTTCATCAAGCAAGCTCAAGTAATTGGGTATCTTCTCACCTTTGAATCTACTTGGTATGATTCAATTCATTGGGTACTTTAAAGTTTGCAACCAACTCAAGATATATTGGAGTTTATTTCTTGGTTAGCTCCATTTTAAAACAACTATTGGAGTTCTCAATGCTTATGGGTTTTGCTTGATCAAATGGTTGAGAGTATGTAGTAAGGCTCAGTTGGGCTATTTGTAGAGCACTTCTTGGATGTATCAAGGATGTAATTGCAGGGTTTGTGCATGTCTAATCATTGTTCTTACTCATCTTAAGTGCCTTACAACTTTCCCTAGATGAAAGGTAATGATTACGAGGCAAAATAGGATCATTACAGTGCTAAACAGGGTGCAGTCCAAACAGGGACAGATTTGGAAAAGTTGCTATAGAAATTAGTAGCATCATTCTAACGACAAAGGAACAACTGGAATTGATACTAGACATCATAAGCTTCGAGTGGAGCCATCAAACGTCTCTTTTGGACACATATTTCTCGAGCTAGAGCCTATTTGGTACCGGCAATTCACTAACAGTTCACAGTGGACAGTTTTGGAAAATCTTAAAGAGAGAGGGGTACTGCTACTCCTAAATTCAAACCAGGATTTCTACTTGATACTAGACATCCTAACCTTCGAGTCAAGCTATCATACACCTTATTTGGACTTATATTTTTCAAGGAACAACATATCTCTTCAACTTGACTGCAATGGCAGCTGAGAACAATAGTTCCAGCTCCAATGAACAAGGTTGGCTTCAAACATAAGCTAGAATTGACAAACTTGGAGTTTTGACTGATCAGTGTATTGCTCTTATAAAGGCAGTTATGGAAAAAACAGCAAGACCTGAATCAAATGCTTATGCTCATGGCCAGCATCTATATACTGATGGTACACTTGAATCAAATGCTTATGCTTATGGACAACATGTATATGCTGATGGTACACACTATGATCTACATGCATCTTATGAATATGAACAACAACAACAACATGTAAATGAATATGAGCAGTATGCAAGTACATCTGGACAGCATGTTAATGCTTATAAATATGATGTACCATATCATAATGCAGAGTATCATTCCATTGAACCTTGGCAGCAGAATGGTTATTATGGTCAACATGCTTATGCTTATGAGCATCCATCTCTTTAGCAAAATAGTTATGATTATACTTGTGAAGCTCTCTTGGTTGACCAGCCCAGTTCTTATGGATGTGACAGAAATGGTTATGCTTATCAGTGCACTTCTAGCTTTGATCAACAGCAACCAAGTGATTATGACCAATGCAATGGGATCAATGATCAAAGGCAACATGCTTATGTATATGAGCAGCAAACATCAGTGGAAGCAAATGCATATACTCAACCAAACTGTCCGTCTGATGTGCAACAGGGCTATTATCACCATATGTAGTATGGACAGCATGAGCAATATGGTCATGAGTATGGACAGCCATCTGCTGTACATGATGAGCATGGACAGCCATCTGTTATACATGAGCAGCAAGATGACTATGAGCAGCATGTCAAAACTATCATAGAGCTGACCAATGGTGATGAACAGGTGTGTAAATTGCTATCTAAGGCTAAACCCGTTAGACACCTTACTAGTGATACGATATGGGAACTGCATGCTGCGGGCTTATGCTATCGATGTGCTAAGCCACTATCTTGTAATCACCAAGCCACATGTAGGGCAAAGTCTGCCAAAATATTCTTGGTATTTGAATATTATGATGCAAATGATGGATAACATCTTGTTGAAGACCATTTTGGTATGAGTCCACAACAAGAAGTTCAGTTCAAGAAGGCAGATTATGGACAGCATGTGGATTTGGATGATCATCATGCAATGGTGACTTCGTTAGTGAGTACCATCATGATGATCATGCTTTCAGTAGTATTTGATTTCGATCTTGTGAAAGTTGATCCAATGCATGGCAATGATACAACTTTTCCTTTTGATCCGGGTGGCTACAGGTTGATTTTGACTTTTTGTATAGATCAGTACTACTATTGAGTATTAGGTAATCTTTTCCTTTACCACTTGTAATGCTGTACAGAGTAGTACTCTGCAGCCCCCCCACTTGGCTATACCAATAAGTCCAATATTTGTTTTTGAGGACAAAAACCTTCATTTTGAGTGGGGATGGATTGTAAGAAGATGAGAATAAGGAATTAGTGTAAATAACATTGATATTATGCCATGTCACACTGACATTGGTATTAAAGGAGAGGACATGTAATTTTACATATCTTTTTGACACTTTAGTACAATTACAGTCTTTCTCTCCCTTCTTGCTCACAGCTTCTATGGCTTCCTCATTTTTCTTGTCTTTCTCTCTCCAAATCTAGTATTTCTCTCTCCTCGTCACTCTTATTCTCTCTTATTGCAGTCTTTCTCTCTCCTCTGCAGTCTTCTCTCTCCTCTTCCTCTCTCCCTGGTTCTCTCTCTGACAAAGTGGCATTTGAGGTATCACATGGTGGCACCATAAAAATGATGGGTGATGGGTTGATTAATTGGGTGTCAGCTTATTAAAATTTCTTAAATTCTTTTTAACATGAAAATGCCATGAGAATGATATTTCTAGTGAGGTGGTAGTTTGGTATTTTTCAAAAAAAATCTCATTTTTTATTTTAAGAGAAAATTAGAAAGAGGATATGAGGTTCCCTGATGAGGTTGGAAGTGGCTAAAAATGTCCCAATTTTTTTAAAATAAAAATTGGAAAATTTGGAGGAGGAGTATTGATGTGGCAACTTAGGAATTTTCAATCAATAAAAAAAATCTCATTTTTGAAAATTTCATGAAAATTTAGGATATGAGAAATGAGGTGTCTTGTGGAGGTTTAAAAATACTAGGATTTTTTAAAAAAATTAATATGATAGTTGAAAAAAATAAAAAAATGAGTATTTATGTGGCAAGAGATGGAAGAAAAAGTATATACTCTTTCTAATCATTGCTTATCTCTCTCTTACCATGTGTCATTCTCTTGTAAAGTCCTACTTACAATTGAACTCTCTCTCTTTTAGTTAACTACTCTTTGGCTTTTAGTTAAAATTAGACTAATTGAATGCTTTTTCTTTTCTTCCCATTTTTCCTTTTCATGCATGCATAATTTTTTACGTGTTTTGTCGACGACTAAGGTGGAGTTTTCATGATAAGGAATAACACACATACACTATTGAAAATAATTAGCCAATGTTTGCAAAAACTATTCTTTTTGCATGTGTTCGCGTGCTTTTAAGTAAATGCACAACCATATATCAAGAATGAGTTCACAAGAGTAATTTATTTATTTATTTATGAAATGTGCATGCACGTGTTATACGTGTGCACATATGCCTAAGGAGGAGTTCACATGGATAACTTATCCCCAACACCGGTTCGGTACTTTTAAGGCTTAAGTCATTTGGCTAGTGGGAGGGGGGGGGGGGGGGGGGGCGGAGGGGGGGGAGTTCATGCAAGGATCAACGATTTTGCTCGTGTGAAAATTGCCATGGGAGAAAATTTTTGTGTGTACATTTTGTGTTGTCCAGGCGGTTTGTTACATATGTCATTGTCAATATTAAACTTATTTGAAAATTGAATCAACAAATCCTTTCTTTCTAGCATCTCATGATGCACGTTTCTCAATAATAATTGTATACTTAATTTATAAATGATTTATGGAATATTTTTTAACACTTAGTTGGAAGGGTAGAAAGGATGTATATTCTACCACCCAATTTTTTTTCCTCTGCAATTGTTGCTATTAACATCACAAATAAACTTACACATGTCATTATTTGTATCACTAGCAATACATATAGCGACGGTTCTGTAGAGATGTGTATACCGATGGTTTTAGCGATGGCAAGGGATACTTGTCTAGATAAATTATTCCATCGCTTTAAACATCAATATATGGCCCATATCTTGTAGTGGATGAAATAGAACCTAAGCCAATAAAGTGGCTTGAAGCCACTTTTGTGGCAAATTACAAGACTAGTGTTAATCCAACAAACTTTATTTCTATATCTCTTTTTTATTATAGGATTGCTATGATGAGCCATTATAGAAGGATGAGATGTTTGATTAGAGATCTTATCATATTGTGCTAAAAAAATCAAAGATCTCATCATGTTGTACTCAATCTCATGTATTTTTTTAATGTATAAATTTACAAATCATGTTGTACTCATTTTATATGTATGGATATACAAAGTTTGCAACATTAGCTCTTTTAAATACATTCCATTGGGGCTTACTATTCTATTTTTGGACTTAATTAGTTATGATCATTTATGTTTGTATGTGTCCATTGGATTTTATATATGTTTATGCACTAATGCACTCTAATAGTAGACATGGATATCAAAGGGCTAGATCCTTGCTAAAGCTTTATTCTCTTTTCAATTGTTGGTATATCCCTTGATACGATTTTTTTTGTAAGCATTGGAATAAGAATCAATAATATGGTTGATATATATTGCTATTTATTTTGACACTCTTTTCATTGCTTATTTTGACGTGTACACTGACATAGCTTCACCTACACTCATAAACTATATTCTTTTAGGAATAATATTAGGACTTGCTAGAAGCGTGGTCTTAAAAAACACAAGGATCCCTTAGAGCCAATTATTTATAAATTACAATACTTTCTTGCTATTCAAACATTTAGGTCTATTTAATTAGTAATGTATTAATGTGTGTATACGCGCTTCAACAAAGCATAGCTAAAGAGCTAATGCATCAATTAAATTACACAATGTTGCAAAGAATAATTTGAAAGATAAGAAGGTAAAATCCATATTCAATGTATTAAAAGCCAACGTTAGCAATATTTTAACCCAGTTTACAAGAAATAGCTAAGGCATAACCAAGTAAAACGTATTCACAAAGGAGGGGTATTGCTTGTTACCTGTAAGCCAAGTAATCAAATTATTAGTAAGGACTACATAACCCAACTTACATTGCAAGTGTCCACAACAATAGTAAGTACCCAAATGCTATCCTTATCATCTACATGAAACAAATTTGCCTTGTTCATGTCCATGGAGCTATTCTAAGAGGTTTAGATGTGTAGAATAGTAGTAGCTACAATTAGGTGAAGACATAGAAGTATAAGAGTCACAAGAATGTAGTTTAGGATAAAAAAGGCTTGTGCATTTATAAGACTTTGGATAAGAAGTAAACTAGATGCAATTCTTTTTTTATTTAGTACCCTCCAACTAGAGGGATACCAAGGGACTTGGTTTCTCAAACCCCAAGAAGAGGGTTTGTCCCAAATAAACTATTAGTTACTTGTGAGCAAAACCAAGTGGCTAGAAAAAATTAAACCCTAGAAACTTCAAAATAATAAATAGATATTTTCATATTAAAGTTTTAAGAATAAGTTAGAGCCCTAGCAAACAAGGATATATTTTGAGGTTGTTCTTGATATTTCTATTTAAGCACTCAATTAGTAGGCCACCACTTTATGCATATTCTAGAAAGCCAAGACAAGAAAATTGCATAACCACTTGATATCCTTAAAGGGCATTTTCTTCAAATTGTCACTATTGAAAAATCAAACTAAGTAGCATACTACTTTTTAAAACTAAACTAGTGATACTTTAATTTATTTATTTTTTGGTTTTTTGAGTTGGGTGTCTAATTAGGCTCAAAGACAGAACCCTGTGCCATTACCTTATGATTTCGATACTTCCTTCAGGATAAGATCCTTGGAAGACTCCGCTTACCCCCAAATGATGGAGCGTGGGTAGGTACCTAGCACCTGGGTTTAGGGGTCTAGGTAGTGCTGGTCTCTCACAAGCTAAAACCACCAATCCCTGTGGATTACCTTAGAGGAATGCCATACACCACGGTTGGGCATCGGCTCGAAGTGATACTTTAATCATGCTACCATTATTAAGGTAAGGCAAAGACAATATATCCTACCTCCATAAAATTCTATACCTCATGCACATAAGGAGTTTAAAACATTTGAGACTACATCAACTCAGCTACATGTCTTAGTCATTTAGATAAGTTACATCTCTTAGGCCTAAATAAAGGAAAAACTAATGTAATATAGTTCACATGCACAAAATTCTAGATATTACTTCATTATACCACTTAACAAGAATATAGAATGCTCAACTAGTAAAATCCAAACTATACTACATATTACTTCAATATACTACTTAGGAAGTATATAAAATGCTCAACCACCAAAGTATAGACCTTGTATAGTATCTAGAACAATCAGTAGTATGAGTAGCTTCCCATACTAAATCTCCCTTAGAATGGCATGCATCAACATAAGTTCTTTTAGTTTCTAAGGGTAGATTTTGCTCTTCATATACTATGGGTTGCTACATCCTATAGGGAATACGTAATGAATGATTATGTTCATCAGTATAAGCCTACTAAATTATTAGCTTCTATGAGCTAGTAATTATCAAAAGCAAGGTCATAAAGATAAGGACAATAAGAGCATTAAGTCGAGCCTATTAGCGGTATGTGGAGACCTTAGCACAAAAACCCATTTCACAAATCACTATCATTGTTATATGATGGTTATATAGAGACCTTTACAATAGCTTCTCAAGCAACACCACCACTAGAGAGAGGTGCTAAGAAGACACAAAGTCAACTAGTTAGCTTTTATAGAGAGGTGCTTAGAAGACACAAAGTCAACTAGTTAGACTTCTAATGATTATAATGGGTCCATAACACATGTAATAATTAACCATGATCTTGCATGCTATCCAATCAAATCACGATAAAGTAGATCACCTCTACACTGTAGCACTATGTGTAGTAGAAATTAAGAGTAATACACAAAATTGAAGACCAAGACATATATATTAATATTATATGTGTACTTCAGAGAGGAAAATTAGAGTCAATGAGCTTAAAGAAGAATTAATATGCTTATTTTATTGATGCTATGGGACCACAAGAGTAGCTACTAAGATTGAGACTGAAACTCGAGGACGTTACTACATGTATATCCTCTACACACATGCATTCAAGGACTATTATAAATATCCTTATTCGTGAATTTTTCTTGAATAAAACATAACCTTTTCTATTCAATCTATAAATAATCCTGTTATATTACACCCTTTTGTATGTAAAAAATGGTATTTTTAAAATACCTTATTTTGAACTGTAATGTGCCCGCCTAATAGCTATATAGGCATGTTTTAAGCAGTCCGTCAAGAAATGAATATAAGCATCACCGCCCGGCACTCCCATGAAATGTTTCGAGGTTTGTCGTCTAGGGTTTTCCGAGTCTACCTCCCAATGGAACGTTCGCAGCCGATCCCATTAGGATCGACCTAAAATTTGGGTTTCTAGTTACCGTGGTCTCCTAATAGCATTCTAGCATTGAATCCTGGACATCCTACTTTATGTAGAGATACCTAGCCCGAAGCAGATCTGTGCCGCACTTGGTTCAAAGAGAATGGGAAACAAAAGGGATGCACTGCTCAACCTCTTTGCCCATAAGACATAGTCCCATTCCGGTCCCCTAAAACGGCATGAATCGGGTTCTAATCTAATATTACCTAAAGGTCGTACGTCTATAGAACCTTGTGAGAAGCCTCCTAGTTCTCTAGGACCACCCTACTATAGACTGATCTGTTAGGGGTTCTGCCCACCCGCTTCCCTCAATGGTGTTCTTTAGTTATCTAATTAGGTCCTATCAATTTATATGTGACATTAAAAAAAATAGATTCCTTAATTAAGCCTTTTAGGAAACAAATTTCATTTGCATAACTTATAGCACTGTCACAAAAACAATTCAGATAAGCTCTTTGGAAGTGAACTTTATATTATCCTTTTAACTGAAATACAAGTCTTGTTCGAAAAGGACGAATTTTGCAATCCGTGAGGTTGTGTCTTACTTCCCCCAAGATTCTGTCCTTGTACTAGTAACATGACCTTGAGAATTTATCTTGAGCCACGTAGATCGTTTAAGTAGGACCCAAAGGTAGGGAATTTACAACCATGCATCGAAGCGTCCTCCTACATTCAAACTAACCCACAGAGAGACCTCTCGTGACGGATTCGGTCCACGTTCCCATCACGGTTATTTGGAACCCCCTTGGCGAGGGTTGGCAACTAGCTGGGGGTAGCTTGGCACGCCCTCCTTGAATTCAATGTGTTGAGTATTGAAATGTCTTGTTTTTTGGCTGATTTTTGTTGTTTTTGAGAGCTGAATGGTTGATTTTATGAGATGATTGATTAGTTTGGAAGTGGTTTGAGAGTATTTTGGATGATAATGATGGTGTTTTGGAAGTTCATGATGTTTATTGGTGGTTTTGTGATGTTCTGATAGGTTCTGATTGGTTCTGTATACCTTCTGTTTTGCTCTGTTTTGGTCTGTTTTGTTCTGATTGTCTTCTGTAAGGAGGGATGGAGTATTGATTGATGAAGATTGAGATCTTGTGAAAGTTTATTGAATGGTTTGTGAGAGTTTGGAATGGTTTGAGAGTAAGTTATGTGGTTTTGATGACCTTCTGTAACCTTCTGTAGGTCTTCTGTCTCTGTTTTGTTCTGTACTGTAGCTGTTCTGGTACTGTTCTGTATGCTTCTGTATGTGTTCTGATGGATGAGAGTGTAGCTTGGGAAAGTTTTCTAGCCTTGGAAAGAGGTGAATACAAGTGCAAAAGAGCTGGAAGAAGTGGAAGAAGTAGCTGCTGAAGACTCAAGTGAAGACTAGAGTGAAGTGACAGTAGTGAGCTATGAAAGGACACTGTAGTGGCTCTGGTGACTCTTCATATCAGACATACCTCTTGGGAGGGGTATCCACGACCTATGGGAGGGGTATCCACGACCTAAGAAGGATTATTGAGAGTGATTTTGAGAGATTGTAGTGAGGATATGATGTATTATTGATGGAGAGAGAGAGAGAGAGTCAGAGATAGCCAATTCTACTGAAACAGTGTGATTGTATATGAGAGATTGAGAGAGAAGACTATGAAGATATTGAAGATGAATATTATGTGATGTATTTCCATTCAAAGATGGTGTATTCCTTTGCTTTCTTTGTTCTATTGATGGATTTTGTGAAGATATTGAAGAATATGGTTGATTCTATCAAATCCATGGGAGATCTACATGATGCTGTATGAAGATTTGTTGTGCGTGGTGTTCTTTTATTCATTGAGATCATATGAAACATGATAAACAAGCTTGTTGATGTTATAAGATAGATTTTCTTGCAAGAGAATTCCCTTTTCCTTGGTGTTCCTCTTGGGGCTCCATGTTTTTGGTGCGCACCCGGGAAACCTTGCCATCAACAAGCACCAGAAGAGGCTGAAAATGAAGGAAATGGCATTGCCAAGAAGAGAAGAATTCAATGGATGTTTGTAAAGTTCCTTCTTCCACTGAAGAGTTGGAATTCCTCATAATCAAAGCCACTTTCCACAAGAAGTTCATCCGACAATGGCGGAAACACATCACCATCATGATGCATGCTCTATGTGGTGGACAGTTTCCTCTTTCTGTTGAAGCTGCAGAAACTTGTATCTTGGTGGCAAACTATTTGGGAATAAATTGAAGAGTAGAAACAGAGAGAATGACCATCAATGGAAGATTTGGCATTCATTGAGAAGTTTCCAGACAATGGGAGATTGTGAAGAAGCTTCAGGAGTCTTGGTCTGTAGAGGTTCACAAAGACAAGAAGGAAAAGAGTTGGAATTTGTTCGTGGATGCTCAACAGCAAGATACATGGGATGCTTGGTGTACCGATAATCTTCTGTTTGTTCAATTAGCAACCCACTGGAAGTTGGTAGACAGAGTGTTTTTCACAACATACACTGTTGAAACCATCAGAAGTTGGCATTACTATGATGATGGCACCACCACAATGCTCAGACGTATGCATTTTGACACCTTCAGAACCGAATACCTTCCTCTGTGCAGTGGCATGAAAGCAAAATTCAGGGACATTGAAAAGAAAGAAGTAGAAGAAATGTTGGCAAGAGAGTCCTCCAGAGACTGAAGCCTTCTGTTAACCCTCTGTGGAGCACCAACAACATAGTGGAGCCACACCCCTGATGAATGACGCAATAAAAAGGCAAGCGTTAGAACGAGTCCAGAGGTACGTGAGAAGAGAGAAAGCAAAAATCAAGGCTGAGAACGAGCTCGCAGCAGAAGCCGCCTTTGACGCCCTTGCGGAACTCTTTACAGAAGTCCCAATGGCACATCAAGCCCTTCCGCCTCCTGCTGGAGGTCCACTTCCAAGCCAGATTCGTCCTGGAAATATTGATGACAGGCCAACGAATATAGTCCCATTGCCAGTTTTTAAGGGAGAGAACAATGAAGACCCCGATCTTCATGTAGCAGAATTTATGGTAGCATGTGTGGCTAACAATGCCAGAACCCCTGAGCATTGGTTGGCAATATTTCCCGCCACTTTCAAGGGCGCGGCGTTTCAGTGGTATGAGAGACAAGCAGCAGGAACTTTTGGCACATGGGATGACCTGAAGTTGGCCTTCCTCACTAAATTCAGGCGTGAAGGTTTTGAAGAGCGGATGCGAGAGGATTTATGAACCTAAGTCAGTCCTCTGGAGAAAGAGTAGAAATTTATGTCTCACGAATGGAATCCATCCTGAAGAGATGGACTAACCATAATCTAGATGATGTCATTCAGAAGGGAGTGTTTCTCAGAGGATTACAACCAGAAGTCCGTAAGTTTGTGGAGCTGCAAAGGCCAACCACCCTGCAAACTGCAACAGAAGGTGCAAGACTACGATGAAGTGGAAGCTAGATTAGCGATGAATACAGGAAGAGGAGTCCTACCTCCTCTGATGCCAGGAATGATGTACCCACAAAATGCAGTTCCAGGGACTGTTCCCTATCCCTACCAACAGATGCCCTCGGTATCACAGTACAGTGCACCAAATCCACAGTGGCCACAATCCATGCCTCAAACTCGCGGTTGTACCCAAGAAGAATGGCAAATTGCGAATATGTGTGGATTTCCGAAAACTCAATTCTAAAACAAAGAAGGATCACTTTCCTATCCCTTTCATAGACCAACTGTTGGACACAGTGGCAGGACATGAGCTTTATTTCCTTTTGGATGGATTCAGCGGATACAACCAAGTCCAAATCGCAGAAGAAGACCAATCCAAAACAACCTTCACCACAGAATGGGGGACCTATGCTTACCAAGTGATGCCATTTGGACTCTGCAATGCCCCTGCTACTTTCCAGCGAGTCATGATGGCCGCATTTCAAAATCATCTGCACAACTTTATTGAGGTATATTTGGATGACTTCTGTGTCTATAGTTTGATCCGTGAACACTGGGGACGTCTGGAACAATGCTTTGACCGATGCCGGGAGTATGGGATTTCCCTCAACCTTGACAAATGCATCTTTGGGGTCTCTTCTGGAGTCCTGCTGGGCCACATTGTCTTTGCACAAGGGATATCAACAGACCCTGCAAAGATTGAAAAGATTGCAGCTCTGACAGCACCCACCAACCTCAAACAGTTGAGGGGATTCCTAGGCCATGTGGGTTACTACAGAAGATTCATAGCCCATTTTGCGACAAAGGCAACCTCCTTGCACAAGCTTCTGAGGAAAGATGCAGAGTTTACTTGGACGGAAGAATGTGACAAAGCCTTCCACACTCTGAAGCAGTGTCTGATAGAGGCACCCATTCTGCAACCTCCTGATTGGACAAAAGAGTTCCACGTACACACTGATGCATCAATTGAAGGCTTAGGTGCTATCCTCTACCAGAAGGTCTCCTCGAAGTTGGATCAACCGATCTATTATGCAAGCTGAAAAGTCACTGATAGGGAACGGAACTATACAGTGACAGAGCTGGAGTGCTTGGAAATGGTGTTTGCCCTGGAAAAGTTTCGCCATTACCTCCTATCCACCCACTTTAAATTTTATTTGGATCATGAGGCCCTATCCTTTCTGATGAACAAAGCAAATGTGAAAGGACGAATGATGAGATGGCTCCTTTTATTCCAGGAGTTCGACTTTGAGGTGATTACTAAGCCTGGTCGTTCCCATGTTTTGGCTGATCATCTGTCGCGTATCCCACAAATTGCAAACGAGGAGCAGGATGATCCAGACCTCCCTGATGCTTCCCTATTCTTGGTAGAAACTGTAACTCCCTAGTATGCAGACATTGCCAATCTGCTAGCAACCCAACAGTATCCTCCTGGCATTTCTAGTCGGGAGAGGAAGAAGCTTATGATAGAATCAGCCCCCTACACCCTGTTAGGCGGTGCGCTGTACAAGAAAGGCAAAGATGAAGTGCTCCGAAGATGTGTTGCAGGAAATGAAATTGGGATTGTTTTGAAGGCTTGCCATGACGAGCCATGTGGAGGTCACTATGCAGGAGAAGCTACAGCCAGGAAGGCTCTGCTAGCAGGATATTGGTGGCCTACCATTCATAAGGATGCCTATGATTAGTGTAAAAGATGTGATGCTTGTCAGAGAATGGGGAAACCCACAAAGACAAGTGCGATGCCACTGCAACCTATCCTTCCCCTGAAGCCGTTTGAGAAGTGGGGCATCGACTTCGTAGGTCCAATCGATCCTCCTACTAGAAGGAAGCAGAATAGATACATCCTCGTATGTACGGATTATGTCACAAAGTGGTGTGAAGCTAAAGCCCTAAAGCGGGACGATGGTAACAGCGTGGCCCTGTTCATGTATGAGAATATCATCACCCGTTATGGCAGTCCCTTAGAGCTGGTAAGTGACAGAGGCACACATTTCCTCAACAAAGTCATGGAAGAGTTGACAGAGTTGTATAAGATCCGCCATCGCAAGTCCACTCCTTATTACCCCAGAGCCAACGGCCAAGTTGAAGTCACCAATCGCATCCTCTGCTCGATTCTGACAAGAACGATTACCGCACATCGTCATGATTGGGATGATCGACTTACAGAGGCCCTCTGGGCGTATAGAACCTCCCATAAAGCACCAACAGGACAGACACCCTTCCAACTGGTATATGGTACAGAAGCTGTTTTTCCTGTTGAACTGGAATTACCCTCTTTGAGAGTGGCTATCAAAGAGTGTTTAGGGGACGATGATTCACTGCAACGCCGTCTCCTGCACTTGGAATGTTTGGACGAAATTCGTAGGATGTCTCTACAGTGCATGGAAGCCACGCAAGCTCGATGCAAGGCTTACCATGATAGCTTCATCAAGTACAAGGAGTTCAAAGAAGGTGATTTGGTCCTAGCCTATGATTCACGATTTGGAAAGTTTCCTGGCAAGCTCCAACAGCAGTGGATTGGCCCATATAAGGTACTTGTCGTCAACCCTAATGGCTCTATCCAAGTGCAGCCCGTTGATGCCTCTGATGATCCCTTCTTGATCAATGGATATCGCCTGAAGAAGTACTTCCCTCCTTGGGGATCTTGACAATTACGGTCACTTGATCTTTTCCCTTGTTGGCACGGCACTGCACTTCTTATGATGCTACTTCTGATAGCCGTTCTTCAGTCACTCCTGATGAAGTGGACGCAACCCTCTGTCCCCTCAAATCCCCCTTCCAGCCTTGATCTCTTATCCTCTATTTTCCACCAGCGACAGTGGTGAGGTGGGTTCTGACAAATGGTAGTTCTACCATTCCCTTGCTCAATTCGAAAAAAAAAGAAAAATATGCATATCGGTCATGGGAGAAAAGGACTAAGGTCCCTATCATGCCGACCTATTCTTCGAGAAAAGGTGGAAACACCCTCGGGAATAGGGGAAAACAAAAGAAAAGAAAAAGAAAAAAAATAGGAAAAAACAAATCTGTTATGAGAGAAAAGGAAGCAATTCCCGGTCATAGCAGGCCTCGTTCCAAGAAAAGGTGGCAATCACCCTTGGGCGAGAAGCTGGCTGTGGAAAAGGTGGCAACACCCAGTAGTCCAGAAAGTGGATTCATTAATTGATATTTCCAGGATCCAATTCCGAAGCTGCCTCCCTTGGTACGCTATGTCCTGGGTCTTTCTGCGGAGCGTCTAACTGTCCTCTAGTAGATGACATGTCATATTCAACACAACGTTCGATTTGATGGCTACCCCCCTGGGTACGCCTCTTCAACAACTGACGACAAACAATCAAGTGATGTGAGCTTTCATCCTAACCGGATGGGGAAGTGAGTATGGGTTGCCCTCTGTAACTATCAACAGAGAGTGAGACAGAGGGTGGGCCGAGAGACCAGTCTTTTCCCTTCAAATTAAATGAGAGGTGAGTAGTGTGAATGAAGTGTTGCACCGACGGGATGAGCCTCTCAATGCACAAAGCACAATTTGTTTCTGTGCACTGCACTATAAGGCTCCCTGGCCTTCCTTCTCGCACCGTATGCCGGCACAGGGCGGAATGCACAGTTGCACCATCAAATGCGCACAAGGCATACAACCTTTACACAAGTGATTGAGAGGATTACATCAATGGGTTTTAGGAAAAGGCTGCCCTCCTGTATCTATCAACAGAGAGTGAGACAGAGGGAGGGTTGAGTGTGACTGGAGTTTCTTCAATCAATTACCGAGAGGTGAGATTGAGGGACGTTACGACACTTGGAGTCAGGTATGTTCCCATTTCCCTGTGCACCCACGGGATGGGTCTCTACCGTCAACACAAGACACATCACCCTGTTCTGTACATTGCACTGTAAGGCTCCCTTGCCTTCCTTCTTGCACTTATGCCAGACGGGTTGGACGCACTAATGCACCATCAATTGTGCACCCTGGCATACCCCCTTTGCACCATTCCCCTGTTGATTTCTAAACCGGGTATGCGATATGGGTTTCAATCATTCTTCCTCGAGTGATATTAGTCATGGAGCGAGTGACTGTTCTTTCATTCCATTTGAGTGACTGCGAGTTGAGTGTAGTATCCCTCATCATCGACGGATTTCCTGCGATTCCTTCAACCAGCTACCTCCCTGGGTACTGCTGCGTGGTCCCTGCCATGAAGGACATGCGCTGTAAAGATGCCTTGGTACCTCCTGCAGTCGACAACAACCCTGGACGTGCCATCGACACTCACCCTTGCTTCTTGACAAAATGGGCCAAGTTTTTCTAACCCTCCCACTTTGGTTTCTTCATAACGGTCATGTTTTAAGTGTGGGGACGTTAGTGGATGGTCTGTGCCATGGTCCTAGGTCCCTGTTGCTCGGTTAACCCTATCTGTTAAGGTCTTAAGTGTGGGGACGTGTCCCTGCGCGTCTTCATTGTATACCCCTCTGCCTATGTCTTAACCTGTTCATGCATGTATGCCATGACTTGCTTTTACCCTAATGGGATCCCTTCCCACCCACCCGATTATGTTCCACCCACCCTTGGGGCTGTTCCCTTGCAGTTTTCCTTCATTCTCTAATTTTGAGGTCCTGCCATGTGAATGCACCCTACGTTCACCAAAGTCCAAATCCAACCTTATAGCCCTATTCCTCCCTTTGAACTGACTATTTTTCCTTTTTACCTACCCCTGTTCCGGTGCACAGTTTTTGAGTTATTAATTTTTGAAGTATTTTGCATAAATTAGCCGGTTTTCCATGTGAACGCGCTTTTCTTGCTTCGGAACCATGCTCTGACATCATAGCCCTGACAACCACTTTTTCCCTGACATTTTTCCTTTTTATTTTGCGTCATTCTGCTCCACAGTTTGTCCAATATTAATTTTTCGGTTTTTTACACCTTTTTCGTGCATCTTTTTGACATTTTTCCATGTGAACCTGCCCTGTTTGCATCAGAATTCCAATTTGATTTGACAACCGTGTCCCTTGTGTCTTCCCTCGCCTTTTTCCTTTTTCCTCCACCCTTTTTCGACTTTCAGATTTTTACTTATTAATTTTTAAATAAGTTTTCGGGAGTATTTTTGGAGTTTTTCACATGTGCACCCCTCTTATTTCCACCGGAACTGCGGTTTCACATGATAACCCTGTGCCACTCCTTCCTGCGGACATTTTTCCTTCTTATTGCATGTCATTCCGGTGAATGGTTCGTCCGATATGAATTTCCAATCCCATTTTTGGGTTTGTTTTTTGGTTTTTTTCCACGTGATCTTATCTCAGTCGGAATTATGTTTTGATGTGATAGACTTATCGGGCACGTCTTTCTGCACAGTTTTCCTTTTTTTTGCACCTCATTCCGCTGCACGGATTTTCCGATATTAATAATTAATTGTGTTTTTTTGTTCATTTTTTGTGTTTTTTGCACGTGACCGCCCTTTACCCCTCCCGGAATCTCCGTCGCATATTTTTCTTGTCTTTCGCCTGCCGTCTTGCCCACTTTTTATTTTTACGCCCTTTCATTTTGACTTTCGGATTGGGAGTTATTAATTTCTGTTTATTTTTATAAGTTTTACGCGCCCGTCCCGCTCGTGAACGCGCCTTTTTTTTCAATTTTACGTGTCTTAACGTGTCCCGATCGTGTCCGCGTGCTCCGTCCCCGTATCCGGACGCCTTTTCACTCCCGGCCTGCAAATTTTTTTACCCCCGCCCCGCACATGCACGCGGGACAGGGGCATCTCACCTTTTTATTTTAAAAAAATTAATTACTTAATTAATTCATTTATTTTTTTAATTTTTTTTTAAAAAAACCCACACCCCTCCCCCCAACGGACACCCTCTCCCTCCCTGACTCTCAACCACCCTCCTCTCCCCTCTCTCTCTCTTCTTCTTCCTCTCCCTCTCTCTCTCTCTCTCCTTCTTCCTCCCCACCTGTTCTCTCTCTCTCCTTCTTCCTCCCCACCTGCTGCCTCCTTCCTTCTTCCTCCCCACCTGATGCCTCCTCCCTTCTTCCTCCCCAGCTCCCACGCCTCCACCTCCCCTCCTTCTCCCACGCCCCCACCTGCTGCCTCCCCCCCTTCTCTCCCCCGTCTCCTGCCCGCTTCCTCCCCTTCTCTTCCTCCGCCTCCTCCCCTTCTCTCCCACGCCACCTTCTCTTCTCCCCTACGCTAGACGCCATCGCCGCCACGCTCGAAGCCGTCCGCTCGGGCCACTGGTCGCCCGCCGCCCGCACCTGCCTGTTGCCGCCTGGACGCCGCCGACTTCGCCTTGTGCCATCGTCCGCCCGCACCTGCCCGTTGCCGCCTGGACGCTGCCAACTCCGCCTTGTGCGGTCGTCCGCCCCGCCGAGCCGTAGAGCCGACGCCGCCGCCAATCGACGAAACCGCTGCCTCTCGCCCGCCAGCCCGCTCGACGTCACAGCCGGACGCCGCCGGATCGCCGCTGGCGCCGCCCCCTCCTCCTCTTCCACCTCCTCTTCCCTCCCTAACTTGAGGTTAGTTCTCTAACTTGAGATTAGTTCACTAACTTAACCTTAGGTTAATTAACTTAACCCTAACCCTAGTTAGTCCTAATTAACCCTAGTTAAGTTAACCTAACCTACCCCACCCTAATTAACCCTAGTTAGGTTAACTAACCTAACCCTAACCCTAACCCTAACCTTAACCTAACCCTAACCCTAACCCACCTTAGGTTAACTAACCCCCTTTAGGTTAGTCTCCATTGACTTAGTCCCCCTCACTGACTTATCTAACTTCACCTAGACTAACCTAATTCCATCTAACTAACCTGACTTGACTTAGTCAGACTAACATGACTTACACATACTAACATGACTTAACTGACTTACTTTCAACTTACTTATCAGATTAACCTGATTTACATGATTTAATTAATTTATAAATTAATTTCCACCTCATAAAAATTCAGCAAAATTTCTAAAAATTCCCTTCGCTTTTTGCCAATTTTTGGAAATTTGTCCGCTGGAAATTACCACCCCCAAAAATTTCTGAAAAATAAATATTTCCCAATTTATCCCCCAAATTACCAACAAATGTCAAAAATTCATTTAAAAATAGTAGAAAAATTCTAAAAACTTCTAAAAAATTCTCAAAAATTCCCCTAACCTCCCTTGATCATTTTCCATTTATTTTTCACTTTAAAATATTATCCTACATGGTACCCCTATTGTTTAAAAAAAAAAGAAACAAAAAAAAACCACCAAATGGAAATTAACCATACAACTCTCTATTTTATTTTCATACACTCAATTGTGGATATTTTCATTTTTTCCCTTCATCACATCTTCATGTGTTCTATATCTTGATTTCATTATTATTATTGTTATTATTATTATAAATAAAAAAACAAACAAACAACCAACACACCAAACAAACAAAAACAAAAACCAACCAAACACATTCACAAAACATAATAACCTCACACACACAAACCAACCATAACTAATCACAAATTCTAAAAATTTTATTTTAAAAAAAAAACAAAAATCAACAATCCCACTAATGTGTTGTCTTTGTTGTTTCGTCAGTGGTCTTTACTTTTCTTTTACTGGATTCACTTCTTTTGGGGGACTCTTCTGTGCGCATTCCTGCATTACATACACACTCCTTCCAGGTATTTATTTTATGTACTTTATTTATTTTCATTTTTCCCTTAATCACAAATTAATTGTTAAAATGAACTCTTTATTCACACATCGTTCCACGCGCATTAGCGCTCAACACACACATACTTTTTAATTAAAATAAACCCACCATTCACTTAGCACGCGCTACGTGCGCTACAGAGGCACTTTAATTTTTAATTAAAATGAACCAGCCGTCACATGAGCACGCGCTGGCAAAAAAGTGCTCCACATCACCTTCATTTGTAATCAATGAACTTGCATTTAGAGACCCCGTCTGGGTATCGAAGTCCGGGATTCGAATTAAAGCACCGTTTTAACCTAATAATTGGTATTTAAATTTATAAGAAGGAACCGCCGTTTTCTTGCTAAGGTTTATCACATAATCAAAATTTACCCATTCTTAATAATTTATTAAAATAAACCCTTCATTAAATTAATCCCCCCTCACTGCACTTAATTTCTCCTTTTTTAACGAACCGTTTCATGGGATGGGTATGCGCAGTCATTAGAGTTATTTTCCTGATCCAGTCCTGGTTTATCACCAATGTAGTCTTGATATGTGTCGGATGTGGTATTGTTTTGGTTTACTGTTTTTGTTACGCTTACGGGTACGGTATGCAGTTTTTTCTTTTATTGCCTGCTACGGGGTTCTGGGTGTTTGTCTAATGCATAGCATGAAGCTTTCGGTCGCATTTGTCTCAAGGTTATGTCGAATTTTTTTCTAGGCTGTGGATTGCTTGGGGTTAGTTGGTCGAGTCACATTTTCTTGTTTGGTTGTTCTCTTATCCTTGGATTTTTGTCTGTTGCTTTGTAGGCATTCTCCTTGATTGTCTGTGTTTGTGGTGTGTGTGTAACCATCTGAATGGCCCCTTCTCATGCTCCTCCCCCTATCCAGTACGTCCCATTAGTCAGTAGGGATTACTCTTCCCTACTTACTTTTGAGCCTCTCACGAAGGCGGGACTCGTTGCTTTTGTGGCTACTTCTTTTCCATTGCTTCCAGAGGATCCGTCGTTATGTGATGAGTTTCTGGCCTCTTACAGCAAGAAGACAGGCCTAGTCCAGGGAATTTCTATGACTTTGACGCCTCGAGGCTTAGGGAAGACTCTGTCTCTTCCCTTCAAAGGTGAACCTTTTGTTACCACTCGTCTGCTTTTCTCTAATGAAGAGATTCTAAAGCTGTTGCAAAAGCAGACAAGGGAAATCCTCAATGTTAAGAAGGTGATCAACTCTTCAGGAGTTTCCTTTTCTATGATCACTGATCCCGTATGGAAGACGATCTGTCAGTTTCTCCAGGACAGGTTTATGCCTGCCAAAACGCCATCCCAGTACCTGTCCAAAGAGCTTTTCATAGCTTTTAGGATGGTGTTGAAAGGAGTTGCTATTGATTGGAGCACTTACCTCCTTACTAAAATGGATCAACATTTCGTCAAAGTCACCAGGGGTAATGTTACCAATGTCACATATGGATCATATTTGTCTGCCTTCTTGACCTATTCAGGTTTACAAAAGACTGTGCCTTCACCTCCTCCATCTTATCCCGTACCTCCTCCTCCACCTTCAGATGAGTCAGAACCCATTGACATAGAGGATGATGATTCTCCGCCTCCCTTGGTCATACAGCGCAAACGATTGAAGAGAGTAGAGGATAAAGCTCCTTCCGTACTTCCTTCAGTACCTATCCCTACTACCTCTGGCAGTGATCTTCCTGGGTATCTCACTTGTAATAACCTATTCAGAGCACATCGCGAAGGATCATTGGAGTTCTCAGTTCCCTCCCTGAACAGTCTAGTCTCAGGAGATGCAATTCCTTTCCTCTGTAAAGATATTCAGAGCTCCATTGAGTTGTCCGTGACAGCCTGTGTTCAACAGCTGTACGCGTCCTTTTATAAAGAACTCATGCAGTCTAAGGACCAGTTGCATAAGGCAACATCTGAGTTAGCTTCTGCTAAGGATACCCTAGCAGATTTGTTTAAGCAAATGGAACGGCAAACCCAACTGGTTGCCACCCAAAGCGATGAGATCTCTTCTTTGAAGATCCAGTTACTAGAGGCTCAATCCCAGGTTACTAGCCTTTCAGAGGAGAAGGAGAGGATGTCCAGAGAAGCACAGGAGTTCCAAGCTATCTTAGATGACAAACTTTCAGCTTTACAGATTGCTAATGACACAGTGGCATCCCAAGCCTCCCAAATCAAGCAGTTGTAAGATCAACTGGCGAAGTCCCGCTATGTTTCTCCAAGCCCTAATGTTCCATTGATTCCTTCTCTTTCACAGCAGGACTTGGCTGCTCTTCAGAGATAGGCTACCTTGTGCCCTCTATTCCAAGATAAAGTGGAAAGATTGCAGTCCAGAATGGATTTGTTATGGTCTACATTTGAGCAGTTTTAGGAATATGTCTCACCAGACCATTCTTTCTTTGTCCACTACCACTTACAGAAGTTGGTCTTCTATATGAAGCTTTCCACGATGGATTTACCTCTTCCAGAGGATGGATGGAGTGGGACATGGTCTGCTGAGTTGTTGACAGAGGTAGTAAGAATGGTGTTTGAAGATTCTGTCACGCCAGATACCATGTTGATGTCATACATGTATCTACGATGAGACTTGTTAATTCCAGATGAGGTGGATATGGCATGGTATGTGGGGGATGTGGTCTTACAAGCTGTTTTGTATGTCAACCATTTGGAGTTGCGCATAGCTGACATGTTCCAGAGTTACTCCTCCAAAGTGACTGATTGTCATGATAATTCATGGCATTCCATGATTGATTCTGTGGTTCTCAATCAAAGACAAAACACAGCCCCTACCTCTGCCCAGAGTACTAATCAACTGAGGATGGATCTCTTAGCCTATCTTTCAAAACATAATCCATTTGATGCTACCTTCTTTGATGCCTATCATCGACGATCTCTCTTAGGACCTTCTGTTCCTACCCTCCTCTATTACCAACAAATGGCTCACCGATATGCTATATATCTTTCCCTTTGTCAATCTAATTCCACCACTATTTTACCCCTTCTTTTCCAACCTTCATCTTTCCCTCAAATTTCCATTTTTACATAATGTTCCTTTATTGAGGATAGGGTATTTTCCCCTTCTCCACCCTGTCCTTCTCCATCCATTAATGTACCCTCCACATTTCCTATTTATCAGTTAACACCCTTCCTTAGTGATTCCCTACAAATTTCTGCCACTCCTTCTTTAACATTTTCTTCCTTTTATGATTTTTCCTATCCCTCCCTTCATCCACTCTTCCTTATTCCATTACCCTCTCCTAACACTTCTATATCTCAATCACCTCAGTTGGTTAGTGACTGTGACGGGTTTGATAATCAGATTTCCAGAAGAAGGGGATGGAGTTCGGATGATTGCCTTACAGGCTCTCAGATCAATTGGCCAGTAATTCCAGGAGAATGGACAGCTTCCAGTCAAGCTTATCAGAACTATGTTCATTTTGCTCAGCAGTATTCACAGTCTGCAGATCCCTCAGTGAGATTAACTGCTCACTTTGCTTGGTACCTGGCGTATATGCATAGGCACTCTCATAATGATTCCAAGCCTATTCCAAAGTTGTGCCTGAATGTCAATGTAAGCATTGATTCCCAACAGCTGGATATTTTGTATTTTCATGCCCTTTGTTTGCCTAGCAGATACTTGGTCCTGTTGGAAAGGATGTGCTCTCTCCAGTTTTTTCAAAATCCTCCCAAAAACTTTGTAGATGAATCCTTGTCTATGGATTGTTTCCGACAACATCAATCTTTTAAGAGGGATCATCTTCATTGATACCTTTCCAATGTATGGTAGATGCTTTTTAATGAAAATCTCTTTTTGGAGGAGTCATTCAGATGGTTGTGTTGTGTATTAGTGTTTGTGTTGTGACTTCATTTATGAAAAACGAATGCGGTGGTTTCCTATTGGATTGGATTTTGTATGCGAGCTACATTTTGGAGAATTGTGGTGATGGGGTCGTGGATGCAGAGTTGATGCTGATGCTGATGAAGAAGAAGCAAACTCTTATATCCTTTACAAATTTGTTGTGATTTTCTTGTTTGATAAGAAGTGTTAATGTATAAAGGGTTTTTCTTTCTTTGTATTTTTATATCAGAAACATGTTATAAGTTGGGGTCGTGGTGGATGGATTCTTTTTGAAGAGATATTGAAGATTAAAGTTGAGCTTTTCCCTGAACTTGTATTCCCTTTTTCCTGGGTCGCGAGGACGCTTCCTTATTAAGTGTGGGGATATGTTGAGTGTTGAAATGACTTGTTTTTTGGCTGATTTTTGTTGTTTTTGAGAGCTGAATGGTTGATTTTATGAGATGATTGATTAGTTTGAAAGTGGTTTGAGAGTGTTTTGGATGATAATGATGGTGTTTTGGAAGTTCATGATGTTTATTGGTGGTTCTGTGATGTTCTGATAGGTTCTGTATACCTTCTGTTTTGCTCTGTTTTGTTCTGATTGTCTTCTGTAAGGAGGGATGGAGTATTGATTGATGAAGATTGAGATCTTGTGAAAATTTATTGAATGGTTTGTGAGAGTTTGGAATGGTTTGAGAGTAAGTTATGTGGTTTTGATGACCTTCTGTAACCTTCTGTAGAGCTTCTGTCTCTGTTCTGTTCTGTACTGTAGCTGTTCTGGTACTGTTCTGTGACTGTTCTGTATGCTTCTGTATGTGTTCTAATGGATGAGAGTGTAGCTTGGGAAAGTTTTATAGCCTTGGAAAGAGGTGAATACAAGTGCAAAAGAGCTGGAAGAAGTAGCTGCTGAAGACTCAAGTGAAGACTAGAGTGAAGTGACAATAGTGAGCTATGAAAGGACACTGTAGTGGCTCTGGTGACTCTTCATATTAGACATACCTCTTGGGAGGGGTATCCACGACCTAAGAAGGATTATTGAGAGTGATTTTGAGAGATTGTAGTGAGGATATGATGTATTATTGATGGAGAGAGAGAGAGAGAGTCAGAGATAGCCAATTCTACTGAAACAGTGTGATTGTATATGAGAGATTGAGAGAGAAGACTATGAAGATATTGAAGATGAATATTATGTGATGTATTTCCATTCAAAGATGGTGTATTCCTTTGATTTCTTTGTTCTATTGATGGATTTTGTGAAGATATTGAAGAATATGGTTGATTCTATCAAATCCGTGGGAGATCTACATGATGCTGTATGAAGATTTGTTGTGCGTGGTGTTCTTTTATTCATTGTGATCATATGAAACATGATAAACAAGCTTGTTGATGTTATAAGATAGATTTTCTTGCAAGAGAATTCCCTTTTCCTTGGTGTTCCTCTTGGGGCTCCACAATGTGATTCATTATTCAAATTTTTGTTGTGAACTTGGGCCATACATTCCTTTCACAGACATTGAATCTAGATTTACAAGCACAAACAACAATGAAAGCGAGTGCTCAAGACATCTGCTAAGGTGGAGTCCTCATCTTAAACGCTCAGCGTTGCCCTTCTTGGGTCTTTTTTGCATCATTTTCCATCATCTTTTGAGGAATAGAGAATACCCTCCTTCCGATCTCCCTTCTATGTAATAGGGGGCAGACAATTACGCTATAGTTTTAGATGATAACTTCCCTAGGTTACTATCCTTTGGTTCTTATCGTAAGATCTTGGTCTAGAATTTTATTTGGTTAGTTGATAACCATTTTTCCATCTTAGAATTTTGTTGGGGTTCTAAGTTCACCCTAGGGTTGTTCCCCCTCAAGATAGCAGGAACTTGTGTTTACTCCTCTTGCAAGTCAAGCATAAACAAGGTCTATTTACCATTCCAAAATAGTTGCGAGCATCGGATGTAACTTGGTGAATAGTCATTCTTCATGTGTGTCTGACATTCAAACCTTCTTGTGTCAACTTCAGATGTATTATCTTTTGAAAATGATATACTCAAGAGTGTTTTGGGTCCATCGTAGTTGGCTATTGGGGTAGGGACCAAGGAGCATGTTGACTCTAATTACAAATATGGATGTAAGGCAACTTGACCTCTTTGCAATTAGAACTCTAGTTGAGTCGAACTCAATCTTAGCCTCACTCATCATGTAAGGCTTCATTTACGAGACTAACCCTTGTAGTTGCCATGTGCATCTTAAATCCACCTTTTAGATGCATTTTCTATTATGTGGTGCAATTGAGGCTATTCATGATGCCATGCAAATCTAGATGTAGGTCTTCCATGGGTTGTCAATGCGATGCGAGATCCCTATTCATAAAAATCCCTTCTAGTACATTTATGCAACTCAAAAGGCATGACCTAATTATTCAAATGCGAGTATGCATGCATTCACTGTAAATGTGAGTCAATTTACTATGATGGTCTACGGGATGCAATTGATCTATACGGAATATTTATGTACCCTAGCAATCTATGATGCATTTGTGAAAGATCGAATCTAATACTTGACTTAATTTTTGCAATAACCCGTAGATGCTTAATCTATTCTCGACAACTCATGGTTATTAAACCCTTTTTGGCTACCTTTCAAAATATGCAAGTTACTCGATGCGAGGTATGAATTTCTCCTAATGATGCCCATGCAGACATAATCGATTTCAATTTCTAGACATGGTAGCGGTACCTGATTTTGGAGTGTCGAGTTAGTGTTCGTGCTTGATAACCCATTCTTGTTGATGGTGGTGTCTTTGCCCGATCCTTCTCCCATAGTTACGGCTTTTCTAGTTACTTGGAAGAGTTTAAGCTTTGGGGCCATTTCAAAGTTGGAAAGCGACCTTCACTTCTCTTGAAAGACTCCTTGGTATCGGAGTCCTTTATGCTTTGTCTTGTATTTCACGATCTCTTGTTCACTTTAAAGGCAATCGATGGAGTGGTTACAAGACTTACGATGGGAAGAGAGGGTACCCGAGCCTTTGCCCACGAGAGGAGTTGTCCTTGGCCTCTCTCTCTCTCTCTCTCTCTCTCTCTCTCTCTCTCTCTCTCTCTAGGTTCTCCTTCCCTCTCTTTCCTTCTCTCTTCCTCTCCTCCACTACCTCTCCCTCTCCTTCTCTCCTTCTCAAATTGGCAAGGGCAGAAAAAGAATAATGATTTTTCTTGCTAAAAGGAAAATGGGGGGGGGGGGGGGGGGATTTAACGAGGGAAGGGTGACAATAGTAAGGGAAAAAGAAGAGGGTTTTCCTTTTAACAGGAGGGAGGGGATGCTATGATGGGGGCGGGGGGGGGGGGGGGGGGGGGGGGCGGCTTAACTACACAAGACCCCTAGCTTTTTCTGCCACCATGCGGCCTATTGAGAGAAGGAAGGGATATTAGGGGGGAGGGGGAATTGGAGGTGGTGCACATGTGCCCCTCCCCCCATTGTAATCGTCATTTCCTTCACCTATCTCCTTGTCGACTTCACTACAGCCTAGCAATTCCCATCATCCTCTTCTCCTGCTCGACTACATGTTCAGCTCCCTCCCCTCCCTTCTTTACCTTTGCTGTCTCCTCCCCTTACTCTCATCAACTCGGAGTTCTACTCCCTCTCCCTTTGTCACTCAATGGCACTGACAGGGGGTGACGTTTAGGAAATAATTTTTTGAATATTAATTTTTTAATTTGGATAGAAAAAGGGGTGGGGGAGAAATTTGACGACGAACAAAAAAATGAAATAGGGGGGGAATCTTCATAACGGCGATGGAGGTGGCCTATTGATGCGCATATGTTCATGAGTAACTTACCCAAGGACAGAAATGAGATTTTTTTGCTCATCAAACTAAATACCAAGCGAAGATTCATGGCTATTTTGCTCATTAATTGAGGGATTTTTCAAAAGCATGTAATGGACTATGCCTTAATATATGCATAAAGCATGAGATTACTATTGGTAAGAATACACCCAATCTAGGGGATATTTGTGCATTCACTAATGTATACTGCTATATCATTCTTGAAAATATCATAGCCTAGTAGTCTACATAAAGTAAACCTATTGTAGTACCATAACCGGTGTACCCTTCAAAGCCAATCAATTTAGTGTAACTATAGGTGTCTCAAATGTCTTTAGTGAAATGTCTATTTAGTAGTTAAAATGAGAGAGAAGGAAATCAAGAGGGCAAGAACGATAAAGAGTGTGTGTTTATGAATGGCACTAGTGAGAGAAATCAAGAAGACCACACACACATATTCTGTGTTAAGAAGTGAATTGGAGAGAGAGAAAGAGGAGAGAGAAGATTGCAAAAGAGAGAGAGAGTGATGAGGAGAGAGAAAGATAGAAAGAGATGAGAAGCCATTGAATCTGAAAGCAAGGTAATTAGGAGAGAGATAATGATGTATTAATGTTTCAAAAGATAAGAAAAATTATATGTCCCTTCCTTTTATACCTATGTTAGTGTGACATGGTATTACTAGTATTTTCATTTTAAACAACTATTCTTCTCAGCTTCTTACAATCGATCCTATCTCAAAGGTTTTTGCCCTAAAAAACAAACTTACAAGGGTTGGAAAAGGATGGATGGAACCACAGAGGATTCACTAGTAGTAATAAGGAGATGTCACTTACGTGCAAGAAATATATGAAAATACCCCTTATCTATTCCCTATTTATGGGACCTTACCTTACAAAATGTACCTTCCTTTCCTTAAATAACCCCCCTCCCTTACAGTCACATGGTACCATATAGTAAACCCTAGTGGATCCCCGGGGATGGAACAAAGTACTACTCTGTTTTCAACTATACAAATAGGGAAATGAATGAAAGATTAAAGACATATGGACTGAAATGAAGAGAGTAAGCCTCAACTATATACATGATCAAGAGTGCTTCAAAAGTACTTGAAGCCTTAAAATCTTCAAATGATGGACTCAAAATAAAGTAGACAGCTTGCTATAAGAACAAACCCTGTTGAACCAAACGTGCCATAACTTCTGGTAGAAGTATCCAAATGAAGTGTGCCACATTTCAAAATGTAGCTCTTGAAGAGTACTTTGACCCTATGTAGATGGCATAATTCTAAAAATTAGAAAGAATAAAAATTGTTCTAAAATAGACTGTTATTAGGTCACTGCCCAGATCATAACTGTCTCCATAGTCAGTGTATGTGCTTCAGCCCCACCAATGTGTCCCATAGATAAGGAAACTCATCTAGTGGTAGTAGAAAATCTAGTAATGAAATCCATTGTAATGTGCATCAATTTGCTTGTAGGAATAGGTCTAATGGCTGCAACAAACCACCTGGCTTATGGGTGCTGTCCTTATTCTACTAACAACGCATGCACTTCATGACAAAATCTTCGACATCTTTCGGTAGTCATTTTAAATAAAAGCTTTTATTGATCATATCATAGGTTTTGAAACTCCAAGGTGTCCAGCTAAAGGTGAAGAATGCAACTTCTCCATAGTTTTTCATATAAAAGAAGAAGTAGAATGAATGATAATGTGAATTATCTTCCATGAGACATTGCTGTATTTTTTGAAAAATATGGATGAGCTATTCATCCAAAAGGTAATCTTCTTGTAATTCTTCAATCCAGTTACTATGTAGTTCAGTCATAGTAGCTGAAACTTTACATGCCCACATACAAGAAAGAGAATCAGCCAACTACATTGTCTTTGCCCCTTGTATGAGTGATGTCAAAAGCATAGTTTTACAGTGTAGCTACCCACCTACGTAGAAGCAAGATTGGACTGAGTGAGGAAATACTTAAGGACCTTGTAATCTTCAAACTCTAAATCGACTACCATACAAATAATGGTGCCATTTCTTTATTGCATGTAAGATAGCAAATATCTCTTAGTCATAGACATTCATAACCATTTCCTTATCTGTAAGCTTGTGACTTTCAAAGACAATCACTCCATGCTCCTGTAACAAAACATCCCCTATGCCTCAGCCACTAGCATCACATTGTATGGTAAATGCCTTCAAAAAATCCGAGCATACTAGAATAAGAGCACAAGTAAGGAGTTCCTTTAACCGATTGAAGCTACTATCTGTGTAAGAGCATCCCAAAAGAAAGCTTCCTTCTTCAACCTATCAGTCAAAGGAGCTACAATTACTGCATAATGCTTGATGAATCGGCGATAAAATGAAGATAGACCAAGAAACCCTCTAAGTGAAGTACTGGTAGTAAGTGTTGGCCAATCTTTTACACACTACACCTTCTTGAATCAGCTTGGATCCCTATTTTGCTAACAATATGTTCCAAGTATTCCACTTCAATTTGCATGAAAGAGCATTTCTTTTCCTTAACAAAGAGTTTATGATGACTAAATACATCAAAACCTTCCTCATGTGTGATAAATGGTCATGAAGGGTCTTACTATAGATCAAAATGTCATCAAAGAAGGTAAGGTGTTGAGTGTTGAAATGACTTGTTTTTTGGCTGATTTTTGTTATTTTTGGGTGCTGCTGAAGACTCACGTGAAGACTAGAGTGAAGTGACAGTAGTGAGCTATGAAAAGACACTGTAGTGGCTCTAGTGACTCTTCATATCAGACATACCTCTTGGGATGGGTATCCACGACCTAAGAAGGATTATTGAGAGTGATTTTGAGAGATTGTAGTGAGGATATGATGTATTATTGATGGAGAGAGAGAGAGAGAGTCAGAGATAGCCAATTTTACTGAAACAGAGTGATTGTATATGAGAGATTGAGAGAGAAGACTATGAAGATATTGAAGATGAATACTATGTGATGTATTTCCATTCAAAGATGGTGTATTCCTTTGCTTTCTTTGTTCTATTGAAGGATTTTGTGAAGATATTGAAGAATATGGTTGATTCTATTAAAACCGTGGGAGATCTACATGATGTTGCATGAAGATTTGTTGTGCCTGGTGTTCTTTTCTTCATTGTGATCATATGAAACATGATAAACAAGCTTGTTGATGTTACAAGATAGATTTTCTTGCAAGAGAATTCCCTTTTCCTTGGTGTTCCTCTTGGGGCTCCATAAGGACAAGTTGAAAGAGAAAAGGCTACAAAATCATGAGTAGCTAGAGCATTTTTAAGCCCAAATGGCATCACTAGGAAATAGTAGAGCCCTCGATCAGTCCTTAAAGTAGTCTTAATTTCATCACCCTCGCGTGTACAGATCTGATGATACCCTAACCTCAAGTCAATCTTTGTGAAGAATCTAGCCCCCTTGAGTTCATCAAGAAAATGATCAATTCTCAGTATTGGGTACCTATTCTTCAATGTGATCTTGTTAAGATCCCTATAATCAATACACATCCTGAAAGATCCATCTTTCTTTTTAACTAACAAGATCAAAGAAGCATAAAGTGAAAAACTAGGTTCAATGAATCCCATTTCAAGAAGCTCCTTGATTTTCTTGGTTACTTCTTTACACTCACACTTGGATAATCTGTAAGGTAACTTATTAATTGGCTTTGAGTTGGGCTCCAAATCAATTGGGTGAACCAGTGCTCTCTTGGGAGGCAATGAAGTAGGCACTTCAAACAAATCCATGTACTCCTCAAGAAGAGCTTTCAAAGCTAGATGACTTGCTGAATTTGTGGATTGATCTTCAACCTCTTTATTAAGGTGCAAAACAAAGATCTAAGAGCGACTCTTGTACTTCTTTTTGAGTTATTGAATGGTGATAAGATGAAAATCTAATTTACTAGAAATTCCTTGTAAATAGATGAGTTGTTCATCAAATATAAACTCCATATACACCTGTGAGAAATCCATAATAATTTTACCCAATGTTATCAACCAATCACAACCAAGTACAATATCTATGGGGCCCATTTCCAAGGTTATCATGCTTACTTTTGGTTCATAATTTTTAGCCAATTGTAAAGAAACATGTGGACATATTTGAGTACCAATTTCTTTTTCACTATTGGCTACCTAAACTCTTATGGGCTATTGTAAGTCAGTGGAAAGACAATTCAGCTTATCCATAATAGACTTATTCACAAAATTGTGTGTAGTGTATTGCCACTATCAATTAGGATAAACATATCCTTTCCATGAATATTACCCTTAATATGAAGTGTAGTAGACCTCTTAGAACCTGTCCAAGTAGCCATGAAAATGGAACAACTAGTGGCAACAAGTGACTCATCAAAAGTTCCTCCCGAATCGAAAGGAATACTACCACCCAGATCAAAAGGAAAAGTGTTGACAGGGTCCTAAAAATGTTATTGACCAAACTTCCTCAAGATATTCATTTTCAGAAGTAGGTAAAAAATACATTGGCCTCATCAATGTCATCTTCAAAATCCTCAAGGATTAACATGAACCTTTTCTTTTGCATTTTTGTATACACACTTTGTGTCATGGTCAGTTATATACTTTTTCCCACATTTGAAGCATAAGATTTTTTTCCTCTTTTCTTTGTAGAGGTCTATTGGAATAGACTTTGGATTCATATTGGCTGAAATAGATTTAGACTTGCTATCTCCTTTTTAAAATCCACTCTTGAACTATTTGTTGTCCTGAAATTACTTTGACGACTTGAAGCATTGAATGATGGATAAGTTGGCACTCTTAAGCTCCCACTTGGTGCATGATTGCTGCTTTAAACATTGCCAACTTGTTTGTATTTTAAAACAATCATGGTTGTCCATAGCTAGTTTTCTTCCATAATGCTTTGCAAGTTCAATAGCTTTGAAGAGATTGGTAGGATTTCACACCATAACATCAGCTAATAAAGACAACTCTAAACCATACATATACATGTGGAGTTTATCTATGTACATGGTAAGATCGAGGAATTGATTTGTATACATACTCCTATACACTTAGACCTCTTTGCTCCAATCCATACCATCGATGTGCCAATTTCTCTTTTTCAAGAGGAGAGACAAATATCTTAACCATAAGTGTCTCAAATGCATCCAAATTCTCTACAAGTGTATTCTCCTGCTTTATGAATCTCCACCAAGTAAGGTTCACTGTTTAAATGAGCTTTCTCCTTAGCTTCCTTGGTTCCTATTTGCATTTGCATCCATTGGGAGATTTGAGCCATTATTTGAGCATTAGATTTCTACTAACTTGTCAATTGAATTCTTCATTTGGGTAGTGGAATCCATCAACTTCTCAATGTAAGAATTTGTTCGATGAGTAGATAATACCATCTACTCCACTCTAGATAATAGCTCCATATGCCTTTGAGCATGTTTATTCTCAGGTTCACACATGATATTATTGAGTGCATTGATTTTTCCTTGCATTTGAGGCTCTTCAAGGCCCTCTTGAGGTGTGTTATCCAACATTAAATCTTTGATTTGTTGTGGACACTCATTGTGGGTCTTATTCTTTCCTTTATGACCTACCATAGTAGGTAGTCCTATAGTACCCCATGTTAGAAAATTGGGTATAACTTGAGCTCAATAATGAAGATGGTACATGCCTGTATATACCTTGTAGTGTCTTGTAAATCCCATGTTTTACCTTGTTTTGCTCTTGAAGGTACTTGAGTCTTGGAAAACACTTCAATTTTCAATTCTACACTCTGCGTATCCGTGTGAGGGATAAAATGGAAGGGAAAGCTCCTTATACGGGCTTCAAATCACTGGGAGGTGGGCAAAGTTCTCCTCGGGTCAGTTAGTTGCACCCCTTTGGGATCTTTAATAGCGAGAGAGGGTCACCTCTCTTTTGTCTCACTATCTTCCCCGACATCCATCTTTTTTCTCTGTGGGAATATCAACATGGCAATGGCATACTACTCTAATCAATCAACATGAGATATATTACTGAAATTTCCATTAAGCTCCTTTCATGAATTGTAAGAGATTTGAAATTTTGGCAAAATGGATGAGAAGAGGGTCTTACCAAGCAATGAGTCACTATTGCTAACTTACCCTTTTACAATGAGGTCATGATATACTTTTCCATGAATTCAATCATCAGCAAATCAATGGATTAGAGTAAAAAATCTTATCAATTAATGGGGCTAAATAAATTGGATTGAATGCAATGCTCTGGAATTTTCAATTAGAAGCTTCTAATTCACTGATTGGATCCAATATTTATCAAGAAAACATGGCATTATATGAATGGACTGATTTAAGCAATGGTTGGCTAAGATTTGGTAGAAATTATACAATTCTTTAATCTCTAATTCAATTGGATAAAGCTCAGTAATTGGATGAATGAGAGAGATTAAGAATTGAAGAGGAATACCTTTTATATGTTTGATGAAGACTTAATTGATTCCCAAATGCTTGATGAAGCCTTCGGTTGCCCAATGTTGTTGAGATAATATTCAATGCTTGTGTATTTAATACTTGGAAGCAATCTTGAAGATTCAAATGCGTAAGATTAAAGCATTTAACCCGTTTTCCCAAAATTTTGACTCCAGCTCTTAAGCTTCAATCTTTGGCCATTCGTGCTCAATCCTTGCAATTTCTTTAAGAATCCTTATTGAAATGATTCAATGGCTGAAATGATGAAGAATCTTCAAGAAAGTAAAGAGAAATGAAAGCTTGAGCTAAAGCTTTTATAACTGTCCATGGACTACACAATTATGGTTTTCAAGAAAGCTTGAGGATGAAAGAATGGAGTGTAATCTTGATGATTACTGGAGGATTTCACTCTAATGACCAATTGAAGAACCAAGACTTGAAGATTGAGAAAGGGGAGTAGAGAGTAGGTTGAAATCAGTCTGAAAAATGTGCCACATTTTTTGGGGCTGTCATGTGCACAATGATGGGAGTTGGTTGGGGCTAATAGTAGATAATGAACTTGAAGCTCTTAAAGTGAGGAAGCTTGGTTTGGTGTTACTTTGTCAGGAAGAGAAAGGGTTTGGTTTGGTTTGGTTGCAAACTCCAAGAAATCTACAAGAAGCTTCAAGAAAGGGGAAAGAGGACCCTCTCTTCGAAAAGTAACCATAGTTTGTTTCCCTTCTAAGCCCAGTTAACTCCCATTTGACCATGATACCTTCAAAAGTGCATATAAAAGTTTGATGAGATGACCTACTATTTTGTCCTTTCACCACCATATCTTTCCCAAAGATCTCCAGATATACTCTTTTCTAACTGTAGATGTCCTGCAAGCCACTACTAGTCACACTATCCATGTCTTTTAAATGTAGTACTTGTTTGAAATTGGATTTTATGGTGAAAAATTGAACTAAAGTAGAAGAAAATGGATCAAAGACCAACGTTATCACTTGTCAAAAATTGAAATACTAGAGAGAGAGAAAGAGGAGAGAGAAGATTGTAGAAGAGAGAGAAGACGAAGTGCAGAAAAGAGAGTAACGAGGAGAGAGAAAGACTAGAAATAGAGAGAGAAAGATAGAAAGATGTGAGAAGCCATTGAGTTGAGAGCAAGGCAATGAGGAAAAAATATTAATTTATTAATGTTTCAAAAGATGAGAAAAATGACATGTCCCTTCCTTTCGTACCTATGTTAGTGTGACATGTTATTACTAATATTTCACTCTAAACAATTATTCTTCCCAGCTTCTTACATTCTAAACACATGCACAACCTACACAAACATGTGTATGCATGGGTGCACACACACACACAAACGCATGCATGAGATTTGTTAACCCTCAAACAAACAAGGTGAAAAATTTAGAAAATCTAAAGCAGAAGACAAAGCCAATGCAAAAGTGAAATGGAAGACGAATGCATGCCAATAAAAATATAGAAACTCAAGAACTGCAGAAAAATTCTAAATCAAGGAGAAAGGTACACAAGAAAAAGCGTAAGTCAATACTTTTGTAAAAAAGCGCAAGATGCATCATGATTTATTTAAGAGCATCGGGCTCTCACCTGTGTAATTTGTAAAGGTAGATGGGTAGTAGGAAGGAAGCTAGGAAGATAGAAAAACAATGGGAAAAATGGCCTAGGCCACAGTTGACCATGTAAAAAAGGGGATAAGGGGATGACCACCCAAAAGAGAATTAGGGTTTTTTATATAAAGTTGAAAAGTGAAAGAGCAGCTCATTCTTGTGTGTGGCCAAAAGTAGCTCTCCTCCTCCTCCTCCTCTTCTTCTTCTTACTTGCTTGAGCTTGTGCTTGAGAGAGGGAGTATGAGAGTGAGCGTGTGAGGGTGAGGGACCATGGTGGAGAAGCTCTCCATCTTCTTCTCTTCTCTTCTCTTCTCTTAGCTTGCTCGCGGCAATGGAACTTGGAGCGTGGAGCTTAAAGATGGAGCTTGCTTGATGCTTGCACTTGAATCGTGGAGCTACTAGAGTATTTAGGAGAGGAGGCAACTCGATCGGGCATGGAGGTAAGCTCACTACACCCGTGGAGATGGATAACGCGTTGGCTATGTGAGAGATAGCCATTAATGCTTGGTTTGGAACACTTGAACAATAAGCAGTCTGTGTGTCTTGGCGGTTCAGCTTATGCCTACCTCTACATTTTGGTTCGACTACGGGGACCAATGGATTTAAGCTTGAGTGCTTGCGTACTTCAATTGAGCATCAAAGTAGGGTTTTCCCCAAACCAGTGCATGAGGTAGATAGGTGGGATGCGAGGGAGTTTGAAGAGGCATTTGATCTCCTTAGCAAGTAAGTGTTTGGTTTTTTGGATTTGGAAAGATAGGTTAGAGTAGTGTAGGTGTTTTCTTTATGATTTTTATTTACATTTAGGTAGGATAGGAGCAAACAGTGTGAGCACACAGTAGGGTTTATGTTGCTGTATAACACACTAAAATAGGAAAAAGAAGGGGAAAAAAAAGGGTTAAATACTGGTAAACGGAGCAAAGCTAAGGTGCATGCAGACCTAGGTAGGGTAATAAGAGGCCAAGAGGAGCAAGGAAAACTTCATTTTGCATTTCAAGGATTAGGGAGAGCTAGGGAGAGAAAGGGAGAACTGCATTGCGTGGGCTTGCTTCAACCTCATCACCAAGGAGTTTGTGGCCCACTACAAGTACTCCCACACCTTCTCTTGCATGTGTAGCTAAGATCTGGAGGTGCTCAACCAATGGGAAGGCCTCTATCATTTGATGCAATCAATTCTGTGCAAGTTCAACAAAAAACGTGTCACATTCGGCCCATCTAACTAACTGCGATTCTGAGCTAAGTCCCAGAATTGTCCCTTGGCCCACCCTATATTCGTCCACTCGGCCAAACCCATTCGGGCAAACCACCCAAGCTTCGGCCTTGCCATTTGGCCCATCCAAGTCGACTCGTTTGGACCAACTTGATATTCAGCCCTCGGCCTTGATGACTCGGCCCACTCAGACCAAATTTGCATTTGGCCCATCTGACTCGGCCCTTGGTTGTTTGGCCATTTGGCCCTCAAACAACCACATATGGATTGGCCGAATCGGGCATTCGAACCAGTTGTATTAGGCCATTTCCTCATTCGCCCCTCGGCCATTCGAACGAGGGTCAAATTGGACATTCGGCCCTTGGAATTCGGACCTATTGGGCCGAGTTTGGATTTTTCTAAATTTTAACATGTAGACCCCAAAACTGACTCAGAGACTATATAGACCCAAAAGAACACCATAGATCTATCACTAGATTGAAATCCAGAGCAAGTAGTTTAAAACTTGGACGGCCCTTCAAATCATGTAGGTTATTTCAATGTAACGGCCCTATAGTCCGGGAGCTCTACCCCTTTGCACCTCCCCCAAGTAGGCTGGAGAGGAAACGTGTTCCGTAAGAGGTCTTCCAAATTAGATCCTAGTGTAGTGATGGCTCTACACAAGCATAGATTCTCACTTACAAAACAACAACCAAAAGCCCATACATGTGATTGTAGTTTGTGGATAGCTATACCCTCATTTTTTCCACCCTTTTCTCACCCTTTTGCATCAATCTTGGGGCTATTGTGAGGTTTCCACCAGGCTCATTCATAGGTGTACCTTTTTGTAGTCCCCATCACTAGGTTTTCCAAATGACGTTGCCCAGAGCTCCCTTAGAACATCATGGGGTTTATCACTTAGACCCCACTGAGTCTATATCGCAAACTAAAGTGTTCTAGCCGAACCCACTGGGATTGACCTAAATTTTTGGGTTCCTTAAATGAGAGGGTCGCTTGACAACCATCTAATGTCAATAATTTTCAATTCCCACTTCCTATAGGATTACTCGAACGAAAGCGGACTTGCAATTGCGCTTGGTTCAAAGAGAATGGGAGATGGAGGGGATTGCAGCACATCAACCCTCATGCCCATAAGAAAAAATCCCATTCTGTCCCCCCTAAAACAATGTAAGTCGGCTCTACCTCATTGACGACTATTTGGTCGATTTATCATCTTCCTATTTCTATCACCGATTTAGAAAATCTCCTTGCTACTCTGGGACCACCCTACCATTGGGACAACGGACCTATTACGCCCAACCGCTTTCATTTGATGACGGAATCATGTTTAATTTTGTAATTACCTACAACACATTTAATGGAACACATACAACCAGCTTTTTGAATTAGACCATTAAATTATAGGTTCCTTAACATAATTTATCTCACAGACACACATACAATTCAAAAAACCCTTGAGTAAAATAAATTTCTTTATTATATTGAAAGTTTATTACAATTTTTATCTTTTTAACCATGTGGAAGATATATACAATTCCACGACGGTATTCTGCCCACCAAGATTCCACCCTTGTAACTAGTATTTAGCGTTCCAGGATCCCATCCTGGGTCACAAAGGGGATCATCAATTTCTAGGAGTAATGCGGAATTTATAGCAACAGCCCCCCCTAGCACTCACATTTCCTACTCCCGGAGGCTATCTCTATAGAGAGACCTTTTGCTACAAAGCCAGTTTAAGCCTCTCGAAGTGATAACCATGACCCCCATGGAGTAGGGTCTTGTAGTTAGCTTGGGGGTAACCTAGCGTAATCTTTCATTTTATCATGTTTGTTAATGTTTTTAATTAGAGATCTAGATTCTAGCAAGCACAAACAATCCTTTCAAACAATGGCAATCACACCATCATGCAATTTACAACTTCCATAGCCAGGGTAGACCTTATCCTAAGGTAACCTTACATTCTAATGAGGATTCTCCTCCCCATAAAGAAGTGTTGAGTACATCTCTTACAACATGTTAAGCAAGACATGAATTTTTTGTTTGCGGCTAGCTTACCCAATATAAGTGAATTTCCTTTAGAAAAGATATTGCAACAATAATTTAATGAGATGATTTACAAGACCCTTAAATAAAAATTCACTTTTCATAACAAGTGTTGATAAACTGTAACGTTGTCCGTTGACAATATATGGAGTTATTTTATTAATCTCAAGTGCGCATATAGTCTTTTGCTCATTTCGTGCAATATTCTCTTACAACTATTTCCACCATGATCTTACGAATTATAATCTTGATTAATCTAATTACAAATCATAAGTAATAATTAACCATTTATGTGTGTATTAATATGCTCTCTAGATAAAATTGTCAATTTGTGTAAGTGAAAAATATGAAAGCTAATATTTTATATAAAATTTTGATAAAAACTTTATTATTTTATGTGGCGATATAAGAATAATAGCTTATTTTTGAAACGTGAATAACTTAGTTTGGAATGACAACATTGGAAATTTCGTCTTTGCTTGTACTTGTGTTCGCCATACCTGATGTTCCATTAGTAGTGGTAACTCTGACAACCTCATGCACTCCCATATCTTCAACAATACAGATTCTTTGACTGGTTGTGGTGGTTCTCATGGTCCTTTCACCTAGTTGCTTTGGAGCCATCATTCGCAAGTGAATTTGAGAGATAAAGAGAAGGAGAAATGCATTTGGGATCGAAGAGCATAAGAGAATATGGCTTAGTCGAACACCAAGATAGGGGGTGGAGCTAACTCTCTCTCTCAGTTGCAACCTCTTGGGGTAACTTCACACACACACTTTCTCTCTCTCTAGCTCCATCTCACAACCTCTTAGAGGGGTATCCTTCTATCTTCCTCTCTCTACCTCCTTCTCATAGCCTCTCGGGGTCTCCTTGTGCCGCTCTAAATTACTTCCCATACCTCTTATTTATAACTAAATTAGAGAGGAAAGGTTGTGGCTAAGAAGAAGAGCTCTTTATGGAGGGGATCTTGGTAAAATTAGCAATCGAAAACTTCTAAGATGCAATATGATGCTCAAATCACAAATTTGATGGTTCTGTTGGATCTGAAAGGAGGGTAAAAATCTAGAACATTTGCTTAAAAATCTTCTAGATAACTCATTCTTCTTCTCCCTGCTCGGAGTGTTGGTTGCTACCTGTAAACTGTGACCGCTGTAATGTCCCCATTACTTAGTTTATTTAAATTGACAATGTGTATATACATTCCAAAAAAATTGATTATGTTGAAAATAAAATTACACATGTTTAAAGCTAACTCTAGATATGAAGATTATTGTTATTATTAATGATGTATTATATG
Source organism: Lygodium microphyllum (assembly GCF_053477565.2). Classification (NCBI taxonomy): domain Eukaryota; kingdom Viridiplantae; phylum Streptophyta; class Polypodiopsida; order Schizaeales; family Lygodiaceae; genus Lygodium; species Lygodium microphyllum. Next base: position 118,847,375 of record NC_141163.1, read on the forward strand.
CAAGTTAATGGAAGAAAAACTTTGGAAACTGCCCCAAGACAAGCTTATTAAAACTATATTTGAAGTAAAGAACAACAAAAAGAACTAGCCTAGTAGATAATCACTTGGTAATAAAGTGCACTTGGGTGACGACACTGTCGAGATGGGTGACCTCCTAGTGGAAAGATTTTTCTACAAGCTAGTGGGAGCTTCTCACGCACAACGAACAGTGCCAACAAAGCCTTCATAGCCCCTTACCAAGTATGCCAAGGTCTATGCCTTAGTCATACGTGTTGGAGTGATGCTCATATGTCAAAACTACTAAAATAAAGTGTTTTCTCTTTATGATCGATGATGACATCGAAAATACTAAAAAGCAAGCATCCTCTCTTTGTCCCCCGGTTACTATATAAACACAGATAAAGCTTCATGTACCATACACACACACAAACACACAACAAACTGATGTAGAAGTCTCTATGTTGTGGACATGACAAAGCTCTGTTGCAATCATTTGAGCCTTTTCCTCTCCCTCTCTTTATCTCTTCCCTACATGGAAGCGTTGCTCGAATCCATTAAGCTTCTTGCATGGCTCTTAAGAGATGTTGAGCGAGGTCACGCTGAGAGAGCTCCCCAACATGAGGAAGTAGTCACTCTGTTGAATCGTAGGCAAAAGTTAATCCTGAATCCATTCAACTCAAAGGACGGGTTATTCCACAACAAACCGAGGTTGGGACCATGAACCGTAATCATGATGGATGGCCAAACAAAGATAATCAGGTTAGTACATAAGAAAAGGATAATGATTAGTTATAACTTAAACTTGTAAAAGAATGTTAGTATTATCAAATTCTTTTTGGGAAGGAATATGAAAATTGATAAAGAGGGATAGATTCTATGCATTGCATGCATTGATAATTGTGTTAAAAATGTTTATGATTATGATTGCTTTTGGATTTGTGAATGATGAGTTATGGCTTCGAGCTTGCACAACCAGACAGGTTGTGAATTGTGGTGGTTTGGGACATTGAGGTCCCCAACCCAATGCTCCCTAAACACTCTTCGGATTGTGGAAAAACTCACTAGTGGGTGGGGGTCCTACGCTCCTGATGGAGATATGTGTTTTTGGAAAAACTCTCCTGCACAGGTGGGGATTCTATGCTCGAAAGAGATAGGAGTTTTTGATATTTGATCACTCGAGCACCTGAGAGGGCAAAGGGTTGAGTGATAAAAGTGCCCCTAATATGTAGGACGGCTCTGGAGGCTCACGAAAGCTTAGAGGAGCTCTGAGCTAGTAAATTCTCTGTTGACCATGGATGGAGTGTGATCACATACATCCCAATCCTGAGGAATTGGAAGGTCCTATCCTAGGATGGACGATGTCTTTTTGTGGAAAGACGATTTTGTACTACTCTACTACATGATGGTGAAATAAAGTATCTGATTTCTAAATTGTTTGTTATGTGCTAAAGATTGAGTTTAACGAACCCAGTTTAATAGGGTAATAAAAGAAAGTTGACTTTATATATCCAAACAATATGGTAGTATGCTTTGCTAATTAGAAAACTAAGCAAACCCCATTGAGAAAAGTGGGAGACTTCGATCTTGTGATGATTGGATGCCTATGGCTGGATGGACCTGATAAGTAGGGTAACTTTCTAACATTAGATAGAGGTGATTAAATCGTGACCCTCCCAATACCGATAGGATTAGTTACCATGTTTAACACCCTTTTAGGGGGTCGGAGCTGAGATTTTACCTTGTGGATAGGGGGATGGAGTTACACTCTCCCCCGTCTCTCACTCTCTTTGAACCAAGTGCGGTGTTAACCTCACTCCTGCCTTTGATTGATTACAAAGTGGTCTTTCTTAGGTGTGTGTGTTAGATTGTTATTAGGGGTGACTCGTCTATGCTTTCCCTGTGAAGTAGAATTAAGATTTCCATGTTCAACTAAGTCCAATGTTTTTCATGGGGAGATGGTATGGTGATGTGCATGGATATGAATTTCAGTCGACCACTAAGAGGACTTATTCGGGTCCATTGGAGAAGCCACCTCAAATGTGGTATGAGAGCCTAGGTTTCAAAAGAGCTTTTAGTGTAAGGTTAAGTAGTCAATGTATAAAAGGAATTAATGAAATAACCACACTTGTTTGAAGAAAATTGTTGTTGATTATCTTGCACTAACATTAGCATATGCATTGTGCTCATTAGGAACTTAGCGATGAGAAAGCTACACATTTGCAGGATATTTTTCCTATCATATATCACGTAGCCTTAGGATCGAATAATTTCTCATACTGCAAGGCTATATTTGAGATAATGGAAATGCTATTCATTCCTCCAATTGTTTTGCAACCTCATCCTATGTAATATTCCACCCCGGCCCACTCTGCATGAGAATCACCTCCCCCTCCCCCCCAAAAAAAAAAAGAATTAAGATAGATCAAAATTTTCTTTAATTCTCTCCCCCTATCATCGCCAATAGGTGGCGGGGGAAGAAAGAGGAGGACGACGTGGTGGAAGGGAAAGATGACGGGGAGGAAGAAATTGATGATGACGAAAAGAAGGATAATGATGATGATAATTGCGAAGAGGGAGAGATAATGCTGACGTGGGAAAAGATGGCATGGATGAAGGAGACAAGGAGGGAGAAGGCAACGACGTCGAGAAAGAAGAACAAGACAATGATAACCATCTCGAGAGACAGGCCACAGGCCTACCACCCCTCCACTAGTCGTCTCGACCAGGCCCTCCAAAGCACAAATAAGTCCTTGCCACCATGCAAATAGAGGTGGTGGAGACACCACCACCACCACTCTACTCCCTCCCCACAATCTCTCTCTCTCTCTCTCTCTCTCTCTCCCCCAATAATACACCCCTAACACCTATATAAAATCCCCTCTTTAATTAAGCAAACGGAGATACCACCTCTTGCCTCCTCTTTTTGCTGCAGTGGGAGAGAGAGAGAGTCCCCTTCCTACCAGAGAGAGAGAGAGAGAGAGAGAGAGAGAGAGAGAGAGAGAGAGAGAGAGAGAGAGAGAGAGAGAGAGAGAGAGAGACTCTGTGAAGGATCTCCTTCTTTTTCCCTCCGTAGAGGGTGTCCACATGCATTCTTTATTTCCCTATTTTTTGCAAACCCATACCCTGTTTCCACAAGAGGATGGCCCACAAGTAAAAAATGACGTGGGCAGATGGAAACCCCACAACAAGCAATGAAGCCTCAGGCGAGGGCATCACAACCAATCCAACTGTGGTACCAGGCATATGTAATGTATTTTCAAATTAATAAATGCTTGCTTTGATTCCCACATAAGATGCATTAGACCCAAACTATACCACGTGAGAATAGCTCGTCCAAAAATATAAACTTCGTCTCGATTATTCGAAGAATTGAGTTCTCAAATGCATGAATCAAGAGAAGTTTATTGCATTTAGATGCCATGCGATAAACTCATAAACATCATATAAGGCTTCAAGCATTGTAGTCTTCTCATCCTCGAAATAATAGGTGTGTTTCCACCTTTCCACCACATCGATGGTATGTTGTAGCTTACACACTTGATGGATGGCATGATAAGCAATTTAGCCTAAGGAAATTCATTTTCAAAGTTTAGACTTTTCCCAAGCTCTTGCTAACAACACAAATTGATAGCTCATGTTTGATAGATTGGAATCTTGATGTTATGCATAGCTAGTACAAACAACAAACATAAGGGTTAGAACTAAGATGCCTTGAGATCCGTCCGATAGCTACTATGTTTATCAATCTAAATTTGTATTGGTGGTGGTTTTCACCAAGCTTTAGGCAATCTCTCCTTAAATGTCCTACCTCATTACAGTGAAAGTACCTAAGACCATTCATGTTTCCCTGGGTAGGAATAAAATTTCAAACTGCATTGGATTTTGCATTTTTCTTCTAACCTTAGTAAAATTGGCCTTGGGTTCTTTTTGCTTGACCTTTGAATCCTCCTTTTTTCTGATTATTGTAGCTCCAGAACTTATTGTTTTTAGAATTTGATTGTACTTCCCACACAATAGGAGCAGCTCGAATCAAAGCATCTTGGAGGTCTATTGGGTGCATTGATTCCAAACGGGTGTTCAGAGGAGAATTTAGCCCATTGTAGAACTTGGACACTTGTTGAGCAGTATCCATGGAGGGTACATATTTAAGAAGTGAAACAAACTTGGAGTAATATGTCTCTAAGGTTAGTCCCATTTGCTTCAAATTAAATAATTCATTCATCTTTTGGGTGAGATAAGCTGGAGGTAAATATCTTCCTCTTATAGCTTCTTTTAACAAATCCCAAGTAATGGTATTTTCAAGTACACCTTGATCTCCGCACCACTGCTTCCAGCAAAGTCGAGCTTCGCAAATTGATTTTAGCTTAGCTATCATGGATTGGTTGGCTGGGATAGTTCTTCTAACAGCAGTAAAATAATCTTCCATGGATTCGATTCAAATTTTTCATCGACTTCCATATTCTCATCTTCCCCGTCGAATTCTAGAGGTTTGACTTCAAAAGATTCATTTTCTCTTGGCCTTTGTTGGGAATTATTGTGGATACGAAAATCTAGGAAATTTTCAACAATTCCTAAGTCAAACTTTAGAAAATTATATAGCATTAATATTAGAGTTTGATACTCAAATTATTCCTCACTTAATTTATTGAAACAATTCTCAAATAAAACTCTCTTCCCATTGCTAAAGTTAACCTATAATTTTAGAGGTTTCAAGGGAAAATAAGGTTTCATTATTTTTTTAATTAATCAAGTATCAATCAATCTTTACTGCAATGGATGTACAAGGTAATCAAATAGCTCACAGGTTCATCTTATTTTTTTCAGAAAAGGATTACCTACTACAATCTAAGCATGATACTCAGATACATCCTTTATGAAGTAACTTGGATTCTGAGAGTAGATATTTAAGAATCTATATTTTTTAGGGAGTTCAGGAAATCCATCCTTTTTGTAGTTGCGGCGGCTGGACCCACCTATGACTTTTAATCTGTCGACTAGAAGGATCTTCGTAACTTCCTCATAGATATACTAGTTTATTTTTATCTACTTGCCTCTAGTATACATGGTTGAGTTTACACTCGCCTCATAAAATAGATATATCTTGATAACTTTAAGATCTTCCATCCATTTTACACTTTTTAGATTATTCTAAAGATAAGCTAAGCGGCTTGCATTGATATAATAGTATCCTTCGCTAGTCATCCACTGTCTTTCACAATATAGAGGTGAGGGGTTGTACAACTAATCTAATATCCTCATCATTAATTTCCCTAGGAAAAAGTGGATGAATGCATAACTGACATAAACATTATTCAAAAAATCAAGAATCGTTTTCAAGATTTGTTATTCTACCATAATTCAAAAACATACATTAACAAAGAGAAGAAAACATATCCTAGGCTGTATTTTAAAAAAGTATTTTTCTTAAGCTTATGTCGTACCAGTTGTGAGGTGTCTTTCAGAAGGCGCACCTTTTTGTAGTCCATCAATAGTTTTTCCAAATGATGCTGCCCGATGCTCCCTTGGAACATCACAGGGTTTGTCACTTAGACCCCACTGAGTCTACATCGCAACGGAAGTGTTTCGGACGAGAACCCACTGGGATCGACCTAAATTTCAAGTTTTTTAAAATTAGATAGGTCTCCTAATAGCCATCTAGTATCAGTAATTTTGAGTTCTCACTTCCTAAGGATTACTCGAATTGAAGTGGACTTGCCATTGCACTTGGTTCAAAGAGAATGGGAGACGGAGGGGAGTGTGGTACGTCAACCCTCCTATCCATAAGGCAAAATCCCATTCGGCCCCCTAAATCAATGCAAGTCGATTCTACCTAATAACTATTTGGTCAATTTATGGTCTTTATATTTCTATCACCAATTTAGAAAAGCTCCCATCTAACCAAGCGACCACCCTATCATTGGACAACCATCGGGGATTATGCCCACCCGCTTTCCTTTGATGATATAATCATCTTTAGTTTTTTAATCACCTACAGTACATTTATTGGAACATATACAACCAACTTCCTTAATTAGTCCAGGTTCCTTCACATAATTTATCTTAAGGACATGCATACAATTCAAACAACCCTTGAGTAAAATAAAATTTTTAATTATATTGAAAGTTTATTACAATTTTCATCTTTTCGACCTTGCAAAAGATATATAAAATTCCACGATGATATTCTGCCCACCAAGATTCCACCCTTGTAATTAGTATTTCTGACCCTGGGTCACAAAGGGGATCGTCAAATTCTAGGAGTAATGCAGAATTTACAGCCAGAGCCCCCCCTGGCATCCACATTTTCTACTCTTGGAGGCTATCTCTACAGACAAACCTTTTGCTACGAAGCCGGTCTAAGCCTCTTGAAGCGATAACCATGACCCCCATGGAGTAGGATCTCACAGTTAGCTTGGGGATAGCCTAGCGTGATCTTTCCTTTTATCATATTTGTCAATGTTTTTAATCAGAGATCTATACTCTAGCAAGCACAAATAATCCTTTCAAACAATGACAATCACACCATCATGCAGTTCACGGCAGCTTGCATAGCCAAGGTAGACCTTATCTTAAGGTAACCTTACATTCTAATAAGGATTCTCCTCCCCATAAAGAAGTATTGAGTACATCTCTTACAACATGTTAAGCAAGACATGAATTTTCCGTTTGGGACTAACTTACCTAACATAAGTGAATTTTCTTTAGAAAAAATATTATGACAATAATTTAACAAGATGATTTACAAGACTCTTAAATAGACATTCACTTTTTACAACAAGACTTAATCAACCGTAACGTTGTTAGTTGACAATATATTGAGTTATTTTATTAATCTCAAGTGCGCATATAGTCTTTTACTCATTTCCTGCAATATCCTCATGCAACTATTTCCATCACAATCTTATGAATTATAATATTGATTAATCTAACTACAAATCATAGGTAGTAGTTATCATTTATGCATGTATTAATACGCTCTATAGATAAAATTTTCAATTCGTGTAAGTGAAAAATATAGAAGCTAATATTTTATGTAAAATTTTAGTAAAAATCTCTTTATTTTATTGTGCGATATGAAAATAATAGCTTATTTTTTGTAATGAAAGCAATCAACCATGGAATGAAATCTAACTGAAATTGAAAATTAACTAAGCTACAACAAAGAATTAACAAATCTATTGCACCAAGACATCCTCATCATGTATTAATGGTTGGGGATTCAAGAATACATGACGGCCATGGCTGAGTGCTTCATAGGCTAAGAAGAAGCTAACTCCAAGAAATGGTAAATCCAAGATTATTGAATGATCAAAAGATGTCTTGCCTTTGACCTCTAGTCCCTTTTATTCTAACCCTCTTCCAAACTTAAGGGCTGTTCACACATGTACACATAGGCTAGGGCTAAATTTACAAAGGCTGGAATTAATCCAAGGTGCAAATATTAATGTTGTATTTTTCTTCATGACAAACCATCCCGTCCTGAAGATGGTTTTGTCCTCAAAACCAAGAAGTAATGGACTAAATCCAAGTCAAGGATGATAGAAATCATGCTCATTCATCTTCCCAATGATAAGAAAGCATTGTCCATGAAAAGAAGACCTTTTTGCATGCCAAACTGTGAGAAAACTGGCTGCTGTCCAAACAAGGCTGATTCACTAAAACTGCCATAACTTTTGATATATTGGTCCAAATAAGGCGTATGAGGTGTAGAAACGAAGTATACACTCCCAAGCATCACCCCATAACATCAGAATCAAATTTTGATGAAGTCAGGACAGTTTTATTGTCTGCAGAAATTTCATACAGCAAGCTGTCTTTGCACAGTCACTGCATACTGCATCATATATCATCCTGTAATAACCAAGGAAAGTTACTGACATAAGTGGATGGTTGCCAAGAAGACTCTTCAATGGGCAAATTCTTCCACTTAACGAGATACTCAATGAGAGTACGATTTCTGAGAACTTTCTCTCTCTTTCCAATAATGCTTTCAGGTTCATATATGATCAGTCCTGCCTCATCCAATGGTGGTAACTCTTCCAATACTTGTACATCAGGCCCAACATACTTCTTCAGCTGTGAAATATAGAATACATCATGTATTCTAGTGGAAGATGGTAGCTGAAGTTTATAAGCAAGCCCTCCAATTTTGTCCAAAATCAAGTATGGCCCATAAAACCTATGAGCAAGCTTGTTGTTCCCACCCTTTAATGAAGCATAATGCGTCTTGGGCACTTTGAGAAATACCCAATCTCCAACCTTGAAGTCTAAATGTCTTCTTTTCTCATCAGCATAGACCTTCATTACGTCTTGTGCTTTCCTTATGCTGTCCTTGCATTGCCTCATGAGCAACTCCATTCTTTCCAACTCTTCCTTTGCTTGTGGGTTGATGTCTTCATGGAATAAAACTGATGGAAGTTGTACTTTATACCCATAAAGAGCTTCAAACGGAGACATCCTAATGCTCAAGTGATGCGTGTTATTATAGCAAAATTTAGCAAGGTGGATCCAACGATCCCATGAAGCTTGTGTGTCATGACAATAATGCCTAAGGTACACTTCCACCCAATGATTAACTCTCTCCATTTGCCCATCAGTCTGAGGGTGATAGGCCGTGCTAGGAGTGAGGAAAGTACCCATAGAGGAGAATAGACTTTTCCAGAAGTTGCCCATAAACTTCGAATCACGGTCTGATACTATTCTCATAGGCATACCATGTAGTTTGAACACACCTTCCATAAATTGCTCGGCGACTTGCCTTGCTGAATATTGGACTTTAGTTGGGATAAAGTGGGCTGATTTGGTCAATCTATCAACTACCACAAAGATATTGTTCCATCCATGACTGGTAGTAGGCAATCCCGTTATGAAATCCATGGAAATATCTGTCCATTTGCCAATAGGTATGGGTAAAGGCTGAAGTAAGCTAGCTGGTAATAGAGTGGAATCTTTATTTTGCTGACACTCCAAGCACTGAGATACATACTCTTTAACATCTTTCCATAGACCTTTCCAATAGAAGCTTTGATGAACTCTATCAAACGTCTTGAAAAGGCCCAAGTGACCAGCCATTGGCGATGAATGCATCTCTTGAAGCACTTTCAGCTTGAATTTACTACTAGGAATCAAGTACACTTTACCCTTAAACCATAAGAGGCCATTATGCACTTTAAAATTAGGAAATTCAGCATCACACCCTTGCTGTAATTTCTGTAAAATATAGGCAGCATGCTCATCAAGCACATATTCCTCTTGAATGTCTTCAATCCAATCCTTATAGATGGTAGACATAGTAGATAGACTGCATGCCCACATTCTTGATAACGCATTAGCCACCACATTATCCTTGCTAGCCATGTATGATATTTCAAAATCATATTATTGCAAAGTGGCCAACCATCTCTTTTGCTTGGGAGAAAGATTGGGCTGCGAGAGAAAATATCTCAAGACCCTATGATCGCTTTTGACTTTGAAGTGTGTCCCATAGAGGTAGTGGTGCCATTTCTTGATTGCATGTAAGATAGCAAGCATCTCCTTCTCATAAACATGCATCTCTCTCTCTTTGTCATCAAATTTTCTACTCTCAAATGCAATGACACCATGCTCCTGTACCAAAACTGCCCCCAAACCTCTACCACTGGCATCTGCATAAATGGTAAAAGTCTTGGAGAAGTCAGGGCAAACTAGTATGGGTGCTGAAACAAGCAATTGCTTCAGCTCATTAAAGCTCTTGTCAGCGATCTCATCCCAAAAGAAGGCCTCCTTTTTCAGCCGATCGGTAAGAGGAGCTGCAACATGAGCATAGTTCTTCATAAACCGTCGGTAAAAGGATGACAAACCAAGGAAACCTCTTAATGAAGTGGCATTGGTTGGCGTAGGCCATTCTTTGACGCACTGAACCTTCTTAGGATCCACTTTGATTCCATCTTCTCCCACTATATGACCCAAGTACTCAACTTCCTTTGTCATAAAAGAGCATTTAGTGGCCTTGGCAAACAGTTTGTGTATCCTCAATATGTCAAAGACCTCTTTTACATGCTGCAAATGGTCTTCTTTATTCTCGTTATAGATCAAAATGTCATCAAAGAATACCAAAACTGTTTTAAAGAGCAATGGCTGAAGTATCTTATTCATGAGAGACTGGAATGTGGCTGGAGCATTTGATAACCCAAAAGGCATAACCATAAACTGGTAAAGACCCCTCTCCGTCCTGAAGGCTGTTTTGAATTCATCCCCTTCCTTCATGCATATTTGATGATATCCCGATCTCAAGTCAATTTTGGAGAACACCTTGGCATCCTTCAATTCATCTAAGAGATCATCTATTCTAGGTATTGGATACCTATTCTTGATAGTGACCTTGTTGAGATCGCGGTAATCAATGCACATTTGAAAGGAGCCATCTTTCTTCTTCACAGGAAGGACTGGAGAAGCAAAAGGTGATTGGCTTGCCTTAATGAGAACCATTTCCAAAAGCTCTTTGACTTGGCGTTCTACCTCTTCTCTTTCCACTTTGGAGAGGCGATATGGTGGTTTGTTGATGGGCTTTGTATTGGGCAGCAAGTCAATGGGATGATCTACTTCTCTTTTGGGAGGAAGAGAGGTAGGTGGCTGAAAAATATCATCATATTCTTTCAGCAAATTACAAAGACATGGGTCCATATTGTTGGTAGGAGAAGAGGGCTGATCCTCTTCAATCTTGGAAAGAAGAATGGTGAACATACATGCCTTTGCATTTATCTCTTTCTTAACTTTCTTGGGGCTGATCATCTCCATTCTTTTCTTTTCAGCTCCATGTAGTGTTACTTGTTGTCCACACCATTTAAACTCCATTTCCATGTTGTTGAGATCCATGGTAAATCTGCCCAAAGATTTCAGCCAGTTGCAGCCAAGTATTATATCAATGGGACCCATTTCTAATGCAATTAGACTCACTGATGTAGTGCACAATGGGGTAAGGGTGATAGGTACATTTGGACAGCATTGATTGCTCATCTCAAAATTTCCATTTGCCACTTGGATTTTGAGTGATGTAGGCATTTCATGCGTATTCAATTTCAGCCCATTGAGTGACTTAGCATTAATGAAGCTATGTGTACTTCCCGTATCTATGAGTATATGAGCGGTCCTTCCCTTGATTTGACCTTTAAGGCGTAGGGTATTATCCCCTCTTGAACCACTCCATGCATCACTTGATATGGCACATAGCGATGGATGTAAATTAGTCCATGAATCATCCAAATAATGACCACCCGGGTCGAAAGGAAACCCATCCATCGGATCATAGAACTCATCATGGCCATTCTCTTCATTTTCATGCGCCTCTTCTTGAGTTGTTGTGACATCAAGCTAAGCCAAGCTTCCTTCAATTGATTCTACATCGGAATCATCCTCGATGATCATGCTAATCTTCATATTTTTGGCCTTGCATTTGGACTTATGATCGGGTGACCATTTCTCTCCACATTTGTAGCATAGACCTTTAGCATACATATCTTTGAGCTTGTCATTCAATACATGTTTGCCTTGAGTAGGGGCTGAAGTTTTGGCACTTATATCAGTCCTCTTTCCATCAAATCTATTTTCAGCATTAGGTCTGAAATTACTGCTTTGTTTTGACCCAAACACAGTAGGAAAAGTGGGTATCTTGCTGTAGGTATTGCTGAAAGTATTTCATGGCTTCCCAATATGCTGAAATTCAGTTTTAGCATGCCCATAATGGCCTGATGTCCTTGGGAACTGCGTAGGCTAAAAAGAATGCCCTGTTTTTGGCTGAAAACCCTTGTATTTCTGCCCATAACGTTCAGCCAATTGAATGGCAGCTTGTAGGGATGTAGGATTCATGGCTCCAACTTCAGAAGAAAGAATAGGTTCCAAACCAAATATGTATTTATTCATTGCTTGTAGAAAGAGTTGCACCCATGGATGTCTTCATCATGCTTTGAGTTTGTTTGCACTCTTTCTTGAAGATCCTGCCCATGTGGCTGAAAGTGACCCTTTTGTTGATGGAATTATGGCTGAAGTGAAGTAGGATGAACAAATTCCTTAGCTTTAGATGACTCTCCAACTTCAAATTGACCTACCACCTTAGGAGTAGGTGGTTTAGGTGGTTCTTCAGCCCTATGAGGATGTGGGATATTGAGACCAGCTGTAGGCAACATTTTCTCACCAAGAAGTGCTACAAGCTTGTCAATACCCAACCTCATACCCTCGAAACCTGATTTCATATCCTTTATGTCATTTGACAATTGTTGAAAACTGTTTGAATTCATTGAGATATGAGACGTCTCTATGGGTTGATTGGTAGGGGAGTGGGTGGAACTTGCATCGACCTCATCGTTCTCATAATCCATTCGGTAAATGGCATCTTGAGAAGTGTCATGTTCACCCCTTTCCTGTTGGTGTTCATCCATTTCCTGTTGATATTCCTTCAATTCTTCATTGATAGTATCCAAAACAGGGTCTCTCTTCTTATTCCTAGCCATGGGTTGATTTCTGTCCTGAATTTCCTGCAATAGAAAAACTTGATTATCTTCACTTCTAGAGCTCCAAATTACGAGGTCTTTGGCTCTATTCAAAGCTTGAAGAGCCCTCTATCCAACGATCTATCAAGTGCAGAAAATGGATGAGTATAGAAATTTCTGTAAGGGATTTTCTATTGCTGTCTGAAAATTCCTACAGGCAGTGAATACCCTGTTCTAGTCAATTAATGGCTTGTACCATCAATACCAAGCATGTACCAACTTCATAACCTTGTAGGAGAGTCTCATACGTCTGCCCATACTAAAAATGACCTCTGTAACCAGTAAAATGGCTGTCTAACTCAAAGTAGACTGCAATCTTTAATGAAGGTATGTATACATACTCTATTCCAAACTTTAATGCTGAACCATAGTGTCTTTACCATGGGATGCATACATTTTATTGTAGCCATATGTCTTCATACATTTGCCATACCATACATTTGCCAAAATCTCAAGAACTCACTGCCCATAACTCATGCTGTAGGCTGATTTCAAGTGCCTTTGAGATTTGTACCTGCACCTAAACTTGAAAATATGTGGGATTCGAGACCCGAGGGGTTTGCAAAGTTCCCTCTCGGGCCGGGTTGCGCTCCCCTTCAGGGTCCTTGTCGGTAGGGGAGGGTCACCTCTCTTTTGTCCTATCGACTCACCCGGCATCCACTTTTCCTCGTGGGCAAGTACATGGCAAGTGAATTCTAGCTCTAAAAATCAGTATGATATGCATGGAATAGGAAGGAAATACAATTGCCTTTCATTTGCCCTTTTCATGATATGCAAGATTGGAATTGAAAAGGCTGAAATGTAAATGAGAAATGGAGAGGTATTTACCTCAGCAGTGAGTCACTGCTTACAAAGCTTTTCTCACTTACCAATTGGGTAATGATTTTCTTATGATCAAGAGGCAAAATAGGCAATCAATTTCATGTCAGGGTTAGGCAACAAAGATTGAGTAATGAAGCTCAAGAAATTACTGATTTCAGTGAATGAAAGTAGATGGGTAATGCTCATTCATTATGGAAGAGTTTGAGGCATTTAGAGATGGCCATTTCAGTAAATTGAAAAGGTTTAGCAAAGACAATGACTGACATAACCTATAGGCTTCATGTAATGCATTAAGCTATGAATGAAAGCTTCATTAATCCTCTTATTTCTCTTCAGCAATTGGAAATGAGATCAGCAATTAGATGGAAAGAGAAATTAAGAGTGATTAGAGTACCTCATTTAATTGATTGGAGAAGAGCATTGTTGATGGAATGACCTTCAATCCATAATGCTTGACATAGGTGAGTTGAGCTTGATAATCCTTCTAAAATCAGTCCAAGAGATCTTCAATATTCAAGAATAATCCCTTCCTTGATAAGCTTCAGCTTCATTAATTCCATGAAAGCTCCATGACTCCATGAATGCTCCAAATGAGGGTTGATGAAGACCGATTACCTTCTCTACTTGAAGTAGGTTGCAATAGGTAATAGAGAGGGCTTCAATGTGTCCAAGAGATCCCGAAATTTGAGAGGGAATGCCAAAATTTAATGGCATAAAATCTTCATGCTGTCTATTGAATACCTAGACCTCCATTGGCTTCAATCTCCTTCAATGTCAATCCAATGTTGATGGATTCTTGAGGGAAAATGGTTGAGGAAGCTTCAGAGATGCTTTGCCCACAAAAGCCCCATGAATTGCTTTAAAAATTTCAGGAATCTTTAATGCTGTCCAAAACTGTTATACATAGAGTTTGCAATCTCCATATCCAAGCTCCATCAAGGCTTCAAGCTTCAAGATAAATCAATGTTGGTACTAGGATGTATGTAGAAGCCTCAGGGAGTATAATAGAGCAAAAACCCTTTGATCTTGATGAAGAAATTTGAGAAATTTGAGTGCTGTCCAAAACTGTCATAAAACTCCATACCTAGGGTTTGAGAAAGCTCCTATCTTCCAAAAGGAGTGAAAGATCAAGTAGAAGATGATGTAGACTCATAGTTGCACTCCATTTGATCGTCCCATGAAGAGTACAAGCTCTGATTGCTTCACGTTTGCTGATCAAGAAGAGGGGCGGGCTGTAAAAATAGTGCAAACTGCTGCTGAACATCCTCTTACATCACGTGATGAAAACGTGGTAGATATGAAGCATGTAGGTACTCAATAGGTAGCTTAAGACCCATACTACAGTCTTACATAATCCATTTGAGCACTAGAGGTCATGGGAAGAAGATCTGAGAAGAAATGTCCATGGCAGTTTGTATGGCAGCTTGAAGGAATGAGGAAAGGGAAGAAGAAACCCTTCCTTCTCAAAAGTAACCACAGTTAAAGTGTCTTGTAACCATTAGTTTGTACACTTACCCCAATTTTTTTGGCTCAAACCTTGATCACGTCCTGCTATTTTGGCTGGAGCCCTCCATTTCTTCCATTATTAATGCCAAGAATCACCATCTTCATCCCTGTTTGTAGCAGACTTTCACATGTAACTCCGGTTTGAAGCCTTCATGTCCTGTCAAGTCCTGTCACTCAAATTTCTAACTATGGTTTGCTCTCTCTAGCCTAGGAAACTGAATCTAGTACTTGAAAATGACTTCTGCAAGGATCTAAGCTATGGCTCTGATACCAATGTAATGAAAGCAATCAACCATGGAATGAAATCTAACTGAAATTGAAAATTAACTAAGCTACAACAAATAATTAACAAATCTATTGCACCAAGACATCCTCATCATGTATTAATGGTTGGGGATTCAAGAATACATGACGGCCATGGCTGAGTGCTTCATAGGCTAAGAAGAAGCTAACTCCAAGAAATGGTAAATCCAAGATTATTGAATGATCAAAAGATGTCTTGCCTTTGGCCTCTAGTCCCTTTTATTCTAACCCTCTTCCAAACTTAAGGGCTGTTCACACATGTACACATAGGCTAGGGCTAAATTTACAAAGGCTGGAATTAATCCAAGGTGCAAATATTAATGTTGTATTTTCCTTCATGACATCTTTGAAATGTGAATAACCTGGCTTAGCACAACAACATTGGGAATTTCGTCTTTACTTGCACTTGTATTCACCACACCCGATGTTCCGTTTAGTAATGGTAACTCCGGCAACCTCGGGCACTCCCGTATCTCCGGCAACACTGGTTTGTGGTGGTTCTCATGGTATTTCCACCTCATCGCTTTGGAGCCATCGTTTGCAAGTGGATTCGAGAGATAAATGATGAATAAATTTGGGATGGGAGAGCGTGAGAGAAGATGGCTTAGTTGAAGACCGAGACATGGGTTTAGGTCTCTCCCTCGTAGCCTCTCGGGGTAACCTCTCTCTCTCTCTCTCTCTCTCTCTCTCTCTCTCTCTGTGTCCATCTCACAACCTCTTGGAGGGGTATCCTTCTACCTCCCTCTCTCTACCTCCTTCTCGTAGGCTCTCAGGGTCTCCTTCTGCCTCTTTAAATTACTCCCCAGGTCTCTTATTTATAGATAAATTAGAGAAGAAGGGTTGTGGCTAAGAACAAGAGCTCTTTATGGAGGGGATCTGAGCAAAATCAGCAATCTGAAACTTCTAGGATGCTATTTGATGCTCAAATCTCAAATTTGATAGTTTTTTGGCT
Organism: Lygodium microphyllum; assembly: GCF_053477565.2. NCBI lineage: Eukaryota > Viridiplantae > Streptophyta > Polypodiopsida > Schizaeales > Lygodiaceae > Lygodium > Lygodium microphyllum. The sequence goes on from NC_141163.1 coordinate 118,863,482, forward strand.
CTCAAAGGGTAAAACTCCAAGACACTTGCTTAGAAATCTTCCACATCACTCCTTTTTCTCCCTGTTTGGAGTGCTATTTGCTGGATGTAAACTGCGATCATGATGCACACAATTTTTCCAATCCTTCTTTTTTGCATTAAATCTCTAAAACTAGCTAAAGAAGTCACTTTTTTTTTACCTGAGACCCTGCTCTAGAAGTTTCCATAGCTTTTTAGGATATTTACAATAAATAATATAAAAAATACTCTATTTTTGTCCAAAAAATTAATATTTTTGGACCATCCATGAAGTACAATGCTCTACCCAATGAAACCATGGGTATTAGCCCATAGAAATAACTGTAAAACTAAATCAAGACATTGTGATTTTCTATTCCCGCTACCTCTCTTCTACGATATTTTTGTTTGCTTTCCAAAGAGAGAATGTTCACAAAAACCAAGGTAAAAAAAACTCAAAGGAAGATGTTTCAAATGATACAAATTTTCATTCCATTTTCTAACATATGCTCCAAATAGCAATGCCACAAAAAAACATATGGATGTTTAGTGTGACAACTATAACATGATCTTTTTTATACCAAAAACATGCAAAGGATACAAAGCACTAGATTTTGGACCTTTGACCATAAGAAGAGATCCCTTGCCAATCTTCCACACATGATCACCAAAGATCACTATATAACCACAATCATCAAGCTATCTTATACCGATCAGACTTTTTGTCAATTTTGGAACACGATGTACATTCTACAAGATTAAAAAAGAACCACTCGGCAATGGAAAGTGTTTATCCCAAATGCCAAAAATGTTGCATACATATTTGTTTCCAAAACAAACAGACCCTCTCTTTCGAGCACCACAAATAGCAAATCACTCCCTATGTGGAGTAACATGGAATACTACTCTAGAATCCATAATCCAACTCTGAGACATGCCATTATCAATGGTAACTAATAATGCATCACCGAAAGAGGATACAAACAAAATATCACCATCATCACCACCACTTGCATTGATCTCAGTCTTTATCTTTCTTTTCTCTTTGCCATCATTCTCATTTTCCTTCTCAACTTTTTGCTTGTTCTTTCATTCAAAGAAATTATTTTTTATGTACCCCTTTTTGTTACAAAAGGAGCATGTCACATCTTTTTGTTGTGTGACTTGCTTCTCTCACGGGAGTTTCCCCTTGCCTTTGACCTTCCTCTTACCATAAGTACGTTGGAGCTCTTTGACCCTACATTGTTATTTCCATCCACCTCCTCAATGAGCAAATTTCTCTCAACATTAGCTCTCACAGGACCACCTATGGGTGTAGAGTTACTAGTGGTAGTCCTGAAAATATCCCAACTCTCAAACAAGGTAATAATAAGAACATAGCCTATGGGTGTAGAGTTACTAGTGGTAGTCCTGAAAATATCCCAACTCTCAAAGAAGGTAATAATAAGAACATAGCCTTCATTGAATCATGAAAGATAATCTTTTGAGAAATAAGTTGGCTAAAATTTGTGTTAAATTTAGTAAGGTGATTATACATCAAACCTCCCTCCTCCATGCAAAGATCAAGGAGTTTTTTTAGTCAAATGCCCAAGGAATTATGGAAATGAAGCCCAAGAAGATCCTAGATACAAGGGAGAAACCTCTAAGGATCCCAATCCTAGGAGAACACCTAGCATAATGGAAGGATTATCCTAAAGAGAGTGTCACTTGGATCCATGAGGAAACCTTTATGAAAGAATTCTCCTAGTTTCTCTCGAGATGAAGGCATCTCGATCTCGATTTCTCTAAGGAGGGAAGGATGTAATGTCTGCATTACCTAGTTTATTTTAATAGACAATGTGCAAGGATCCTTCAAAGTTGTCAACTCTCTCTCGATACCACAACTCATACAAAATTTCCTAAAGGCATGGAAGGTATAATCTCTACCATTAGCACTCCTCAAGCACTTGAGCTTCTTTCCTGATCAATTTTCTGCAAATGCTAAGAACTTTTGAAATACACATCACTCTTCTTATGAAGAGGGATAAACCCAAACCTTCATTGTGGCATTATATATAAAACTAACAAAGCACAATGCTCTACCCAATGAAACCATGGGTATTAGCCCATAGAAATAACTGTAAAACCAAATCAAGACATTGTGATTTTCTATTCCTCCTACCTCTCTTATACAATATTTTTTTTTGCTTTCCAAAGAGAGAATGCTCGCAAAAACCAAGGTTAAAAAAACTCAAAGGAAGATGTTTCAAACGATACAAAGTTTTCATTCCATTTTCTAACATATGCTCCAAATAGCAATGCCACAAAAAAACATATGGATGTTTAGTGTGACAACTATAACATGATTTTTTATACCAAAAACATGCAAAGGATACAAAGTACTAGCTTTTGGACCTTTGACCATAAGAAGAGATCCCTTGCCAATCTCCCACACATGATCACCAAAGATCACTATATAACCACAATCATCAAGCTATCTTATACCGATCAAACTTTTTCTCAATTTTGAAACATGATGTACATTCTACAAGATTAAAAAAGAACCACTTGGCAATGGAAAGTGTTTATCCCAAATGCCAAAAATGTTGCATACATATTTGTTTCCAAAACAAACAGACCCTCTCTTTCGAGCACCACAAATAGCGAATCACTCCCTATGTGGAGTAACATGGAATGCTACTCTAGAATCCATAATCCAATTCTGAGACATGCCATTATCAATGGCAACTAATAATGCATCACCGAAAGAGGATACAAACAAAATATCACCATCATCACCACCACTTGCATTGATCTCCTTAGTCTCTTTATCTTTCTTTTCTCTTTGCCATCATTCTCATTTTCCTTCTCACCTTTTTGCTTGCTCTTTCATTCAAAGAAATTAGTTTTTAGGTACCCCTTTTTGTTACAAAAGGAGCATGTCACATCTTTTTGTTGTGTGACTTGCTTCTCTCACGGGAGTTTCCCCTTGCCTTTGAGCTCTTACCATAAGTGCATTGGAGCTCTTTGACCCTACATTGTTATTTCCATTCACCTCCTCAATGAGCAAATTTCTCTCAACATTAGCTCTCATAGGACAACCTATGGGTGTAGAGTTACTAGTGGTAGTCCTGAAAATATCCCAACTCTCAAACAAGGTAATAATAAGAACATAGCCTTCATTGAATCATGAAAGATAATCTTTTGAGACATAAGTTGACTAAAATTTGTATTAAATTTAGTAAGGTGATTATACATCAAACCTCCCTCCTCCATGCAAAGATCAAGGAGTTTTTTTAGTCAAATGCCCAAGGAATTATGGAAATGAAGCCCGAGAAGATCCTAGATACAAGGGAGAAACCTCTAAGGATTCTAATCCTAGGAGAACACCTAGTATAATGGAATCGATGAGGAAACCTTTATGAAAGAATTCTCCTAGCTTCTCTCGAGATGAAGGCATCTCGATTTCTCTAAGGAGGGAAGAATGTAATGTCCGCATTACCTAGTTTATTTTAATAGATAATGTGCATATAGATTCCAAAAAATTTGATTTATGTTGAAAATAAAATTACACATTTTTATAAATAGCTCTAAATATGAAGATAATTGTTATTATTAATGATGTATTATATGTCAGTTCATGGAAAAAAGACTTGGAAAACTCCCCCAAGGCAAGCTTATTAAAACTATGTTTGTAGTATAGAATGACAAAAAGAGCTAGCGTGGTGGATAGTCACTTGGTAGTTAAGTGCACTTAGGTGACGACACTGCTAGGATGGGTGATCTCTTGGGAAGGTTTTCCTACAAGCTAGTGTCAATGCCAATGAAGCCTTCGTAGTCCATTGCCAAGTATGCCAAGGTCCATGCCTTGGTCACCGCCTTAGAGTGATGCCTAGCCTAAGAATGCGACACACGGTGCATCCTTACCCTTATATTCTCCAATTTTTATGTTTGCACTGCAAAAACGGAGCCCCCTCCTTGATGTCATCAATGATGTCGCCAAAAACACTAAAAGAAAGGGTGCTCTCTTTATTATCAATTATATAATTGAAAACGCTAAAAAGCAAGCATCCTCTCTTTACCCCCCGGATTACTATATAAACGGGAGTAGACTATCACATTAGACACAGACACATAAATACATAACGAACCGATGCAAAAGTAACTCTACTATGGACGTGACGAAGCTATATTGCAATTAGTCGAGTCTCTCTCTCTCTCTCTCTCTCTCTCTCTCCTCCCTTACGCGGAAGCACTGCTCGAATCCATCAAGCTTCTTTCATGGATCCCAAGAGACGTTGAGATTCTGACTGAGGTCACGCTCAAGGAGCTTCCTGACGTGAGGAAGTAGTCACTTTGCCGAAGCACAAGCGAAAGTTAATCCCGATACCATTCAACTCGAAGGACAGATTATTCCACAACAAACTGAGGTTGCAACCATAAACCAAATCAGGATGGATGACCAACAAAGATAATTAAGTTAGTACATAAGAAAAGGATCATGATTAGTTAGAACTTAATTAAATTTATAAAATCATATTAGTATTATCAAATGTTTTTTAGAAAAGAACATGGAAATTGATGAAGGGGGATAGATTCTATGCATTGCATACATTGATAACTATGTTAAAAATGTTTATGGTTATGTTGCTTTTGGATTTGTAAATGATGAGTTATGGCTCTTTTGATTCCAGGCTTGCACAGTTGGGTGAGTTGTGGATTGTGGTGGCTCAGGATATTGGGGTCCCCAACCCAATGCTCCCTAAACACTCACCGAAGTGTGGGAAAACTCATATGTGGATAGGGGTCCTACACTCTTGACGGAGGTAGGTGTTTTTGGAAAAACTCAGCTGCACGGGTCAGCATCCTATGCTCTTAAGGGAGATAGGAGTTTTTGATATTTGATCACTTGAGTACTTGAGAGGGCAAAGGGTTGAGTGATAAAAGAGCCCTTGTTATGTAGGACGGCTTTAGAAGCTCAGGGAAGCTTAGAGGAGCTTTGAGCCAGTAAATTCTCTGTTGATCATGGATGGAGTGTGATCACATACAACCCAATCATGATGGATTGGAAGGTCTTATCCTAGGCTAGACGGTGCCTTTCTGCGAAAAGACGGTTTTGTACCACTCTGCGGCGTGATGGTGAAATAAAGTATCTGATTTCTAAATTGTTTGTTATGTGCTAAAGATTGGATTTAATGAATCCACTTTAATAGAGTAATAAAAGGAAGATGATTTTATATGTCCAAAGAGTATGGTAGTATGCTTTGCTGATTAGAAAACTAAGAAAACTCCCATCAAGGAAAGTGGGAGGCTTCGATCTTGTGACAATTGGATGCCTATGGCTGGATGGACCTGATAAGTCGGGTCACTTTCCAATATTAGATAGAGGTGATTAAATCGTAACCCTCCCGATACCGATAGAATTAGTTACCATGTTTAACACCCTTTTAGGGGTTTGGAGCTGAGATTTTACCTTGTGCATAAAGGGATGGAGTTACACTCTCCCTCTCTCTCACTCTCTTTGAACCAAGTGCGGTGTTAACCTCACTCCTACCTTTGATTGATTACAAAGTGGTCTTTCTTAGGTGTGTGTTAGATTGTTATTAGGGGTGACTTGTCCATGCTTCCCCTGTGAAGTAGAATTGAGATTCCCATGTTCAACTAAGTCTAAGGTTTCCCATGGGAGGATAGGATGGTGATGTGCATGGATGTGAATTTCAGTTGACTACTAAGAGGACTCCTTTGTGTCTGTTGGAGAAGGCACCTCACAATTGCAATGTGCGCGATTTCACTAATCCTTCTTTTTTACATTTAATCTCCAAAGCTGGCTAAAAAGGCTACTTGCTTTTTTATTTACATGTCACCCTTTTTTTGAAGTTTTCATAGATTTTTAGAATATTTACAATAAATAATATTAAAAATATGCTCATTTTGTCCAAAAATTTGGTATTTTTGGACAATCCATACTATACACATTGACATTAATGACTAATATAGATCATAACTCCCATTCATGTGGTAACCTCCATGATGGGTGGCTTCAGGAATATCCATTTTGTAAGGTCTTTTTGCCACTCTTCTCTTTTTGAAGGTAATTTAGTTAGCTCTCCAAGAAATATGTTGGCGTACTCTTTTAACCAGGATAGTTCTTCTTTTGGATGACCATCTTAATTTACCTTGTTAAGCTTGATCAAATAAACATGTAATCCTTTCTTTAGGCCTTTCACAATTCAAGAAGCTTTTGCTAATTGAACTTTAGGTTTCCCTATTTCACCTCGTGTAGGCCTATTTCATTGTTCAAATCCCAAAATGTGACTTGACCTTTTCCGTGATGGATATGAGCATTATTGAAAATTAGACAATACATTCCCTAGAAAAATTCATAAGCTCAAGTTCATGACTTTGAACCTCATACTTGAAAGGTTTTCTCCTAGGTTAAACTCTACCTTGGTAGTTTGCTATGTAGAAAGTACTTTCTTTCCATTTTCTAATTCCACAAGCAGTTTTGATGCATTTACTGCATCTATTCCTAACTTCTTAGCATACTTGGGTGATATAAATGAGTGTGTACTTCCACAGTCAATCAAAACTTTAAATGATTTATCGTGATGACTAGTTGGTGCATGTATTACCGAATATTGATGATTTGGACCCTTCCTGTGGAATGCAGCATGAACAGTTGCTCTTTCATTATCTTCTTCGATAGTAGGATCTTCCTCCTTATCAATCTCTTTTAGGGTAATATTTGACGTTCTTCCTCTTTCCATAGCTACTTGACCATAGCCTTGGGCAGCTCTACCTTGCCTCAAAATTGGTCTTGGTGGTGGTTTCCACCAAGCTTTGGACAATCTCTCCTTAAATGTCCTACCTCATTACAGTGAAAGTACCTAAGACCATTCTTGTTTCCCTGGGTAGGAACAAAATTTCAAACTGCATTGGATTTTGCATTTTTTCTTCCAACCTTAGTAAAATTGGCCTTGGGTTCTTTTGCTTGACCTTTGAATCCTCCTTTGTTCTAGATATTGTAGCTCCGAAACTTATTATTTTTAGGATTTGATTGTAATTTCCATACAATAGGAGCAGCTCGAATCAAAGCATCTTGGTCTATTGGGTGCATTGATTCCAAACGAGTGTTCAGAGGAGAATTTAGCCCATTGTAGAACTTAGACACTTGTTGAGCAGTATCCATGGATGGTGCATATTTAAGAAGTGAAACAAACTTGGAGTAATACGCCTCCAGGGTTAGTCCCATTTGCTTCAAATTAAAGAACTCATTCATCTTTTGGGTGTGATAAGTTGGAGGTAAATATCTTCCTCTTATAGATTCTTTTTAAAAAATCCCAAGTAATTGTATTTTCAAGGACACCTTGATCTCAGCACCACTGCTTCCAACAAAGTCAAGCTTCCCAAATTAATTTTAGCTTAGCTATCATGGATTGGTTTGCTGGGATACTTCTTCTAAGAGCAATAAAATAATCTTCCATGGATTCGATCCAAATTTCTACATCGACTTCCATATTCTCACATTTCCAGTCGAATTCTGGAGGTTTGACTTGCTTCAAAAGATTCATTTTCTCTTGGCCTTCATTGGGAATTATTGTGGATACAAAATTTGGGAAAATTTTCAACAATTCCCAAGTCAAAATTTAGAAAATTTATATAGCATTGATATTAGAGTTTGATACTCAAATTATTTCTCACTTAATTTATTGAAACAATTTTCAACTAAAACTCTCTTTCCATTACTAAAGTTAAAATGTAATTTTAGAGGTTCCAAGGAAAAATAAGATTCCATTATTTTTTGATTGATAAAGTATCAATCAATCTTTCCTACAATGGATGTACAAGGTAATTAAATAGCTCACATGTTCATCTTATTTTTTTCAAAAAAGGATTCCCTACTACAATCTAATCATGACACTTAGATACATCTTTTATGAGTAACTTGGATTCTGAGAGTAGATATCTAGGAATCTATATTTTTGAGGGAGTTCAGGAAATCCATCCTTTTTGTAGTTGCGGCGGCTGGAGCCACCTATGACTTTTTTTATGTCGGTTGAGTTTATTTTATGTCGGTTAGAAGTAACTTCCTTATAGATATACTGATTTATTTTTATCTACTTGCCTCTAGTATACAAGGTTGAGTTTACATTGGCCTTATAAAATAGATATATCTCGACAACTTTAAGATCTTCCATCTATTTTACACTTTTTAGATTATTCTAAAGATAAGCTAGAGGGCTTGCATTGATATGGCAGTATCCTTCGCTAATCATCCACCATCTTTCACAATATAGAGGCGAGGGGTTTTACAACTGATCTAATATCCACATCATCTAATTTTTTTAGGCAAAAGTGAATGAATGCATAATTGACATAAACATTACTCAAAAGATCAAGAATCGTTTCCAAGATTTGTTATTCTGCCATAATTCAGAAACATACATTAACAAAGAGAAAAAAACATGTCCCAAGATGTATTTTTAAAAAATATTTTTCTTAAGCTTACGTCGTATTCTATATGCTTTAATACCAATTGTAAGGTGTACACTAAAAGGCGCACCTTTTTGTAGTCCATCAGTAGGTTTTCCAAATAATGCCACCCGACGCTCCCTTGGAACATCACGGGGTTTGTCACTTAGACCACACTGAGTCTACATCGCAATGGAAGTGTTCCAAATGAGAACCCACTGCAATCGACCTGAATTTCAAGTTTCCTAAAATCAGAGTCTTCTAATAGCCAGCTAGCGTCAATAATTTTGAGTTTCACTTCCTAAGGATTACTCAAACTAAAGTGGACTTGCCATTGTACTTTGGGTCAAAGAGAATGGGAGATGGAGGGGAGTGTGGTACATCAACCCTCATGCCCATAAGGCAAAATCCCATTTGGCCCCCTAAATCAATGCAAGTTGATTCCACCTAACAACTATTTGGTCAATTTATCATCTTTCTATTTCTATTGCCAATTTAGAAAAGCTCCCAGCTAACCAAGCGACCACCCTATCATTGGACAACCGTCGGGGGTTACGCCCACCTGCTTTTCTTTGATGACAAAATCATCTTTAGTTTTTTAATCGCCTACGGTACATTTATTGGAACATATACAACCAACTTTCTTAATTAGTCTAAGTTTCTTCACATAATTTATCTCACGGACATGCATACAATTCAAACAACCCTTGAGTAAAACGAATTTCTCTATTATATTGAAAGTTTATTACAATTTTCATCTTTTCGCCCTTGCAAAAGATGTATAGAATTCCACGAGGGTATTCTGTCCACCAACATTCCGCCCTTGTAACTAGTATTTAGGGTTCCAGGATCCCATCTTGGGTCACAAAGGGGATCATCAAATTGTAGGAGTAATGCGGAATTTACAGCCAGAGTTTCCCTTCCCCCCCCCCCCCCCCCCCCCCCCCCCCCTCTCGACATCCACATTTCCTACTCCCGGAGGCTATCTCTATAGACAGACCTTTCGTTATGAAGCTGGTCTAAGCCTCTCAAAGTGATAACCATGACCCCCCATGGAGTAGGGTCTCACAGTTAGCTTGGGGATAGCCTAGCGCGATCTTTCCTTTTATCATGTTTGTCAACGTTTTTAATCAGAGATCTATATTCTAGCAAGCACAAACAATCCTTTCAAACAATGACAATCATACATCGTGCAGTTCACAGCTTGCATAGCCAAGGTAGACCTTATCCTAAGGTAATCTTACATTATAATGAGGATTCTCCTCCCCATAAAGAAGTGTTTTGAGTGCATCTCTTACAACATTTTAAGCAAGACATGAATCTCCCGTTTGGGGCTAACTTACCTAACATGAGCAAATTTCCTTTAGAAAAAATATTATGACAATAATTTAACAAGATGATTTACAAGACCCTTAAATAGACATTCACTTTTTATAACAAGTGTTAATCAACCGTAACGTTGTCATGTTGACAATATATTGAGTTTTTTCATTAATCTCAAGTATGCATATAGTCTTTTACTCATTTCGTATAATATCCTCTTGCAACTATTTTCATCATGATCTTACGAATTATAATCTTGATTAATTTAACTACAAATCATAGGTAGCAGTTAACCATTTATGCGTGTATTAATATGCTCTCTAGATAAAAAAAATTATTCGTGTAAGTGAAATAGAATCTAATATTTTATGTAAAATTTTGTTTAAAATATCTTTATTTTATTGTGCGATATGAAAATAATAGCCTATTTTTGAAAGATGAATAACCTGGTTTGGCACGACAACATTGGGAATTTCGTATTTACTTGCACTTGCGTTCACCACACTCGATGTTCCGTTTAGTAGTGGTAACTCCGGTAACCTCAGGCACTCCTGTATCTCTGACAATACCGGTTTGTGGTGGTTCTCATGGTATTTCCATCTCGTCGAGCCATCGTTTGCAAGTGGATTCGAGAGATAAATGAGTAATGAATCTGGGATGGGAGAGCGTAAGAGAAGGTGGCTTAGTTGAAGACTGAGACATGGGTGTTGAGCTAAGTCTCTCCCTCGTAGCCTGTCAAGATAAATCCTCTCTCTCTCTCTCTCTCTCTCTCTCTCTCTCTCTCTCTCTCTCTCTCTCTCTCTCTCTCTCTCTCTCTAGGTCCGTCTCGCAACCTCTTGGAGGGATATCCTTCTACCTCCCTCTCTCTATCTCCTTCTCGTAGCCTCAAAAGAAGAGCTCTTTATAGAGGGGATCTTAGCAAAATCAGCAATTTGAAACTTCTAAGATACAATTTAATGCTCAAATCACAAATTTAATGGTTTCATTGGCTCTGAAAGGAGGGGGGTAAAAAGCCAAGACACTTACTTAGAAATCTTCAAGATCACTCCTTTTTCTCCTTGTTTGGAGTGCTCTTTGCTACATGTAAACTGTAATCGTGATGCATGTAATTTTGCCAATCCTTCTTTTTTGCATTAAATCTCCAAAACTAGTTGAAAAAGCCACTTGTTTCTTTACATGAGACCCTGCTCCAAAATTTTCCATAGCTTTTTAGGATATTTACAATAAATAATATAAAAAAAATCTAGTTTTGTTCAAAAATCTAGTATTTTTGGGCCATCCATACTATAGACACTGACACTAATGACTAATATGGCTCATAACTCTTGTTCAAGTGGTAACTTTTGTGATGGGTGGCTACAGTCCTTGTCAATGTGAAAAAAATGTCGAGTTACGATTCTCATTTTTAAAAAAAATTATTAGTTAGTTAGTTATTTTTACTTTAGCTAGTAACCTTACTAACTTACTACTTGACTAACTAACTTTCGAACTAACCAACTAACTTTTAACAGCGTGGAAGTATTACAGCTATTTTGATGAATTTGTAGTAGCCTATCCTTTTGTCATTTGCAAACATTTACAGTCATTATGGTAGTTCATAAGTAGATAGTGCTATTTTCAACATTGAAAAGCTTAATGGTAAGAAATTCCAATATTGAAGACATAGATATGCAAGTCTTAGTGCATAAGGGAAAGATTAACCCATTGAAGTTAGAGGGCATAAAGCTTGAGCTTTATGATGCAAAGGATTGGATAGAACTTGATGAGCTATGCAAATCTACTATCATTTTGCCATTATCAAAGCATGTGTATTTTCATGTAATTGACACTAAGGGTGATGCTTATGCATTATGGAAAAATATTTTTAATCTTTATGACAAGCAAAGTCATGCATCTTGATTACATGGGCAAGTTTTAGTCTCGTGGATAATCTTACATTGAGTCCCATAGACATATGTCCTCTTTGACATGTCATTATCCTGGGCAATAGAGTCATATTAGGATGTAGTGCCATAAAATATGCAATGAGAAACGCAAGGGAAAAGCACAAGGTACTGCAAAGTCAGATGATCATAGAATTGTTCTTATGAAGTCCAATATGAAGATTGAAGAGATAAATGTAGTGCATCTTGAGTTTGACGATGGCTATATCTTAGCTCCTTCATCTCTTGATGCTACTCAAATGATCTATGCTTTTTCTACTTCTAGTGTTAGCTTGATTTGGGGGTTTCTTTTCATCTTACCCTACATTAGGATCAATTTCATACCTATCATAGCATTAAAATTTTTGTGAGACTGGGAAATGACACTACATTGGATATCATTGGCATTGGGAATACTAGATTGCAATTTGCTTCATGTAGCTTTTTTTAAAAAAATAATGTATGTCATCTTATCGATTTTGGCTAAAAGCCTACTCTTTGCCGAAAAATTGGATGATAAAGGATATCATATCGTTTTGATGATTTTGCATGGAAGATTACATGTGGTTGTCTTGTTTTTGCTCGAGGTGCCAAGGTTGGTAGCCTCTATTCTTTGTTTGTATTTGGGTTTGCTGAGCATGTATTGGCTGTGATCGATTTACACATGTATCTTGATGGAATTTTCACCTTGGATATGTCTTGGAAAGAAATGAAATTGCTTCTTTGCAATATATTCTGCCTCTTGATTACTCATATTTTGATTTATATGATCATTGTCTTTATGGGAGGTAGACACGTAGCACTCACAAAAAGTTTGATTTACATGCATGGGTAAGTCTTTGGCTCTTGTGCATTTTGATGTATGTGGTCCCATTCCTTGTTACCCACTTCCCTGCAACAACCCTCACCCTGTCCCCACATTATCCTCCCCCGGCCTTACATCCCATCACCTCCTATGCCATTGCACCCCAATCCATACCCTACCGATCGACCCAAACCATGCCCTTTCCATACTTTTTGTACCCACAAACTATTTATGCATACTTGAGGAAAAAAATAGAGAAAAAGGACAATGATTAAAATAAAGATTAAATTACTACAGACAATTGGTGAGCATTGATGTTAAGCTGCTAGACATCCTAGAGAAAGCAAGGAAGACTCTAATCACCAATACAGAAAAAGCCCAAGATAAGAGCATGAGTCATTTGGCAGTGTGAAGTCCTTTGTGACGTTTATTAATGATTATTTGTGTAAGGTTCTCGAGCTTATTCCATTAAGAAAAAATTAGATATTTTGGGTATATTTTAGCACTTCGTTGCTCTTGTTGAGAACTAATCTAGGAATAGGTTGAAATGCCTAAGGTCTAACAATGGGGTGGATATATTTCTAAGGCGTTTGAGCGGTTTTATGATGAACAAGGAATTAAGTATCAATTGACCATCCCATACATCCCACTCTAAAATGGCATTGCAAAGCATATGAACAAGACTATTCAAGAAAGAGTCCATAGTATGCTTAGCAAGGCAAACTTACCCTAGTATGTTTGGGCTAAGGCAATTAATACTATCATGAATCTCATTAATATATCCCCATGTACTGCTTTTGTTTGTCGCCTTTGCAGAGGAGGCATTTTGCTATGTTTACAAGTCAAGTATAACAAGTTGGATCTGAAGCCTATCAAATGCATCTTTCTTGGATATAGTGATGTAGGTGAGATGGGTTATTCCCTTTGGGATCTATAGGCTTGGAAGTTTATTAGTAGCCATGATGTTGTGTTTCATGAAGAGAGGATGCATAAGAAACTTGAGCAAGTAGTTGAGGTGGGTAGGATGGTCTTTCAATAGGAGCCTCCTATTATAGTATAGCCAATTAGATAGCTTGCAATTGATGATGCAGTGGCCCACGATTCACCCATTGAACAAGATCATGGTGTTAGATAGATAGGACATGTCTTACAAGTCCCATTATCTACTTTGAGGTGCTTTCTTAGAGCTGCACATTCTCTTAATCGCTATGAGTCTATGGATTATGTCATAGTGACAGACTCTATATTGATCCACTTATCTATGAGGAGGCTATGCTTAGAGGTGATTCTCATTCTTGGGAGAGGTCTATGTAGTTTGAGTTTGATTTGTTGTAGAAGAATGTACAGAGGGCTTAATTTCCTTACACATGATGGAAAAGTTGTATTGCTATGCAAATGGGTGTATAAGCTGAAGAGTTCCCTTGGTCACCCTACGCTAGCATGTAAGGCTAGGTTGATTATAAAGGGTTTTATATAGAAGCATGGTGTTGACTTCGATAAAGTATTTTTTTCTTAGTCAAGATGACTACCCCCTACGATTGGTCTTAGCCTTGATTACTTACTTGGATTTGGATATTTATCAAATGGATGTGAAGATGGTTTTTTAACATGAAGATTTGCATGACGAGATTTATATGAAGCAGCCTAAGGGCTTTGTGAAGAAAGGTGAGGAATATCTATGTGCAAATTGAAAAACAGTCTTTATGGGCTTAAGTAGGCACCTAGGGAGTGGTACAAAAAAAATTAATGCTTTTATACATTTGTAGCAGGGATTTTCTTACAGTGATATAGATGTGTGTTTATATAAAAGAAGGCCCATGATGGTAGCCTTATCACCTTGGTGCTTTATGTTAATAATATGCTTATAGTTGGGAGTACTCATGTTGAATTGGATGCATTAAAGACTTAGCTCAAGAAGAGCTTTGAGATGACGGACATGGGATAGGCCTCACACATAGTTGGTATGTATATGATACATAATTGCTGATGTTAGGAGACACATTCCATGATGGATTTCGTGATTATATTTATTTGTCGAGGCTCGTACACAAGGTGGATTCCTTGTGCGAGAAGTTGACGGGGATGCCTATCCTTTTCAAGCATCAAATTAATTTAATGTGCATGTGGGTGATTTCATAACGGGTGATTTCGTAAAATATATATTAAATTAATGGATGTTTACGAGTTTAGAGTACGCACTCAAGTTAAATTAAGGTCACGACAAAGTTCCAATCTATGTAATTATTTTGTAGCTGAAGATTGCTAGGTATTCACTTTTGTTAAGTTTTATTTAATTATTTTCTAACAATTGTGACTGCTTCAATTAATGTGTAGAGCAAGCGATGGTGGCATTGGGTAGCACCGGGCGATAACGTAAATCCTAATGCCTGTAAGAATTACTATTTTTTATGGAGCCTGTCTTATCACTAAAGACATGGTGCCAATATTTATTTAAGTGTGCTTATTTATTAAAGCTCTTGACAAAACATTTATTATCTTGCATGTGGAAAGGTGCTTGATTAAACATTTTATTATTTGATATTTGTATTTTGGCACAACTTTTAAATGCCCAAACGTCTTACTCTATATTTGGACAAATACAAAAGAAAAAGCATGCTATTTGTAAAGTGAACTATTTTTGAGCTTAAAGATAAATAAATCTATAAATACATGCCTTGTGAAATGCTCACACGAAGCATGGGCAGAGATTACACCCGATTTGTCTTTTTGTCTTATGTCGTGCAAATTCCGTTTTACTTTTATGAAGATTTGTAGAGTTCTTTTTTCTTGGGGACCTTCGGGCATTCATTACATGCGCATATAATATTGGATCTCTGCTCACCAATTGCTCCAAGGGACTTCTCTACCTATCTCAAAAGAACTACATACAAAAAGTACTTGAGTTATTTCATATGCAACATTATAAGCCTATTGGCTATCTTTTACCTTCTCATGTGAAGATTAGTCAGGAAAATTATCCATAGTCAGATGATGAGAGGGCCAAGATAGCCAAGATTCCATATGTATCCATAGTGAGTGGTTTGATGTATGCTATGATAGCCAACCACTCATCATAATATATCATATTTAGTGGGAGTTGTAGCACATTATATAGCTATACTTGGAAAGTGACATTGGGATGATGTGAAGGGTATCATGAGATAACTGAAAGACACAACATATATGTGCATTTGTGGAGGTGATCGAAGGCAAGTCCATTGAGCTTGTTAATATTTCTATGGATACAAATACTACATTTTTACTTGCTAAGAGTCACCCATTGGAGCGATATGCCTTTCTTAGGATGTTGATGGGTGTAGGATGAGATGATGCGATGATGTCTTTCCTCATCCTATTGGACTCTATATACATGTTATATCTTTTTTTTTCTTTTACTCCTCACTTAAGAACATTCACCTTTAAGTGGAAGGTTATTAGAAGTAAAAGTGCATATGCCTAGCCTCCCATATTTACTCATTGTACAATGTGCTACATATCTATACATTGAAAGTACCCATTATTATGATTTTATTTTTATTATTTTTATTATTTAAATTATTATTGAATAAGGAAAGGTTGATCACACATATGCTCTCTCTCTCTCTCTCTCTCTCTCTCTCTCTCTCTCTCTCTCTCTCTCTCTCTCTCTCTCTCTCTCTCTTGATCCATCCACCATAGCTCTTACTTTTGCACTTGTGTGCTTCCACTCGAGATCTACCTTTCAAAAAGTAAATTAGCCCATAGTCATAAATCTTTACAATGAATAGTGTGGCATGAACCAAATGAGCATAAGGAGTCTCCCATTGACTCAAGACCCATATGTTGTAATATAAATACAAATGGCTCCCACTAGAAGTGAATCCAAAATACCAAGAGCACAAAAAAGCTCATTATATCAAGCATATAATATCCGGGAAGCCCAAACATAACAATGATATATATAGAAGCATATACATTAAATATGTCTTTAACCTACAAGTGAAGAATCATTGAAGCAAATGGCTAACATCCAAATACATCAAAAAAAGCTAAAATATAAGCCTCAAAGGTTACCAAAGACATTAATGTTGAGTATTAACATAAGCATATGGAAGACCCAAATAGCATGTATATATATAATACATAAAGCTTTGTAGCTTGTAAGCTTGTTGTTAAACCAAAATTGTGCTATTTTGTGTTAAAATAAAGAACTAAAAACTGCATATAATCAACTTTATGAGTACTCAAATCTATAGTTCTTGTTACACTCTTTATTTCTGGCTATAAAACACCTCAATCTAATATTATATGTAAAAGTTATAGCCAAAATATAAAAGTACTATCAAGTTGCAATAGCTATCCCTCCATGACTTCTATAACATACTCTATATCCACTCAAAATGGATAGAATACTTGCTTCTTAGCTTAATAGACACTTAGCTTAGAACAAGTATTGAAGATAGGAAGCCAATACATACCTCAAACGGATTGAAATGGAGTTGCTATGAAAGCTGTAAGTCAAGCTCTCTTCCTAGGTTGAATGCAATGTTGGTGAAGCTTCTCAAATACCCCCTCTAATACGAGTTGGAAGGTGGAGTAAGAGTGAAAGCACGAGTGGAAGAAAGAAAAAAGCAAGAGTTATGGAGATTCAAGCAAAGAAGAGAGAGATTGATGTATGGAAACTCCAACAATCATAATGTGTAACCTACCTTCTCTCTTATTTTATTATCATAACAAGAATAAAAAATAAGGTGATAGTGATGGACAGCCATGACTTGTAGTATATAGGTGTGCAAGTGGTAAGAGTATCTGACCAACATCTAGGATGGAAGGCTTAGTACAAAAGGTTCTCTCCTATGGCACCATCCAACCAGGGAGCTTTAGTTTTTAAAAATAGTTAAATGCATAGTTGGCCCTAAGATGGAGGAGAAATTTGTACTAGTATGATGTGGCAAGCATCAGAAGCTTGAGAAAATATGGGCTAGATATTGCTCTTTTAGAAAAGAGGGTAGATTTTGTACTTAGCTTTATGAGCTACATATATAAATTATTTAGAAAAGATTGCCTTTACTATTTTCATATTATGCCTTATTGAAGACATCACATGAATCCCGTATAAAGGTTAATTAAGAAAGTCTTTTTAAATGTCAAAAAATGTGATAGCATGCATTGTTTAGATAACTAAAGCAAATCACATTTCAATTGGGAAGTGGGCAATCATCTATCCTCAATGGAAGTGGTATAGACCAAATGAGTTAGGTGCTTTCCTAAAAAGGAAAAATTAGGATAAAAGCTAAATCGTTGACATTCCCTAAGGTTCAGTCTCGACCATGTACCATTTTGGAGGAATGGAGATGAGATTTTTCCTCACAAGTAGAGGGATCGAGTCTAACTCTGCCTCGTCTTTCATTCACTATGAACCAAGTGCGGAAACCAATCAATCCTTGGCTTCAATTGATTGCTAAGTAATCATTGAGGTCGAGTGTTGAAATGATTTTAGAGACTATTAGGTCTTTTAGGAATCTCATGTTGGTTCTCATGGGTGAGACATATGCTTCTCTATAAGGTAGACCTAGGGCTACTCAATTAGACCAAAGTCTAATCATTTGAGTGGAGTATGGATGGAAGCTTATTGGGAATAGACCCTCAATCACTACTAAAAACATCACCCCTTGAATCAAGTGGCAGGTACATTATAACTTACAATCACGGGACTTACAATGTGATTGCCCACAAGACTCAGACTTGACCCTCTTGGGTTGTGAGTCTCTACCACAAGTATTATTCCCATTTTCATGATTTCTATACATGTCACTATAAGTGCATGAGAAGTACAACATTAATATTCTTCAGGTCACTTCTTTTGTAAATAAGGTACTCTCTACATCATTGCATTTAAAGCTATCTTTAAGAGGATTAACACTCATAGTAGTACGGAATGTATCCCATGATTCTAGTAGTGTGATAATAATAAGTAAGAAGAAAGACTTTATATTATCCTCAAAATGAATGTCGTGCAAGATAAGATAGCTGAAAATAGAGTGAAACTCATTCAAATGAGTGGACATAGGGTTACCCTACTTTATGCAAAGATCCACAAGCTTTTTCAACTAATACAACTAAGATGCATAACTTTGATTTTCATAGATATCATATATCTTGTTTCATCCCAATCATTTTTATCATAAATATATCGCTTTATATCATTGGATTTCAATGGCAAAATTTACTTTTTTTACGTCAATACATCTTTTAATATTGGAAGTTATTACCATCTAACGTTTTGATGTTGAAAATAGTATTGTCTTTGGATGCACTTGAAGTACTTTCCATTATGTCTGCAAACTCTACGAGAGTATGGGTGCTACAATAGTAAAATAGCCCCAAATATGAGCCAAAAGTAAGGGTAAGAAGTGGAAAACTACAAAGTATATACTTGTCCACAAGTACTAGGCGCTAGACTACCCAAACAAGGCATTTTCTCTCAAAGAAATTGCTCATAAACAGTTTTCAGCATTGCTATCCATAAAGTTACAATAAATAGCCATAGATCTCTAGGCAGATGACCAAAGGGATAAGCTCCCACTACTAGAAATATCCAAGTAGCAATCAAGATATATAAAATGCAACTAGCAATGTAGCAACCAAGTACTAAGAACTATCAAAATATATAGGGTGTCAAATACATAGATGCATAGAACAATGTGTATTAAACGTGTATCTACCACTAACAATCCATTGACAACGATACATACAAGGTATCCAAGCTAAAAAGTATTAAGGGTAAAGGCTAGGCCTATGTCTAGCCACCACATTTACTCATTATACATTGTATATGCATACCTATACACTATAGGTCGTGGACGCCCATCACTATCACTTCATTCTTTATTCTTTGAGTGATTATTGAATATGGAAAGGTCAATCACACACAGTAACTATTAGAGTTTCCACATATGGTCTCTCTCTCTCTCTCTCTCTCTCTCTCTCTCTCTTATTTTTCTTTTTCCATCTACCATAGCCCTTGCTTTTACTTGTGTGCTTCCACTTGGGCTCTCTATCTTTCAATTGGTATTAGAGCTTGGACTCAAGGAGCTTCACTGATCATTTGCTTCAACTCGTGAAGAAGCTTTAGCTTAAGGTTTTATGGTAGTCATTGTTTGTTCCTCTAAGGTATGTATTGATTCTTCCTTTCTCTCAGCTTGTTCTAGCTTGCTTCTAGTTGTAGTGCTTTACTAAGCCTTGTTAAGTACTTATTAAGCTAAAAAGTAGCAATTCTATTCATGTTCTGTGGATACAGACCATGTTGTAGAAGTTGTGGATAGTTATGGCAGCTTAATAGCACTCTTGTATTTAGGCCATAACTTTTGTCATGATATCACATTTAAGTATTCTATAGCTAAAAATAAAGAGCACGACACGAATTATAGATTTTAGCACTCATAGAGTTGGGCCTATGTAGTTTTTAGTTCTCTACTTTACACAAAATAGAATAATTTTGGTTTGGACAACAAGCATTTGATTAGTTTATGCTCTATTGATGCCTATGGAGAATGTTAACAATGCTCAAAAGATACATTGATGCTCTAAGAAAGGATTTTGGGATAATTATAGCTTGGTTAGCTTAGTCATTGAAGTATTTATTGATGTAATAATAGTCGAGGTAGTAAGCATACAACAATGAGCTTTATGCTTTGAATGCCTATTATACCTACATGGTATCTTGGGTATGCTACATGTCTAGGGTGATGTCTAGCATTGATGTATGAGCTCAAATATGGTTATGACATGCTTTGACACTTGGATTTGAGCTACATTTAATGTATTTGGGCTTTTTGGTTAGATGCTTTAAGCTTCCATGCTTAGTCACTTATAAGTAATAAAGCTTCATTTGGACACTTATGCTCCCAAATGTATTTGTGATGTGCTTGGGCTTCCTAGATGCTTTGATATATATGTCTTAAGCTTTGCTTGCTCAATTTTAATTGTTTATTTACTTCCAATGAGAGATACTTGCACTTACTTTACATAGCTTGGGTCTTTGAGATAATGGGTCTCTTGGCTCAATACATGCTCTCTTGTATACTATTGGATGCAATTACCTCTACTTGTGGGGTGATTTGATTTCTATGATTTGGACACTAGCACTTACCTTTGTCAACAATTTGTGAGTGACGTATACATGCATATTAGTTATGTAATGAGCACCATTTCTCTTTGCTTAGCCAGTTGTGCATTTAATTAATTTCCGTAGTTAATCTTGACATCTTCTATATGCATGATGTATATGCTTATTGGATGTATGGTTTATTGACACTTTGAGTTTGTGATAGTCTTTTATACCAGTGGTTTATACTAAATTAAGTTGCTAAGAAGATACAAAGTCAACTAGTTAGACTTCTCATGATTATAATGAGTCCATAGCACATGTAGTAATTAACTATGATCTTGCATACTTTCCAACTAAATCACAATAAAGTATATTGCCTCTATATTGTGGCACTATGTGTAGTAGACATTAAGAGAAATAAAAAAACATTTAAGGTTGATGCATATATATCAATATCTACAAAGACTGAGATGGAAAGAATATTCTTTTGCTCATCAAACCAAATGCCAAGAGGATATTCATGACTATTTTTCTCATTAATTGAAGGATTTTTCAAACGCGTGTAATGACCTATGCCTTAATATATGCATAAAACATGAGATTACTATTGATAAGAATACACCCAATCTAGGGGATTTGTATATATATATATATGTGTGTGTGTGTGTGTGTGTGTGTGTGTGTGTGTGGCTAAAAGGATATTTCATTGTAAGAAATTGGGATTAATAATGTGCAGAATTACTAGGTACGTTGGCTGGTATAAGATATAAAAAGCTTTATTTTTACAACATTTAGAAATAATACAAAGTTTCTTTCATCTTTGAGCTTTCTCTTAGCTTCTATGGCTTCATCTTTCACTTGTTATCTTTCTCTCTCTACTTTCAATCTTTATCTCTTCTCAACTAGTCTTTCTCTCTCTTTTGGACTCTTTTTCTCTCTCTTTTACAGTCATCTCTCTCTTGGCTCACTTCTTTACAAGTGGTATCAGATCATAGGCTCTTAATCCATTTGATTTTTCTATTTTAGTTATATTTTCTCTATTTTTCACCATTAAATCTTAGGCAATAGTATAGGAGCCACATTGTAGGTACTTATAAGCATTCTACTTGGAGTAGAGACTAATGTTGGGGCTTATATAAAGAACTTAAATATACTTAGCCAAACCATAGCCAAAATAGTAGGTCATGTATCCATTATAGGCCATTTTGAAGGTAACTTGGTAAAATAGGGTTTAATTGACTTAATTGAAGAACAAATTGTGGTTACCTTTTGGAGAGAGAGTCTTCTTTTTCTTCCTACAAGCTTGCTTTAGCTCCCATGGTGGATTTGCTTAAATATCTTTCTTCATATGCATCAAGGGCATCAATCATTACTTCTTGTGATTATATTCACTCAACGAGCACTTTGATAGAATGCATCAAAACTAACCATACATAGATACATTGTTTTTATATAAAATTGGCTATCTCTGACTCTCTCTTTCTCTCTCAATCAATAGTACATCATCTCCTCACTAAAATACGCAATAATAACTCATAATAATCCTTCTTAGGTTGTGGATGCCCCTTCCAAAAGGTATGTATGATATGAAAGGTCACCAGAGCCACTACAATGACTCTTCATAGCTCATTATTGTCACTTTACTCCAGTTTTCTCTTGAGTCTTTAGCAGCTATTTTTTCCACTTCTTTGAGATCTTTTGAACTTACATTCACCTCTTTCCAAGCCTAGAAAACTTTTTCAAAATCACACATACATTTTACACAACACTTATAGAAGTATTCATACCAAAACAAAAGAAGAACAAAGACTCTACAGAACCTCATCAGAGAGTTACAAAAGGTCAACATAAAACATAAGAACCTCATAACTCATACCAAAACCAATTCAAACTATGTAAAACTATTCAATAAGATTTCGAAAGACCTCAAATTTCATCAATCATCAATCATCAATCCATGCTTCATACAAAAGAAAATTAGAACAAAATAGAAGCTAAGCAGAAGGTATTAGAACCAATTAGAACCTATCACAACATCACAAAACCTCATATTTCTACTGAGAATCATTATGAGAGTTCAAAAAATAATGAATATCATCCAAAAAACTCTCAAAAACTTCCAAAACAACTAATCATCACTCAAAATCCATAAAAAACCAACCATTCAGGCCTAAAAAACAACAAAAAGCAACCAAAAAATCTAGTCATTTTAGCATTTAACATATTTCCACACTTAAAAGGAAGCATCCTCGTGACCTAAGAAAGGGCTAATATAAGTTCTTTAAGAGCTCAACTCGATATTCTTTAGTAGCTTCAATAATCCACCCAACCAAGACCCCAACTTGTCACCTGTATCTAAGAAAGAGTACAAATAAAGGAAAACACCTTTATCTAGTAACACATCTTATAAATAATAGAAAGTCATGAAAAATTTGTAATGGATATAAGAGGTTCTTCAGCTTTGATCGTAGGCTTTGCATCCACTATCACCATCAGTATCAATAATCAAAAAGAGAGTTTTTCAACAAAGCCAATATTCAACCACCACATACTCATCACATAAAAATTAACCCACTATAAACACAAAACAACCATATGAATGGAACCTCCAAAAAAGAGATATATCATTAGGAAACATAGAAGATACATCTAGGGGTATCAATGAAGATGATCCCTTTTGAAAGCTTGATGATTATGAAAACAATCCATGGATAAGGATTCATTTAAAAAAGATTTTGGAGGATTCTAAAAGAACTGAAGGCAACACATCCTTTCTAGAAAAATAAGGTATCTACTAGGGTAGACAAAGGGCATGAAAATATAGGACATCCAGTTGTTGGGAATCAATGTTCACATTGACATTCATACATAACTTTGGAATAAACTTTTGATCGTTATGGGAATGCCTATGCATATATGCTAGGTACCAAGCAAAGTGGGCTGTCAATCTCAGTGAAAGATCTAGAGATTGTGAATATTATTGGGCAAAATGGAGATAATTTTGGTACGTTGCACTAGCAATTGTCCAGTCCCTTGGATTTTATGACCAATTAATTTGTGGTCTCACAAGTGAATCAGTTGAGCTCCATCCTCTTCTTCTTGGAATCTGCTAATCAAATCCTTCATACCCACTAACCAACTGAGGGGGTTGAGAAATAAAAGTGGTAGGAGATAAAAGAGGAATAGGTGAAAGAGGATGAAGGGATGGGTAGGCAAAATCATAAAATGAGGAATAAGCTAAAGAAGGATTAGCCAAGAATTTAGGCGAATCAGTTAAGAAAGGTGTTAATTGATAAGCAAGAAAAGTGGAAGGAAAATGGATAGATGGGGAAGGACAAGGCGGAGAAGGAAAAAATACTCAATCTTCAATGAAAGAACAATAGGTAAAGATTGGAATTTGAGGTGCACCCCTGAGGTTGGAAAGGAGAGGTAAGATGGCTATTGAGTTGAATTGATAAAGGAAAAAATAAGCATCATAACGATGGGCCATTTGTTGATAATAAAATAAGCTAAGAATGGAGGGACCTAAAGTAGATCATCGTAGAACTACTGTTGTATTTTAATGGAGACTTAGCTTGCTCTTTAAGAGGCTGAAAGGGTATCATTGAGGTTTTAAGTTTGGATCAAGGATGAGTTACTTCTTGGCTTAAGAATTCATCTTCTAAAGATGCATCCAAGAACGTCATATAACATGAACTTCATGCATTATGTTTGAGCTGCAAGGTTGGGGGTTATGGGTAACTTTGGACAACAAGAGCCATTGTCGAAGGAAAGCTTATTCTTCTTAATCCATTTCTTATAAAGGCTTTTTATATGACATGATTCATGGATCAGTCCAAAGGATACCATAATCATTCTGTAAAAGGGATATTTTGTTTCTGAGGCTTTAGGAATGTCAAAAACGTCTTCCTCATCTCTACCTTCTGTGAATAGGGTAGATCCTTCTAGCTTGAGGGAGGGACATATGTGTGTGTGTGTGTGTGTGAAAAAATAAATAAATAAAAATATATATAGAGAGAAAAGAGAGAGGAAGGGAAAAAGAGAGCATGGAAGGGATATATGTAGATAGATAGGGAGAAGCAAAAAGAGAACTAAACAAAAATATAGAGGGAGGAAGGGAGAGAGAGAGAGAGTGTGTGTGTGTGATGAATTGAGAGAAGTGTATTGCCCACCATGACGTAGAGAAAATGGACAATGAAAAGGATCCCCAAGTTTGAGATTAAGTCGTATACCTTAATCAATGTATCCCATATCCTTGCACTTAGTGCAAGCTTGCAATTCGACAAAAATATCACTTGTCTATAGATCATGTGTGACACTTATCGCGTTTCAATCAGAAATCATTGATTAAGCGGTCTTGGACTTTGAGTTAATAATGAGCAAAGTGTCCACCTACCTGACGAGGCTAACAACCCCCTTGGATAGGGTCAGGCAAATAGTCGGGGGTAACCGGTGCTGCCTCTCTCTCCAAGATTTCAACCTGAAGCATTAATTATTTTCCAACATTAGTTCCTTCAGCAAAGAAGAATAAACAGTGCTCCTAAGTGTACAAACACAAGCACTCCAGTGGTTGTTTATTCGACCAACCGCTAAGGTGTTAATCCTTCTCTCCGAATACACCCAACATTCGATCCGGGATCAATCATGACTTGGCAAGATCCCAAGGGTTTCGTAAGCTAAGCTGCTTGTTTACCCTTTTATCCTTGGGTTAGGGTTTATACCCTGTTAACCCAAATTATCAATACCTTAGGTTTCCTTAGATTAAGGTCAATACATTGTGGGCAGCCTTGTTGTCCTTACATAATTGGTCAATTGCTCGCTAGGCAATTCATAATTTCCCTAACTTGGCAAATCAGCCCCAAGGAAGGGTGATGTAGTAAGATAACTATTCATCCTCTAGAAAATTAGACTTGTACTTAGAACTTGCCAACCTTGTTCTAAGGAGTGGCAGTACTAATTTGTGATCTAGACACAAAACCATGCAACATTGCAACTTGTGGCATGAGATAGGCGTCAGCACCTTACTTGTGGGGATTATATCTCTCTTCGTACGATCTTCCTTGATCAAGAATACCCTTTATCAAGATAAGGGCTTGGAGTCTTCTTAATCCAATCCAACCCCTAACCCTACTAGGCTGATAATGCTTTGGCCCTAGCGTTCCTAATTTCATACGAAAGTCTAGTATTTGGTTAATTGATCCTTAGGGTGAGAACCCTAGATCATTCTTGTATGGGCGTTTAGCTAACCCTAACATTCCGTGAATGTGGGTAGGACCTTTAGGATTGGAAATACTAGGTCGGCAACCCAAGTGCGATACTAGGCAGAATTTTAATGTAACTTAACCCTACCTAGCACTTTGAGGTGATCGTCATTTGCAATCTAATCGTACCTTTATGATTTTCATGCAGATTACTTAGTTGCTCTAACCAACCCATGATTTAAGATGATCTTTCTATTAAAGGTGTAAATACATTCTTTTAAATTTGCAAGTACTTTCCCCTGAAAGATGTAAGTAACTCGAAGATAGGTGAAATGCATCATTCCATGCGAGTATGCAACTCAAACAATAGATCTTCTACTTTTATGAAACTTAGAGATCATTCTTTTCCTTGCCCTATACTACGTTGATGCAATGAATTCAAAGCTTTAATATTTTTAATGAAGATGCATTCAAAATTTGATAAAGAACTCCACGCATGAGCGAATGCCATGAGTCCATCATTGACTTAGTCCTTCATTTAGCACTTAGCCCAATCTAAAATGTAACCATCTTCGCATGCAATTTTACAAGGTACATAAATCCTATCCATGCATTGCAACTATTCGGATATCATTTGATGGCGACTAAGATTATCTCATACACGAGTCACAACTTAGAAAATTATTACCTAAGTGCATTATGCAATGTTCTTTTGCGAGGCAACAAGGATTCCTTTAGACAAATCCACCTTTTAACTTATGCAATATGCGTTCAAGAATGCAACTACCATGACCACACAAGTACTCGTCATGCAACTTACTTGGTAATTCGATGCGAGTATATAAATTTTCTAATGTATTCAAACTTGCCTACGTGAATTTAAAGACACGCTTAAATGCATCCTTTCATGTAGGAAATTTATCGAAACCTGGGCGTTAAGATTCAGGGTTGGTCCACTCGCATACTCGGGGTGGAAGCTCCTGCGTGTGCGCCTTGCGACTTTTGCTTAGGAGCCATCGAGGACATAGATCTCGACTCAACAAACTTCCTCTTGGCTCTCTTACGTGTTACGAAGCCACTTCAATCTGATATCTTCTTCTCCACGCAGGACACAAGCCTTGTAAGACTCGGTTTTAAAAAGCGGGGAAGGCACATGTAAAACAAGGCTTATGGAAGCCTTAATGGAAGCTTCTAATAGAAGCTTCCAAGCGTCTGATTACAGCAGATGACGTGGAGAGAGAAAATGATGGAGGAGATGATGAGGAGGAGGGAGGTGAAGATGACGACGATGATGTTGATGATGATGATGATGAAGGTGATGAGGAGGGCGACGTGGTGCAGCAGCACAATGATGGCGGCAGTCCAGGCGATGATGGCGATGCATCCTTTTCATGCAGGAAATTTATCGAAACTTGGGTGTTAAGATTCGGGGTGTGGTACACTCACGTACTCGGGGTGGAAGCTCCTACGTGTGCGCCTTGCTTAGGAGCCATCGAGGACGTAGATCTCGACTCAGGAGACTTCCTCTTGGCTCTCTTACCTGTTACGAAGCCACTTCAGTCTGATATCTTCTCCTCCACGCGAGACATAAGCCTTGCAGGACTCGGTTTTAAAAACCGGGAAAGGCACACATAAACAAGGCTTATGGAAGCCTTAATGGAAGCTTCTAATAGAAGCTTCCAAGCCTCTGATTACAGCAAATGACGTGGAGAGAGAAAATGGAGGAGATGGTGATGAGGAGGGAGGTGAAGATGACGACGATGATGTTGATGATGATGATGATGAAGGTGATGAGGAGGGAGACGTGATGCAGCAGCAGATGATGGCGGTAGTAGCGGCCTGCACGATCCTTCCTCTCTCCCCTCCCTCAAGCTTGGGGAGGGGTGTTCTTATAGTGTGGAAGGGGGGGGAGGGGGGAATAGCCACACATGTGGCTAGTTGCATGTCTCCTCCCTCCTTGTGCTCTCCTATTTCACACCCACTCCTCTCACAGTCCCTCTCCCCCACCATGCAACGGTTGAAGGGGAGGAGGTTATTATAAAAAACATTAGCCAAAGATTTATCCATTATCCCTTTTCCCCCCCTTGAAGGGGTGTTCCTGCGTAAGCCTATGATGGCTCGCGATTATCAAGCCACAGCTTCTACATATGATGCGGGGTGGAGTTTGCAGGTGCACACGGAGGGAGTACTTAGCCTAAAATTTTATTGTTGCGGGAGATTACTTTAAACCTCTTTTGCACGAGATTTTGAGTCTTGAATATTTCGTAGCGAAAATATTACATTCTCTCCCTCTTAGAGGAATCGAGATGTCTTCATCTCAAGAAGATCTGGGGGTATTGTTTGTTTAGGGTACTTTCATCCATCCAAGTGGCATCCTCTTCGGGGAAATCTTTTCACTCGATGAGGTATTCTCTCAAGGTTCTAGATCTCAAATGCCTCTTCCTAACATCTAAGATCCTATCAGGCCGTAGCTCAAGGACTCCTTGGCTAGGCATTACAACTTGTTGATCATCAAGCACGTGACTAGGGTTGGGCACATACTTTTTCAGTAGATTGATATGGAATACATTATGAACTTTTAGGTTCTCAGGGAGTTGAAGTCTGTAAAAGCATTAGGCCCTAGGCACTTGAGGATCTTGTAGGGTCCACAATACCTTGGATTTAGCTTTTTGCATTCACCCAAGGATAGGAAATTCTTCTTTGGATGTACGCGAATGAAGACCATTTCACCTTCAACAAAGGATTTGTCTTGCCATTTCAGGTCCGCGTAAGCCTTCTATCTATCCGTGGAAGCTTGGATGTCCTGTCTTATTGACTTGATTTGGTCATCCATGTCCTCCAGTATCTACTTTGAAGCTTCAAACCTCAGGGTTGGATCTGAAAAGTTTAAAGGACTATGACAATCGTGCCTATACAATGCTTAAAAAAGGGTCATCTAAATGCTTTGTTGGTAAGAAGCATTGTAGATAAACTCAACCAGTGGCAAATATTGAATCCACTTTTTGGGTTCGTGATAGCAGTGTGCCCTAAGTATGTCCTCAATGACTTGGTTGACTCGTTCCGTTTGACTATCGGTTTGGGGATGGTAAGCTGTATTGAAACAGAGTTGGGTCCCAATGGCCTCGAAGATAGCCCTTCAGAAGTGTGATGTGAAGAGAGAGTCATGATCACTAGTGATTCTTTTGGGTAACCCATGTAGTTTGAATATTTTCTTTATGAATAGCCTTGCGATGTCTGAGGCTTTATAGTTTGTCTTAACAGGGATCTCCCTTAGTTTGTCATGGCATTCTTATGGTTGTGGTAGATATGCTCACCAAGGTCTTAATCTTTGATGGGGATCTCGCTTAGCAATTTCTGATAGGTTGGGTCATGACATGCCTCTTCTCTAGCTAACTCAAGAATTGGGTTGGGCATGGATACCTTTGTGGCTAGAGATCTTGCGGTTGATGGATCTTGCAAAATCAGAGAATTTAGAAATGCCTTGCAACTGAGTGCATCAGCAACTACATTCTCCTTTCCAGGGAATTTCTTCACTTTGACATTCAGAGCACTGGGCAGAAATCACATTGCGTCAACATCCACACGGACCATGGTATTTGATTTCAAAATCATATTCTTCTAGCACTTCAATCCATCGACGTTGCCTCATATTGAGCTCATTCTGGGTAAAAATCCATTTAAGACTTTTATGGTTTGTTTTACTAGGGTAAATTTTTTACCCAACAAGTAGTGTCTCCAAAGTTTGAGAGCATGGATGACAGCTAATAGCTCCAGATCGTGGGTAGTATAGTTCCTTTCATGATTCTTTAGTTTCCTTGAAGAGTATGCTACGGGATGACCTTCTTGCATAAGCACACATCCTAAGGCAAGTGTGCTAGCATCAGTTATCACTTCAAAACTCTTACTAAGATAAAAAAGTTTCAGGATGGGTGTTGATACCAATCTTTGCTTTAGTTTGTCAAAGCTGGAGTGTTCAGCAGGCGACCATACAATTGATACTTGCTTCTTTAGTAGATCCGTCAGAGGCGCTGCAATCAAAGCATAGTTTTTTATAAAGACCCTATACCATCATGTCAATCCAAGAAAACTACGTATTTCTTTGACAGTTGTTGGAGTTGGCCATTCTAGAACGTCCGCATCTACTAAAATTCCTTCCGCTAATACAATGAATCCCAAATATTCAATCTATTGCTTGAAAAATGCACACTTCTACTTCTTGGCATAAAGCTTGTGTGCTCTCATTGTTTCAAGAACAATGCGAAGTTGGGGTTCATGGTCTTCTTCTTGTTTGGAGTAGACTAGGGTATCTTCAAAGAAGACGAGTACGAAGTCATCAAGATAGGGCCTAAAGATATCCTGCATTAGCCTGTTGAAGGTCCCAAGAGCATTTGTCAGCCCGAATGACATGACTAGGAATTCAAAGTGTCCATACCTTGTGCTGAATGCCGTCTTTGGGATATCTTCTTCCTTGATCCTTATATAATAATATCCAGACCTGAGATCAATCTTAGAGAAGATCTTCACACCTTGAAGACGATCAAGAAGTTCATCTATTCTTGGAATAGGATATTTGTCCTTGAATTTTTGGCTTCCCAGCCTCTCCTTGAGTTGTAACTAGTTGCCCTTTATAATTTCGAAAGGAAACTTAGCCCTTTCCATAGTGAATGTGGGTATCATTGGGTGTTAGCCAATCCATATCGAGCAAACATTCGTGGAAACTTAGGTTCATTACTCTGAACCTGATCGAAGTCGACTTTCCACCTAGTAGGAAATTCACCTTAGCAGTTTGCCTAGTATAAGAGACCTCACGACCATTTGCTAATTCCACAGGTAAGGTAGGTGCATCTTTTGTGGCTATTCCTAATCTTTTTGCACAGACTGGTGAAATGAAGGAATTTGTACTGCTACAATCAATCAAGGTTTTGGAACTTTTACCTTGATAATCCGATGGAGTTTGAATCACTGAGAATTGGTGATTCAAGCATTTCTTGTGAAGAGCGCCATGAACCGTTGCTCTCTCAATGTCGGCTTCCATGGTTGGGTCTTCTTCATTACACAGCTTCTTATTGGCAATACTAGACGTTCTCCCTCTGGCCCTGACGGTGGCTCCTTGGAATGGCCCTTGACATTGTCCTCTACTAAGCATGGGACACTGCCTTTTAAAGTGACCAGGCTCGTTGCAATGGAAGCAACGAAGATTGCAGCCATTACCTTGGGTAGGAATGAAGTTGTTAGCAACGTTCGCTCTAGCTTTCTTCCTTTGTTCCTAGTTTTGGCCTTACGCTCTCTTGTTCTGAGACCTATATACCCCCTTGTTTTGATCCTTGTAAAACCAAGTCTTGTTATTACTTGGCTTGGTCTGCACCTCCTATATTATCAGTGCAGCTTGAATGAGCGCGTCCTGAAGGTCTGTTGGCCGCATTGATTCTAGGCGGGTGTTTATGGGTGGGTTTACTTCGGCACAAAACTAACACCTGTTGTGTCATATCCATTTGTGGCGCGTACTTTAAAAGAGAGGCGAACTTTGAATAGTAAGCATCAAGAGATAGACCAAGCTGCTTCAGTTCATAGAACTTGTTCATCTTCTACACGCGGCAGGCAGGTAGTAGATATCTCCCTCGCACAAATCTTTTAAGCTTCTCCCAAGTAACTGACCCTTCCGACATCCCTTGGTCTTTGCACCATTGCTTCCATCAAAGTCTTGCTTCGTCAGTAAGCTTTAATTTGGCGAGCATAGCTTAATTAGCGAGTGCAGTACCTGCTGCTTTGAAATAATCCTCCATGGATTCGATCTAGATCTCAGTATTAGTTTGGATGGTCCTTCCCTTACCATCAAATTCTGGTGGCTTGATTTGTTTGAGAAGAAACTTCTTCTCCTGAATTACAGCTGTACTTGGTGTAGGGGTTAGACTAGGAATCTGCACTTGAGATTGTGCCTGGGCATTAAGATTCTTTACGTTAATTACTTGCTATACGTTTCTCACATTACATTAACATGCCCAGTTCAGCTTTTAGCCAAGTGACCTAATCACTTAACTCCTTTATCAACACTTACAGCCAAGACAAATAGTGATACAAATCTTATTTATTCATGTGGGCATATAGCCCTTTCGAGTACATTTATTTGGAAAGATAGAGCAAGCTGATACATTAATTTGGGGAGAATAAGATTGTGTTACATCTAGCTATGGGAACTAAGTAATAATATGGATTGGGGTCATGGATTTTTAGGAATCGATAGGTCATAGGAAGCTTGGGGTATCCCTTCCTTTGATACCCGTCCTTCTCATAACATCCCAACACCTTGATTCTGTCGGCAGGGATTATTCGAGTCATTTTCTCATACACATACTTGTTTTGTTTGACTCTTGACCACCGACATGTAAGGTTGTGTTTGCGTGAGCCTCAACAAAGATGAACAGCTTCACGATCTTTAAGTCCTCCATTCACTTGATTCTCTTCAAGTTGGTCCGAAGGTAGGCAAGTCGGTGGGCAACTATGTAATAAATTCCGGAATCACCCATCCATCTTCGTTCCACGTACATGGGTGAAGGATTGTAGATGCGGTCTAGGATATTCATCATACCAAGCCTCTGTTGATAATCCAAAGAACGCATCGTAGCCATAAACATAACCTGAAACACTAAGAATTTGTTCCATGCTTCACAACTCCGCAGATCAGCATTGCTACATAAGTAAGGAAATGTTCTTAACAGCAACATTTGCTCTACTTCTCCTCATTAAGTTTCGTTGTAAATATTAGATCCTCGTCGGTTCACTCTGATACCAACTGTAACGTGTCCCCTTGTCTACTTGCAAAACACGTCTTAGCAGCCCATTGGGAAGGAAGTCTAGAAAGCACTGCCTGGCACTCCCAAGGAATGTCACGGGGTTTGCGATCTAGGTCTTCCCGAGTCTGTCCACGAAGCAGAAGCATTCCAACTGATCCCACTTAGAACTGACCTGAATCAGGGTTTTTCTAATGGTCAAGTTCCTAGAAGGAAGCTAGTGTCGAGCCCAGACGAACTACTTGTGCAGAAATATTAGGGTCGAAGCGGATTTATACTGCACTTAGTTCAAGGAGAATGGAAAATGAGAGGGATGCGAAGCTCGACCTCTCTGCCCGTAAGGTATAGTCCCATTGTGTTCCCCTAAAACAGTATAAATCGGGACTCTAGCTTCCTAAATTCTAGGTCATTGTTACCTCGCTGTCAATTTCTTTTGAGAAAAGTTCCCGGCCAACTGGGACCACCCTTCGGTAGGACGGACCTAGGGTCACATCCACCGCACTTTCCTCAAGTTGTTTTAGTTATCTAATTACCTACCACATTTAGTTTGACAAACAAAAATATCTTCTCTAATTAACCAATTAATCACGGGTTCTTTCATGTAACTAAAGCGTTGACATAGAAAAACAATGTCAAGTAAGTTCATTTTCAACATTTGATCTTTATTTATCAGTATTTGGAATACATCATATAATCTAGTCTGAAGGCTATTCCATAATCCACCTGAAGGCTATTCCATAATCTGCCCGAAGGCAATTTTCAGCAATCCCCAGGGATCGCTATTCCAAGTTTTGCCCGTTGACTAGTATGCGGGCCTCGAGATCCCATCTCGGGTCACGTCGGCCTCTTGTGCAAGGTACGGAGGCAAGGGATTTATGGCTAGAGCCCCCCCTGACACCCAAGCATCCTCTTGCTCTAAGTAGAACCTACGAAGAGACCTCTTGCGACGAGTTCGGTCCAAGTACCGAGTGCGGCTAACAGCCCCCTTGGATACGGTCAGGTAGACAGTCGGGGGTAACTGGTGCTACCTCTCCCTCCACGCTTTCAACTTAAAGCACTAATTATTTTCCAGCATTAGTTCCTTGAGCAAAGAAGAACAAACAATGCTCCTAAGTGTACAAACACAACCACTCTAGTGGTCATTTATTCAACCAACCGCTAAGGTGTGAATCCTTCTCTCCGAATACATCTAGCATTCGATCCGGGATCAATTGTGACTGGCAAGATCCCAAGGGTTTCGTAAGCTAAGATGCTTGTTTACCCTTTTATCCTTGGGTTAGGGTTTATACCCTGTTAACCCAAATTGTCAATACCTTAGGTTTCCTTAAATTAAGGTCAATATATCCTAGGCAATCTCGTTGTCCTCACTTAATTGGTCAATTTCTTGCTAGGCAATTCATAATTTCCCTAACTTAGCGAATCAGCCCCAAGGAAGGGTGATATAGTAGGATGACTATTCATCCTCTAGAAAATTAGACTTGTACTTAGAACTTGCCAACCTTGTTCTAAGGAGTGGCATTACTAATTTGTGATCTAGACACAAAACCATGCGACATTGCAACTTGTGGCATGAGATAGGCGTCAGCGCCTAACTTGTGGGGATTATATCTCTCTTCGTATAATCTTCCTTGATCAAGAATACCCTTGATCAAGATAAGGGCTTGGGAGTCTTCTTGACCCAATCCAACCCCTAACCCTACTAGGCTAATAATGCTTTGGCCCTAGGGTTCCTAATTTCATACGGAAGTCTAGTATTTGGTCAATTGATCCTTAGGGTGAGAACCCTAGATCATTCTTGCATGGGCGTTTAGCTAACCCTAACATTCCATGCAAGTATGCAACTTCAAACCATAGACCTTCTGCTTTTATGCAACTTAGAGATCATTCTTTTCCTTGCCCTATACTACGTTGATGCAACGAATTCAAAGCTTTAATATTTTTAATGAAGATGCATTCAAACTTTGATAAAGAACTCCATGCATGAGTGAATGCCATGAGTCCATCATTGACTTAGTCCTTCCTTTAGCACTTAACCCAATCTAAAATGTAACCATCTTCGCATGCAATTTGTAAGGTACATAAATCCTATCCATGCATTGCAACTATTCGGATATCATTTGATGGCGACTAAGATTATCTCATACACGAGTCACAACTTAGGAAATTATTACCTAAGTGCATTATGTGTTGTTCTTTTGCGAGGCAACAAGGATTCCTTTAGACAAATCCACCTTTTAACTTATGCAATATGCGTTCAAGAATGCAACTACCATGACCATGCAAGTACTCGTCATGCAACTTACTTGGTAATTCGATGCGAATATATAAATTTTTTAATGTATTCAAACTTGCCTACGTGAATTTAAAGACATGCTTAAATGCATCCTTTTCATGCAGGAAATTTATCACAACCTGGGCATTAAGATTCGGGGTGTGGTCCACTCGCGTGGTTGAGGTGGAAGCTCCCGTGTGTGTGCGCCTCACGACTTTGCTTAGGAGCCATTGAGGACATAGATCTCGACTCAGGAGACTTCCTCTTGGATCTCTTACGTGTTACGAAGCCACTTCAATCTGATATCTTCTCCTCCACGTAGGACACAAGTCTTGCAGGAGGTTTTAAAAACCGGGGAACGCACACGTAAACAAGGCTTATGGAAGTGTTAATGGAAGCTTCTAATAGAAGCTTCCAAGCCTCTGATTACAACAGATGATGTGGAGAGAGAAAATGATGGAGGAGATGATGATGAGGAGGGAGGTGAAGATGACGACGGCGATGTTGATGATGATGATGATGATGATGATGAAGGTGATGAGGAGGGTGATGTGGCGCAGTAGCACGATGACAGCTGCAGTCCAGGCAATGATGGTGGCAGCAACGGCCTGCACGATCCTTTCTCTCTCCCCTCCCTCAAGCTTGGGGAGGGGGTGCTCTTATAGTGTGGAAGGGGGGGGGGGGGATAGCCACACATGCGGCTAGTTGCATGCCTCCCCCCCCCCGGCCCCCCCCCCCCCCCCCCCCCGTGCTCTCCTACTCCACACCCAGTCCTCTCACACTCCCTCTCCCCCGCCATGCAACGGCTGAAGGGGAAGGGGTTATTATAAAGAAATAAAATTTATCCATTATCCCTTTTCCCCCCTTGAAGAGGTGTTCCCGCGTAAGCCTACGGTGGCTCATGGTTATCAAGCCACGGCTTCTACACACGATGCGGAGTGGAGTTTGCTGGTGCATGCGAAGGGAGTACTTAGCCTAAAATTTTATTATTGCAAGAGATTACTTTAAACCTCTTTTGCGCGAGATTTTGGGTCTTGAATATTTCGTAGCGGAAATATTACATCATCACAGCATTTAGTGTATTCTACCTTGACATACTCTAACGTATTGATCTCTAGGAAGCAGAGTTGATGCTCTAGGCTAGCCACCATGGAGCAAGGCTTAGATACTTTGAGAGATACCACCCCTACATGTATGCAAGGTAGGACAAGGGTCTCTTGGTTACACCTAGAAGCATGGTCGCAGGTGGGAGAGGACACATCTTGGATGCACCCCACCAAGGTATGGGTAGTTAGTTAATGGATAAGAAAACCGATGCCATGCTCATGAATCTGACTGGAGGAGGGTGATGGCATACATGAGGGAGTTATATGAACAAGTATTTAGGCACAACATTCTAGACCACTAAAAAAATATATGGGAGGGAGAGAAGGACTATGTGATAGCATCCTTGTATGAGGATTTCTCATTACCTATAATGATTGATTGATTTTTCACTAGATGGATGACAAACTCATGCATGTGCATATGTCATGTAGATAATCAAATGCATGCAAGGCAGTCAAGAGGAATGGCATCCTAAAGCTTGAGTGGTTGGATGCAGAGGATTGGTGGAGACTCAAGGAGGAGATTGCAAACTCTTGAAGACAATAGTTGTAATAATAAGAGACAATGAGGGCACAACTAGAGACAAGGATCGTGCATCATCTTGGGAGTGGCAGACATAGAACTTATTTGAATGATTTCATAAGTTTTCTTTTGGTTATGTTCACTTTCATATTTGGTATACTACTTATACTAATAATCTTATTTCTAACAATGCTACTTTGTTTTTTTTGTAGCATTTGATTACAAACTACAATCACATAAGTTTGGAGATTCGATATACAGAGAGGCATGGTCCCATTACTCTCATTGATAGATTATATACGCATAGTGGTCCGTGTGATATCCCAAATCTGATTTAAAATCTTTCCAACTTCTCGCAAAATGGACTTGAAGAACTCTAAAATCATTAAATAGAGAAGATCTCGAGCAAAAAAAAAACCCGAGGATCGTAACTTGATATTTTTTTGGATTGATAGGGACTGTAGCCACCCGTCATAGAAGTTACCATGTGAACAAGAGTTATGAGCCATATTAGTCATTAGTATCAATATCTATAATATGGATGGTCCAAAAATACTAGATTTTTGAACAAAACTAGCATTTTTTTGATATTTTAGATATTAAAAGGCTACGAAAAATTTTAGAACAAGGTGCCATGTAAAAAAACAAGTGGTTTTTTCAATCGGTTTTGGAGATTTAATGCAAAAAGAAGTATTGGCAAAATCACGCATGTCGCAATCGTAGTTTACAAGCAACAAACAACACTTTGAACAGGGAGAAGGAGTGATCTAGAAGATTTTTGAGGATGTATCTTGGGGTTTTACCTTCCTTTCGGAGCCAATGGAACCATCAGATTGCATCTTAAAGCTTCAAATTGCTGATTTTGCCAAGACCCCCTCTATAAAGAACTCTTCTTCTCAGCTATAACCCCTCTTCTCTAATTTCGCTATAAATAAGAGGTATGGGGAGCAATTGAGAGAGGTCCGAGAAAGAGGGAAGAGGCCCTTCTCAAGAGTATAGAGCAAGAGGGAGGTAGATCCCCCCTTCCCTCCCACCACCCCCAAGAGGTTGCGAGAGGGAGCTAGAGAGGGGAAGAATTAGAAAGAGAGAAAGAGAGAGAGGGAAGAAGATCTTGAGAGGCTGTGAGGGTGGGAATTAGAGAGGAAATAAATTAACTAAACCTTCCCCTATCTTGATCTTCAACTTAGCAAGTTGCTCTCATGATCTTCCATCTCAAATTCATTCAACGTTCTCTATCTCTCGAACTCGCTCGCGAATGATGGTTATGAAAGCTATGAACTGCACTATGGTCTTTCCACCTCAGGGACTCCCGTATCTCTAGCAATACCCAAATGAGGTTTACCTTGGATATGGAAGCTCTGAACTTGCACAATGGTGTGATTGTCATTGTTTGAAATGATTATTTGTGTTCGCTAGAATCTAGATCTCTAATTAAAAACATTGACCAATGGGATAAAAGGAAAGATCATGCTAGGCTACTCCCAACCTAACTGCAAGACCCTACTCCAAGGGGATCATGATTATCACTTTGAGAGGCTTAGAATGGCTCCATGGTGGAAAGGTTTGTCCGTAGGAATAGTCTCGACCAGTAGGAAATGTGGATGCCGGGGAGCTCTAGCCGTAAATTTCATATTATTCCTAGAATCTAACAAGCCCTTTTGCTACCTAGGATGGGATAATGGAACCCTAATACTAGTTACAAGGGAGGAATCTTGGTGGACAGAATACCCTTGTGGAATTCTGTATATCTTTTGCAGGATCGAAAAATATGAAAATTGTAATAAAATTCCAATAAAATAAAGGAATTTGTTTTTTATTCAAGGGTTATTTGAATTGTATACATGTGCATGAAATAAATTATGTGAAGGAACCTCTGGTTTAATGGACTAATTAAAGAAGCTGGTTGTATATGTTTCAATAAATGTGTTGTAAATAATTAAAAAACTAAAGATGATATGGTCATAAAAGGAAAGCAAGTGGGTGTGACCCTTGACGGGGATCCATCCAATGGTAGGGTTTTTCTTGGTTAGCTGGGATCTTTTCTAAATTGGCAATAGAAATAGGAAGGCAATAAATTGACCAACTAGTCATTAGGTAGAATTGACTTACATTGTTTTAGGGGGTCGGAATGGGATTTTGTCTTATGGGTAGGAGGGTTGAGGCATCGCACTCCCCTTTGTCTCCCATTCTCTTTGAACCAAGTGCAATGGAAAGTCATCTTCAATTCGAGTAATCCTGTAGGAAGTGGAAACTCGAAATTATTGACATTAGTTGGCTGTTAAGAGACACGTCTGATGTTAGGAACCCAAAAATTCAGGTCGATCCAAGTGGGTTTGGCCAAAACTCTTATGTTGTTGCTATATAAACTCAATAGGGCCTAAGTAACAAACCTCGTGATACTCTAAGGGAGCGCTCATGGTGGGCAGCGTCATTTTGGAAAATCTATTGATGGACTACTAAAAGATGTGCCTTGGATTGAGACTAGTGGATACCTCACAGTCTGATAAGTCATGCATCTTTCATGTTTTGAGTTTCTAGGTTTTTTGTGATGCATTATGTAATGTGGATTAATCTTTGGTTGCTTTATATTGTAGAGTTTGTTCAATACTCTATTGCATTGGGATGAGCTCTTAAACATTGTGGAGTTGTAACAGTCGCTTAGATTTTTGGAGCACGCATACTTTCCTTTTTTGTCCCTATGGTCCATGCAGACTTGTTCTATGTAAGCTTTCTTAGATATATTTCTTATTATTTTTTTCCCCTATGGTCCATGGAGGCTTTTTCTATGTAAGCTTTCTTGCATATACTTTTTATTCTTTGTATGGACTCACATTTTGTGATATTTAAAGATATATTGGTCTATTTTGGTTTCTCCTCCCTTCATTGGTCCATATAGTCTTATGAGATGTTGTGACGTACTGACCGCTAAATATAGTCGATAACATTTGGTGGTCATCTGGGATCTTTTCTAGCTGTCATCATCCACACTCCACTAGAATATTTGGACTTTCATCAGTTTAGGTGACCCGAGGTCCACCTCGTAGGGAAATGTCTTGCCTCATCCCATGAGGATTGACCTAAGTGTTTCCTGCTAACCTAACAATCTCCTATCTTGAGCTAGCTCATGTTTGGAGGTGTCCTTTGAGGGGCTTCTCATCCAAATAGAGAGAGGTCATTACCCTTGATTTATGAAGTGCGATGCTTTTTTCTAGTAATAGGCTCGGGTTCGTGGAACCCTAACGCATTCTGGCACAGATGTTGCACATTTCCTCTAAGAGAATGATCAACCAGGGTTCTAAGACTCTGACCCTAGGGTAAGTCATTGTGTCCGCTCTTATCCTATTTTTCCCTTTCAATAAAGCACCTGACTCATCAGGTCCACCCTGCCATCGGATGCCCTTGGTCGGGAAAGGTTGTTTGCCCGCTTCCCTTTAAACAATGTTTTCTTTAGTTATCTAAACAAAGTATACTACCACACTGTTGAACACATAAACACAACTTCATTAATTACCCTTTTAGCACAGGGTTTGTTTCACATCTTCATTAATTCACGACATGAAAACAGTGAAACTAGTACTTTCAAAACATTGGATAAAAGCATATTTATATATTTTCAGTTCCGTCCTCAAAACCAAAGGTGCGTCCACTCTTAAAAAACCAGAGGAGTGTTTTTAGCCTGCATCTCTAGGCTCCAATGCAAAACCGCATTGATAACAGTACGGATTTCTTCTTAGTCTTAGCACCGATTATATATTCTAGGAATAAGTTCCGACTAGTGTCCCTCATGGTAATGAGTTGCCATAGGAGGGAATCTTCTGTACTGGACCGTTCATCCTAGGCACTGGTCAGACGCTCTAGGCAAACCAAAAAATATATCCAACTCGTTCGAGCTCTAGCAATTGATGCCAGGGGAAAGTCAACCACTAAAATCGCCCTTAATCTGGGCAAGAATATTTCCTTCCATTAGTGAAGAAATCACAATCACGTCTAGGTTTTGAAAATCAGAAGCCATCAACCATGTGGTCCTTTGTAATTAATATTTCTTGAACAATTAATGCTACTAAAAATAATAATTTATAAATCTGATTATAACTTTATCGAAAAGATTTTTCAATGACTTTGATTTTGACAACCAATAATTTTCTAAGGATTTGTATTCCCTGCTTCTTTCTTTTTGCAGCTATTGAATTTTCTACATGAAGACTTTGCTTAATTTGTTTTGCTAATTTTCTAAATTTTCAAAATTATGGCACCAATTATTTTTTTTCTTCGATTATATGAATTTTTTTTCTATGTTTACTAAATCAACAATTTTCTATACTTCCGTATTTATTTGTTTTGTTACCCAAGAGTTAGAAAAATTCATTTCTAAGTAATAATTTATATTTCATATGTCGTCTAGGATAGTTTATGATGATGAAAGTCTTTCCATGGCTAAATTGATAGAAACTATTCTTATTTAAAGGAGTCTTCAATTCTATTAACAATTATCATTATCATAGAAATAAGTCGTATATGTTTAAACGTTCATAGAAATCATTATTTTTTAGTCAAGAGAATAATTGAAATTTCAATGATGCATCTAAATAATTATTACTATAACTAATTTGTCCTTAGTTAATATTTAATATTTCTAAGGATTCCACTAATGCCATTCTTATAAGTGTGATACTAAAATTTATGGTTAGCTCAATCATGGAAAGAATTCTAATATTCTATATATGTTTCTTTAATACTAATTTTACTATTCTAATAATATTAGTTTTTTAATAGATTACCTTGGATAAGTCTTAAATTAGATATGATGCTAACTAAGATTTTTGACTTAACATTTTATATAAAAGTTCATAAAGCATAATAGTTAGCATAACATTCTAAGTTAAAAAAATTTCAAGCATACTTATTTATTCTTTAGTATAACATTCTATGTTAAGATTTTTCTAGAGTATAACAAAAAAAAAATTGACTTTATTATCCCATGTATATATACAACTAATTTTTTAAGTATTTCCAATGATCAAAACCCAATTTAACTTTAACTATAATTATAACTAATTCTTTTTGTTAAAAAATAATTATCATTTGATAAAAAAAGATCATCAAAATGCTAATATTAAAAATCAAATTTGATCATTAATTTATTAAGCTTTTCTACTTTAAAGTAATAATCTAATTCATGCTTTCAAGAATAAAATAATTTTTATTATTTTTCTAAAATAAAATAGTATTTTCTTAATTTATTTAAAAACCTAGTTTTGCTTAGGATCGTAGCCGGCCATGCATTAAGTGAGGATATTGGCGATGTAGCCACATTTGGGGGTGATGCCACACCTCGTCTTCTTGGCGGCATGATGAGAATATTTTTGGATTTTAGAGAAAGAAAAAAAATTAAGAGAAGATTTTGGCAGTGTAAGGGTGTGGTCTTCGCTTCTTTGATCGCCCTTCTTCACAATAGAGTTTGTTTAGTTTGTTTAGCTCCACACTCCATGCTCTTACATTGGAGGGGAAGGAGAGGAAGGGGGGAGGGGGGTGTGGGATGTTGCCTACATAAGTGACATTTGAGGTGTCACATGGTGGCACCATAAAAATGATGGGTGATGGGTTGATTAATTGGGTGTCAGCTTATTAAAATTTCTTAAATTCTTTTTAACATGAAAATGCCATGAGAAGGATATTTCTAGTGAGGTGGTAGTTTGGTACTTTTTTAAATCTCATTTTTTTATTTTAAGAGAAAATTAGAAAGAGGGTATGAGGTTCCCTGATGAGGTTGGAAGTGGCTAAAAATATCCCAATTTTTTTAAAATAAAAATTGGAAAATTTGGAGGAGGAGTATTGATGTGGCAACTTAGGAATTTTCAATCAATAAAAAAGAATCTCATTTTTGAAATTTTCATGAAAAAATAGGATATGAGAAATGAGGTGTCTTGTGGAGGTTTTAAAATACTAGGATGTTTTTAAAAAAATTAATATGATAGTTGAAAAAAATAAAAAAATGAGTATTTATGTGGCAAGAGATGGGAGAATAAGTATATACTCTTTCTAATCATTGCTTATCTCTCTCTTACCATGTGTCATTCTCTTGTAAAGTCCTACTTACAATTGAACTCTCTCTCTTTTAGTTAACTACTCTTTGGCTTTTAGTTAGAATTAGACTAATTGAATGCTTTTTCTTTTCTTCCCATTTTTCCTTTTCATGCATGCATAATTTTTTACATGTTTTGTCGACGACTAAGGTGGAGTTTTCATGATAAGGAATAACACACATACACTATTGAAAATAATTAGCCAATGTTTGCAAAAACTATTCTTTTTGCATGTGTTTGCGTGCTTTTAAGTAAATGCACAACCATATATCAAGAATGAGTTCACAAGAGTAAATTATTTATTTATTTATGAAATGTGCATGCACGTGTTATACGTGTGCACATATGCCTAAGGAGGAGTTCACATGGATAACTTATCCCCAACACCGGTTCGGTACTTTTAAGGCTTAAGTCATTTCGCTAGTGGGAGAGGAGGGGGGGGGGAGTTCATGCAAGGATCAATGATTTTGCTCGTGTATACGATGAAGAAAATTGCCATGGGAGAAAATTTTTGTGTGTACATTTTGTGTTGTCCAGGCGGTTTGTTACATATGTCATTGTCAATATTGTACTTATTTGAAAATTGAATCAGCGGAACTCTTTACAGAAGTCCCAATGGCACATCAAGCCCTTCCTCCTCCTGCTAGAGGTCCACTTCCAAGCCAGATCCGTCCTGGAAATATTGATGACAGGCCAGCGAATGTAGTTCCATTGCCAGTTTTTAAGGGAGAGTACAATGAAGACCCCGATCTTCATGTAGCAGAGTTTATGGTAGCATGTGTGGCTAACAATGCCAGAACCCCTGAGCATTGGTTAGCAATATTCCCTGCCACTTTCAAGGGCGCGACGTTTGAGTGGTATGAGAGACAAGCAGCAGGAACTTTTGGCACATGGGACGACCTGAAGTTGGCCTTCGTCACTAAATTCAGGCGTGAAGGTTTTGAAGAGCGGATGCGAGAGGAATTTATGAACCTAAGTCAGTCCTCTCGAGAAAGACTAGAAGCTTATGTCTC
The DNA here is from genome assembly GCF_053477565.2 of Lygodium microphyllum. Taxonomy (NCBI): domain Eukaryota; kingdom Viridiplantae; phylum Streptophyta; class Polypodiopsida; order Schizaeales; family Lygodiaceae; genus Lygodium; species Lygodium microphyllum. Next base: position 118,907,054 of record NC_141163.1, read on the forward strand.
ACGAATGGAATCCATCCTGAAGAGATGGACTAACCATAATCTAGATTATGGCATTCAGAGGGGGGTGTTTCTCAGAGGATTACAACCAAAAGTCCGTAAGTTTGTGGAGCTGCAAAGACCAACCACACTGCAAGCTGCAACAGAAGGTGCAAGAATGTACGATGAAGTGGAAGCTAGATTGGCGATGAATCCAGGAAGAGGAGTCCTACCTCCTCTAATGCCAGGAATGATGCACCCAATAAATGCAGTCCCAGGGACAGTCCCCTATCCCTACCAACAGATGCCCCCAGTATCACAGTACAGTGCACAAAATCCACAGTGGCCACAATCCATGCCTCAAATGATGGTTCAACCACAACAACAATGGTCCCAACCAATTTCCCCAATGCCAAATTAGCAGCAACAGTGGAACCCTACCAACTGGAGTCAATAGCCCAACAGTTCAAGCAGGAGCTCTGAATCAGAATCAGAATAGAGATCCCTCTGCACCAGCCCAACCTGTTTATGCAGTGATTACAGAGACTCCTCAAAACCCTACTGCCAGTACCTCAGGAGGAGAAATCTTGAAGGATTATTTATCCAACTCAGTTGCAAATATCAAAAAGGAGTTTATGGATGTGATTACAGAGCAGCTACAAACGTTGAAAGTGAATATCGCCAGCATATCCAAAGTTGCAGGAGCAGGAAGAGATATGATGCAGTCAAATACTTGGTGTGGTAAGTGTCATCAAGCAGGCCATTTAGCCACTGAATGTAAACGAAAACCAACTATTCCTGGAGCTTTATGTTCCTACTGTTTGCGGAAGAACCATACAGAGGATATTTGCTCTCTGAAGGAGATGCATGATAGGAGAAGAAAGGAAGAAGACACAAGATTCAACTTGCTGGAATCCAAAATGACCACACAGGATATTGGACCCAAGCCTAGAGAGTTTGGTCCTAATTTCGGTCCAAGGAGGTTTCCCTCTCAAAGTTACAGAGGAAGACAGTCTGGCGCAGTGGTCAGAGATCGGAAGTAGAGTGTTACAGATGCGAAGAAAAGGGACACATTTCGCCAAATTGTCCAAATCCTAGAAGGACAGTGGATTATAAGCCCTTATGTAGTTGATCCAAAAGAGAAAGCCACACTGCAAAAGACTGTCCAAGCCCAGCCCCAGTGAAAAACAGTGCTACTGATAGTCTGGCGAAGGCCCAAGAGCCTACCTCCAATTTAGTGGAATTGAAAGTTGCTGCCATCACGCGTGCAAAGAAGAAGGAACCACCTATCCAGAAAGAAAATAATCCTCCTCCCAGAACAGTGAAGTTCAATCTTCCACCAGAAGAATAGAGCCTGACAATGCCGTACAGAGCACCACAGTGTCACAGAGAGTCACAGAGACAGTTCCAGAGATAGGACCAGAGGTCCAGGAGATAGAAGAGGAGGAAGTGTCACAAGTGGCAGAAGAAGTCGCCATGATGCCCCTGTTGGAAGAAAAAAGGAAAATGAAAATGGGTGTCGCCCCATTTCCTAACCAGTTAGAGAAGCCAGTGGATCCTATTAAGGAATATGATCTGGTCAGAGATCTAGATACCTTTAAACCAAACCTCACATTTCGACAATTATTGATGTTGTCTCCTAGTTGCTGAAAAAGGTTCAAAAGTATACTGACAAGAAGAGTGGCTTAAGGATTGCTCCCTCAACAGCAACAAAGTCCAACAAAGCTCTAGAGCCTGTAAAAGAAGTGGATGTGGCTAACGCCTTCCTAGATCCGGGTACTCCAGAGACTGGCGTGTGGATAGAAGGTTGCTTCATTGCAAATGCACTGATTGATGGTGGGCCATCAGTGAACATTATGACGGATGTGACAATGAAGGATCTAGGCCTACAAGGTGTGCAACCAACCCAATGGCTCATCAGACTGGCGGATCAGAGCAGAATCGAGCCTTTGGGCATTCTCCCATATGTGAAGACTATAGTGGCTTGAAGAGATTATTGGCTAACCTATCTAGTGGTGAAGCCAAACTCTTATGGTACATCCTACCCTCTGTTACTAGGCAAACAATGGCTTTTTGAAGCCAGAGCAAGGACGGATTGGTTCAAAGGAACCTTGACCTTGGGTAGAGGACCTAATAAAGTGGTGCTAAAGCTATATGGTGCTCAAAAAGGACATGGATCCACCTCCTTGGAGTTATCTTCTGACTCACCTAATGAGGCTACAGATGGAACATCAGCAGACGAAGATGCTATCAAACAGATCCTTCCCAAGAAAACAGTGGCACGTTCCTTAATAGTGGATACTGTAAGCCGACTCCCAAAAGATGCAAAGTCATTATCAATGGGTGAATACTTCTTGCCTGAACCAGGAATGATTTCCAAAATCACTTCTGACAGTGAGATAGAAGCATGGATGTACTGCTCTCCCTGTTACATGGCCATAGCAGAGCCAGAGACAGAGGCAAAAGATGAAACATAGAACCTATTCTTCTCTTACAGAGCTCCTACAGAGCCAGAGACAGAGACAGAGCCAGAGCCAGAGCCAGAGCCAGAGCCAGAGCCAGAGACAGAGACAGAGCCAGAGACAGAGACAGAGCCAGAGACAGAGACAGAGACAGAAGATGGATTAGAGAACATGTTCTTCTCTTACAGAGGTCCTACAGAGGCAGAGACAGAGACAGAGACAGAAGAGGATGGAGATGATATTGAAGAAGAAGGTTATGAAAGTGAGATGGAAGAGTCTATCCCACCTAAAGAGGATACATATGAAGACGAAGTTCCAGAAGCATTAGAAGCAGACGAGCTCATGCTGTACAGACCAATTGTTGGACACAGTGGCAAGATATGAGCTTTATTCCCTTTTGGATGGATTCAACGGATACAACCAAGTGCAAATCACAGAAGAAGACCAATCCAAAACAACCTTCACAGAGTGGGGGACCTACGCTTATCGAGTGATGCCGTTTGGGCTCTACAATGCCCCTACTACTTTCCACCAAGTCATGATGGCCGCATTCCAAAATCATCTGCATGACTTTATTGAGGTATATTTGGATGACTTCTGTGTCTATAGTTTGATCCGCGAACACTGGGGACATTTGGAACAATGTTTTGGCCGATGCCGAGAGTATGGGATTTCCCTCAACCCTGACAAATGCATCTTTGGGGTCTCTTCTGGAGTTCTGTTGGGCCTCATTGTCTCTGCACAAGGGATATCAACAGACCCTGCAAAGATCGAAAAGATCACAGCTCTGATAGCACCCACCAACCTCAAATAGTTGAGGGGATTCCTAGGCCATGTGGGTTACTACAGAAGGTTCATAGCCCATTTTGCAACAAAGGCAACCTCCTTGCACAAGCTTCTGAGGAAAGATGCAGAGTTTGTTTGGACGGAAGAATGTGACAAAGCCTTCAACACTCTGAAGCAGTGTCTGATTGAGGCACCCATTCTGCAATCTCCTGATTGGACGAAGGAGTTTCATGTCCACACTGATGCATCCATTGAAGGCTTAGGCGCAGTTCTTTGCCAGAAGGGCTCCTCGAAGCTTGATCAACCCATCTATTATGCAAGCCGAAAAGTCACTGATAGGGAACGGAACTACACAGTGATAGAGCTTGAGTGCTTGGCAATGGTGTTTGCCCTAGAAAAGTTCCGCCACTATCTGCTGTCTACCCACTTTAAATTTTATGTGGATCATGAGGCCCTATCCTTCCTTATGAACAAAGTGGATGTGAAAGGACGAATGATGAGATGGCTCCTTCTATTTCAGGAGTTTGACTTTGAGGTGATTACTAAACCTGGTCGTTCCCATGTTTTGGCTGATCATCTATCGTGCATCCCACAAATTGCAGACGAGGAGCAGGATGATCCAGACCTCCTTGATGCTTCCCTATTCCTGGTAGAAACTATAACCCCCTAGTATGCAGACATCGCCAATTTGCTAGCAACCCAACAGTACCCTCCTGGCATTTCTAGTCGGGAAAGGAAGAAGCTTATGTTGGAATCAGCCCCCTACACCCTGTTAGGTGATGCACTATATAAGAAGGGCAAAGATGAAGTGCTTAGAAGATGTGTTGCAGGAGATGATATTGGGATTGTTCTGAAGGCTTGCCATGACGAGCCATGTGGAGGCCACTTTGCAGGAGAAGCCATAGCCCAGAAGGCTCTACTAGCCCTCATCGTTATTTTTCTTCATTATTGGGAGTCCGTGGTTAGCAACATTCATCAAGCACCAGTATAGTAAGGTTAAAAGCTATACATATATCAATGCACAGGAAAATTGTTAGGTAAAAACCTAGACCGCACTGGGAACTACATATGTTATCACCTTTAACCACTTGTGATTGATGTCCATGATAACAATGGTTAAATAAACCTAGCTTACCAAGGACTCAAAAGAAGCTTTGACAATTCACACCCGGGTTCAATGGTCCATGCATTAAAAACGACCATCTCTATCATTTTAAACCTATCAACTTGTTGTTAACATCATGTTTTTTTGTTGTCTTTAGTAAGCTGTCACACTTAATTATACCTTTGAAATCTTAGCCAAGTTCAATGGATCACATAAGTACTCACCACCTCTATCAATTTCAACCCGTCAACATGTTGTTAACATAAAGACTATGCAACTCAATTTCAAATTCCAAAACTACGTTTAACAGACTATCCTATTAAATTTTCAACCTGGGTTTTAGATTTCGCCAAAGAACCATAACTAGTTGGGTTACTCTCACAAGCTAAAAAACAAGGTAACAAAACTTCATGTATGTCCTATTTATTGAGCAAATGTCTAGAAGTTATGATCCCAGCATTCTGAGAGCCAAGACCAAGGGCATTAAAAAGTCTTTATGTAGGCTGTGGATTCGTCATTTTCATGGAAAGTTAGTTATCTAGTTCATAACTATCTAAAGAGTATCATGGCAACCCATAATGTGGTTTTTTGGGGTTTTTATACCTTCTCAAATTAAGGAGATACAAACTTCATTACTGTTATCTCAAAAAAGCAAGACAACGTACCTTTTATTAGATTAGTAAACTCATTTATAAATGTCTCTTAAAGAAGCACAACAAAGATTAATGAGATGATATTTATGCAGAGTTTCATACTTATTATGCCCTACTACAGCCTATAAAATGTTATAGAGCGGAACCATCATAACTTGCTCTGTTTCATCATTTACTAGGCTGCTTATACAAGTATACAGTGTCTACATCTATGCGTAGGTATACACCGTCTACTGCTATATTTTTATGATAGAGCATGTAGTTCACAGAGTTTGTCAATAGCTTTCTACTGTATGAGTCTATTCTTTGATCCATAGTGTCTTTACTTTATAGTCCTTAGCATGCGCTTTGCCATTTCACATTGGTTTCTACTTGTCAAATGTATGCATTGTTGTACCAAAACAAGCATCCTATATGTGTATTTCTATGTATCACTTATGATTGTGTCCCAAGGATTTCTGTATACATGCTCACACCTCTCAATATCTTCCTTATCAAGAATATTTCCTTATTTGCTGACAAAATAAGCCATAAATGAGAATTATATATGTGCACTAGTTTATTATACGTATTATATGTGAGCTTTGTGACCCTTGATTATTGAAGCTGCGTTGAGAGCTAAGAGTAATTGTTTGACAAGAGCTCAAGTCTTGAAGTATGAGAGCTCATGGAAGTCTGGTCTCGTAAAAATAAGCCATCACAAGTTGAACGGCTCCTATAGAAGAAAGTTCCAATTCATGCGAGTAGTACCATATCCCAAATTCACTATTGAAGGAATCCATGTATTCTAAAAACATCAAAGGAGACAACAGCCAAGTTGGTCTTATCAAAATCTTAATTGAGTAATCAGAGTGAATATGGAGGATAGCATAATAATTTCTTAATTATATATGGTGTTTGCCTAGGGATAGTGGGTGTGGGTGTGTGTTTGAATAATATTTATCTTCACTAAAATTTGAACCATATATAAAAAAGAAAAGTTATGCTCTTGTCTTTAAAAGAACTTTCATGAGTAAAATATCATAGATTCATCCTATTTTGCATAGGTAAGATAGTGTCTTTCAGAGAGGCATGGCCCTCATCGTTATTTTTCTTCATTATTGGGAGTCCGTGGTTAGCAACATTCATCAAGCACCAGTATAGTAAGGTTAAAAGCTATACATATATCAATGCACAGGAAAATTGTTAGGTAAAAACCTAGACCGCACTGGGAACTACATATGTTATCACCTTTAACCACTTGTGATTGATGTCCATGATAACAATGGTTAAATAAACCTAGCTTACCAAGGACTCAAAAGAAGCTTTGACAATTCACACCCGGGTTCAATGGTCCATGCATTAAAAACGACCATCTCTATCATTTTAAACCTATCAACTTGTTGTTAACATCATGTTTTTTTGTTGTCTTTAGTAAGCTGTCACACTTAATTATACCTTTGAAATCTTAGCCAAGTTCAATGGATCACATAAGTACTCACCACCTCTATCAATTTCAACCCGTCAACATGTTGTTAACATAAAGACTATGCAACTCAATTTCAAATTCCAAAACTACGTTTAACAGACTATCCTATTAAATTTTCAACCTGGGTTTTAGATTTCGCCAAAGAACCATAACTAGTTGGGTTACTCTCACAAGCTAAAAAACAAGGTAACAAAACTTCATGTATGTCCTATTTATTGAGCAAATGTCTAGAAGTTATGATCCCAGCATTCTGAGAGCCAAGACCAAGGGCATTAAAAAGTCTTTATGTAGGCTGTGGATTCGTCATTTTCATGGAAAGTTAGTTATCTAGTTCATAACTATCTAAAGAGTATCATGGCAACCCATAATGTGGTTTTTTGGGGTTTTTATACCTTCTCAAATTAAGGAGATACAAACTTCATTACTGTTATCTCAAAAAAGCAAGACAACGTACCTTTTATTAGATTAGTAAACTCATTTATAAATGTCTCTTAAAGAAGCACAACAAAGATTAATGAGATGATATTTATGCAGAGTTTCATACTTATTATGCCCTACTACAGCCTATAAAATGTTATAGAGCGGAACCATCATAACTTGCTCTGTTTCATCATTTACTAGGCTGCTTATACAAGTATACAGTGTCTACATCTATGCGTAGGTATACACCGTCTACTGCTATATTTTTATGATAGAGCATGTAGTTCACAGAGTTTGTCAATAGCTTTCTACTGTATGAGTCTATTCTTTGATCCATAGTGTCTTTACTTTATAGTCCTTAGCATGCGCTTTGCCATTTCACATTGGTTTCTACTTGTCAAATGTATGCATTGTTGTACCAAAACAAGCATCCTATATGTGTATTTCTATGTATCACTTATGATTGTGTCCCAAGGATTTCTGTATACATGCTCACACCTCTCAATATCTTCCTTATCAAGAATATTTCCTTATTTGCTGACAAAATAAGCCATAAATGAGAATTATATATGTGCACTAGTTTATTATACGTATTATATGTGAGCTTTGTGACCCTTGATTATTGAAGCTGCGTTGAGAGCTAAGAGTAATTGTTTGACAAGAGCTCAAGTCTTGAAGTATGAGAGCTCATGGAAGTCTGGTCTCGTAAAAATAAGCCATCACAAGTTGAACGGCTCCTATAGAAGAAAGTTCCAATTCATGCGAGTAGTACCATATCCCAAATTCACTATTGAAGGAATCCATGTATTCTAAAAACATCAAAGGAGACAACAGCCAAGTTGGTCTTATCAAAATCTTAATTGAGTAATCAGAGTGAATATGGAGGATAGCATAATAATTTCTTAATTATATATGGTGTTTGCCTAGGGATAGTGGGTGTGGGTGTGTGTTTGAATAATATTTATCTTCACTAAAATTTGAACCATATATAAAAAAGAAAAGTTATGCTCTTGTCTTTAAAAGAACTTTCATGAGTAAAATATCATAGATTCATCCTATTTTGCATAGGTAAGATAGTGTCTTTCAGAGAGGCATGGCCCTCATCGTTATTTTTCTTCATTATTGGGAGTCCGTGGTTAGCAACATTCATCAAGCACCAGTATAGTAAGGTTAAAAGCTATACATATATCAATGCACAGGAAAATTGTTAGGTAAAAACCTAGACCGCACTGGGAACTACATATGTTATCACCTTTAACCACTTGTGATTGATGTCCATGATAACAATGGTTAAATAAACCTAGCTTACCAAGGACTCAAAAGAAGCTTTGACAATTCACACCCGGGTTCAATGGTCCATGCATTAAAAACGACCATCTCTATCATTTTAAACCTATCAACTTGTTGTTAACATCATGTTTTTTTGTTGTCTTTAGTAAGCTGTCACACTTAATTATACCTTTGAAATCTTAGCCAAGTTCAATGGATCACATAAGTACTCACCACCTCTATCAATTTCAACCCGTCAACATGTTGTTAACATAAAGACTATGCAACTCAATTTCAAATTCCAAAACTACGTTTAACAGACTATCCTATTAAATTTTCAACCTGGGTTTTAGATTTCGCCAAAGAACCATAACTAGTTGGGTTACTCTCACAAGCTAAAAAACAAGGTAACAAAACTTCATGTATGTCCTATTTATTGAGCAAATGTCTAGAAGTTATGATCCCAGCATTCTGAGAGCCAAGACCAAGGGCATTAAAAAGTCTTTATGTAGGCTGTGGATTCGTCATTTTCATGGAAAGTTAGTTATCTAGTTCATAACTATCTAAAGAGTATCATGGCAACCCATAATGTGGTTTTTTGGGGTTTTTATACCTTCTCAAATTAAGGAGATACAAACTTCATTACTGTTATCTCAAAAAAGCAAGACAACGTACCTTTTATTAGATTAGTAAACTCATTTATAAATGTCTCTTAAAGAAGCACAACAAAGATTAATGAGATGATATTTATGCAGAGTTTCATACTTATTATGCCCTACTACAGCCTATAAAATGTTATAGAGCGGAACCATCATAACTTGCTCTGTTTCATCATTTACTAGGCTGCTTATACAAGTATACAGTGTCTACATCTATGCGTAGGTATACACCGTCTACTGCTATATTTTTATGATAGAGCATGTAGTTCACAGAGTTTGTCAATAGCTTTCTACTGTATGAGTCTATTCTTTGATCCATAGTGTCTTTACTTTATAGTCCTTAGCATGCGCTTTGCCATTTCACATTGGTTTCTACTTGTCAAATGTATGCATTGTTGTACCAAAACAAGCATCCTATATGTGTATTTCTATGTATCACTTATGATTGTGTCCCAAGGATTTCTGTATACATGCTCACACCTCTCAATATCTTCCTTATCAAGAATATTTCCTTATTTGCTGACAAAATAAGCCATAAATGAGAATTATATATGTGCACTAGTTTATTATACGTATTATATGTGAGCTTTGTGACCCTTGATTATTGAAGCTGCGTTGAGAGCTAAGAGTAATTGTTTGACAAGAGCTCAAGTCTTGAAGTATGAGAGCTCATGGAAGTCTGGTCTCGTAAAAATAAGCCATCACAAGTTGAACGGCTCCTATAGAAGAAAGTTCCAATTCATGCGAGTAGTACCATATCCCAAATTCACTATTGAAGGAATCCATGTATTCTAAAAACATCAAAGGAGACAACAGCCAAGTTGGTCTTATCAAAATCTTAATTGAGTAATCAGAGTGAATATGGAGGATAGCATAATAATTTCTTAATTATATATGGTGTTTGCCTAGGGATAGTGGGTGTGGGTGTGTGTTTGAATAATATTTATCTTCACTAAAATTTGAACCATATATAAAAAAGAAAAGTTATGCTCTTGTCTTTAAAAGAACTTTCATGAGTAAAATATCATAGATTCATCCTATTTTGCATAGGTAAGATAGTGTCTTTCAGAGAGGCATGGCCCTCATCGTTATTTTTCTTCATTATTGGGAGTCCGTGGTTAGCAACATTCATCAAGCACCAGTATAGTAAGGTTAAAAGCTATACATATATCAATGCACAGGAAAATTGTTAGGTAAAAACCTAGACCGCACTGGGAACTACATATGTTATCACCTTTAACCACTTGTGATTGATGTCCATGATAACAATGGTTAAATAAACCTAGCTTACCAAGGACTCAAAAGAAGCTTTGACAATTCACACCCGGGTTCAATGGTCCATGCATTAAAAACGACCATCTCTATCATTTTAAACCTATCAACTTGTTGTTAACATCATGTTTTTTTGTTGTCTTTAGTAAGCTGTCACACTTAATTATACCTTTGAAATCTTAGCCAAGTTCAATGGATCACATAAGTACTCACCACCTCTATCAATTTCAACCCGTCAACATGTTGTTAACATAAAGACTATGCAACTCAATTTCAAATTCCAAAACTACGTTTAACAGACTATCCTATTAAATTTTCAACCTGGGTTTTAGATTTCGCCAAAGAACCATAACTAGTTGGGTTACTCTCACAAGCTAAAAAACAAGGTAACAAAACTTCATGTATGTCCTATTTATTGAGCAAATGTCTAGAAGTTATGATCCCAGCATTCTGAGAGCCAAGACCAAGGGCATTAAAAAGTCTTTATGTAGGCTGTGGATTCGTCATTTTCATGGAAAGTTAGTTATCTAGTTCATAACTATCTAAAGAGTATCATGGCAACCCATAATGTGGTTTTTTGGGGTTTTTATACCTTCTCAAATTAAGGAGATACAAACTTCATTACTGTTATCTCAAAAAAGCAAGACAACGTACCTTTTATTAGATTAGTAAACTCATTTATAAATGTCTCTTAAAGAAGCACAACAAAGATTAATGAGATGATATTTATGCAGAGTTTCATACTTATTATGCCCTACTACAGCCTATAAAATGTTATAGAGCGGAACCATCATAACTTGCTCTGTTTCATCATTTACTAGGCTGCTTATACAAGTATACAGTGTCTACATCTATGCGTAGGTATACACCGTCTACTGCTATATTTTTATGATAGAGCATGTAGTTCACAGAGTTTGTCAATAGCTTTCTACTGTATGAGTCTATTCTTTGATCCATAGTGTCTTTACTTTATAGTCCTTAGCATGCGCTTTGCCATTTCACATTGGTTTCTACTTGTCAAATGTATGCATTGTTGTACCAAAACAAGCATCCTATATGTGTATTTCTATGTATCACTTATGATTGTGTCCCAAGGATTTCTGTATACATGCTCACACCTCTCAATATCTTCCTTATCAAGAATATTTCCTTATTTGCTGACAAAATAAGCCATAAATGAGAATTATATATGTGCACTAGTTTATTATACGTATTATATGTGAGCTTTGTGACCCTTGATTATTGAAGCTGCGTTGAGAGCTAAGAGTAATTGTTTGACAAGAGCTCAAGTCTTGAAGTATGAGAGCTCATGGAAGTCTGGTCTCGTAAAAATAAGCCATCACAAGTTGAACGGCTCCTATAGAAGAAAGTTCCAATTCATGCGAGTAGTACCATATCCCAAATTCACTATTGAAGGAATCCATGTATTCTAAAAACATCAAAGGAGACAACAGCCAAGTTGGTCTTATCAAAATCTTAATTGAGTAATCAGAGTGAATATGGAGGATAGCATAATAATTTCTTAATTATATATGGTGTTTGCCTAGGGATAGTGGGTGTGGGTGTGTGTTTGAATAATATTTATCTTCACTAAAATTTGAACCATATATAAAAAAGAAAAGTTATGCTCTTGTCTTTAAAAGAACTTTCATGAGTAAAATATCATAGATTCATCCTATTTTGCATAGGTAAGATAGTGTCTTTCAGAGAGGCATGGCCCTCATCGTTATTTTTCTTCATTATTGGGAGTCCGTGGTTAGCAACATTCATCAAGCACCAGTATAGTAAGGTTAAAAGCTATACATATATCAATGCACAGGAAAATTGTTAGGTAAAAACCTAGACCGCACTGGGAACTACATATGTTATCACCTTTAACCACTTGTGATTGATGTCCATGATAACAATGGTTAAATAAACCTAGCTTACCAAGGACTCAAAAGAAGCTTTGACAATTCACACCCGGGTTCAATGGTCCATGCATTAAAAACGACCATCTCTATCATTTTAAACCTATCAACTTGTTGTTAACATCATGTTTTTTTGTTGTCTTTAGTAAGCTGTCACACTTAATTATACCTTTGAAATCTTAGCCAAGTTCAATGGATCACATAAGTACTCACCACCTCTATCAATTTCAACCCGTCAACATGTTGTTAACATAAAGACTATGCAACTCAATTTCAAATTCCAAAACTACGTTTAACAGACTATCCTATTAAATTTTCAACCTGGGTTTTAGATTTCGCCAAAGAACCATAACTAGTTGGGTTACTCTCACAAGCTAAAAAACAAGGTAACAAAACTTCATGTATGTCCTATTTATTGAGCAAATGTCTAGAAGTTATGATCCCAGCATTCTGAGAGCCAAGACCAAGGGCATTAAAAAGTCTTTATGTAGGCTGTGGATTCGTCATTTTCATGGAAAGTTAGTTATCTAGTTCATAACTATCTAAAGAGTATCATGGCAACCCATAATGTGGTTTTTTGGGGTTTTTATACCTTCTCAAATTAAGGAGATACAAACTTCATTACTGTTATCTCAAAAAAGCAAGACAACGTACCTTTTATTAGATTAGTAAACTCATTTATAAATGTCTCTTAAAGAAGCACAACAAAGATTAATGAGATGATATTTATGCAGAGTTTCATACTTATTATGCCCTACTACAGCCTATAAAATGTTATAGAGCGGAACCATCATAACTTGCTCTGTTTCATCATTTACTAGGCTGCTTATACAAGTATACAGTGTCTACATCTATGCGTAGGTATACACCGTCTACTGCTATATTTTTATGATAGAGCATGTAGTTCACAGAGTTTGTCAATAGCTTTCTACTGTATGAGTCTATTCTTTGATCCATAGTGTCTTTACTTTATAGTCCTTAGCATGCGCTTTGCCATTTCACATTGGTTTCTACTTGTCAAATGTATGCATTGTTGTACCAAAACAAGCATCCTATATGTGTATTTCTATGTATCACTTATGATTGTGTCCCAAGGATTTCTGTATACATGCTCACACCTCTCAATATCTTCCTTATCAAGAATATTTCCTTATTTGCTGACAAAATAAGCCATAAATGAGAATTATATATGTGCACTAGTTTATTATACGTATTATATGTGAGCTTTGTGACCCTTGATTATTGAAGCTGCGTTGAGAGCTAAGAGTAATTGTTTGACAAGAGCTCAAGTCTTGAAGTATGAGAGCTCATGGAAGTCTGGTCTCGTAAAAATAAGCCATCACAAGTTGAACGGCTCCTATAGAAGAAAGTTCCAATTCATGCGAGTAGTACCATATCCCAAATTCACTATTGAAGGAATCCATGTATTCTAAAAACATCAAAGGAGACAACAGCCAAGTTGGTCTTATCAAAATCTTAATTGAGTAATCAGAGTGAATATGGAGGATAGCATAATAATTTCTTAATTATATATGGTGTTTGCCTAGGGATAGTGGGTGTGGGTGTGTGTTTGAATAATATTTATCTTCACTAAAATTTGAACCATATATAAAAAAGAAAAGTTATGCTCTTGTCTTTAAAAGAACTTTCATGAGTAAAATATCATAGATTCATCCTATTTTGCATAGGTAAGATAGTGTCTTTCAGAGAGGCATGGCCCTCATCGTTATTTTTCTTCATTATTGGGAGTCCGTGGTTAGCAACATTCATCAAGCACCAGTATAGTAAGGTTAAAAGCTATACATATATCAATGCACAGGAAAATTGTTAGGTAAAAACCTAGACCGCACTGGGAACTACATATGTTATCACCTTTAACCACTTGTGATTGATGTCCATGATAACAATGGTTAAATAAACCTAGCTTACCAAGGACTCAAAAGAAGCTTTGACAATTCACACCCGGGTTCAATGGTCCATGCATTAAAAACGACCATCTCTATCATTTTAAACCTATCAACTTGTTGTTAACATCATGTTTTTTTGTTGTCTTTAGTAAGCTGTCACACTTAATTATACCTTTGAAATCTTAGCCAAGTTCAATGGATCACATAAGTACTCACCACCTCTATCAATTTCAACCCGTCAACATGTTGTTAACATAAAGACTATGCAACTCAATTTCAAATTCCAAAACTACGTTTAACAGACTATCCTATTAAATTTTCAACCTGGGTTTTAGATTTCGCCAAAGAACCATAACTAGTTGGGTTACTCTCACAAGCTAAAAAACAAGGTAACAAAACTTCATGTATGTCCTATTTATTGAGCAAATGTCTAGAAGTTATGATCCCAGCATTCTGAGAGCCAAGACCAAGGGCATTAAAAAGTCTTTATGTAGGCTGTGGATTCGTCATTTTCATGGAAAGTTAGTTATCTAGTTCATAACTATCTAAAGAGTATCATGGCAACCCATAATGTGGTTTTTTGGGGTTTTTATACCTTCTCAAATTAAGGAGATACAAACTTCATTACTGTTATCTCAAAAAAGCAAGACAACGTACCTTTTATTAGATTAGTAAACTCATTTATAAATGTCTCTTAAAGAAGCACAACAAAGATTAATGAGATGATATTTATGCAGAGTTTCATACTTATTATGCCCTACTACAGCCTATAAAATGTTATAGAGCGGAACCATCATAACTTGCTCTGTTTCATCATTTACTAGGCTGCTTATACAAGTATACAGTGTCTACATCTATGCGTAGGTATACACCGTCTACTGCTATATTTTTATGATAGAGCATGTAGTTCACAGAGTTTGTCAATAGCTTTCTACTGTATGAGTCTATTCTTTGATCCATAGTGTCTTTACTTTATAGTCCTTAGCATGCGCTTTGCCATTTCACATTGGTTTCTACTTGTCAAATGTATGCATTGTTGTACCAAAACAAGCATCCTATATGTGTATTTCTATGTATCACTTATGATTGTGTCCCAAGGATTTCTGTATACATGCTCACACCTCTCAATATCTTCCTTATCAAGAATATTTCCTTATTTGCTGACAAAATAAGCCATAAATGAGAATTATATATGTGCACTAGTTTATTATACGTATTATATGTGAGCTTTGTGACCCTTGATTATTGAAGCTGCGTTGAGAGCTAAGAGTAATTGTTTGACAAGAGCTCAAGTCTTGAAGTATGAGAGCTCATGGAAGTCTGGTCTCGTAAAAATAAGCCATCACAAGTTGAACGGCTCCTATAGAAGAAAGTTCCAATTCATGCGAGTAGTACCATATCCCAAATTCACTATTGAAGGAATCCATGTATTCTAAAAACATCAAAGGAGACAACAGCCAAGTTGGTCTTATCAAAATCTTAATTGAGTAATCAGAGTGAATATGGAGGATAGCATAATAATTTCTTAATTATATATGGTGTTTGCCTAGGGATAGTGGGTGTGGGTGTGTGTTTGAATAATATTTATCTTCACTAAAATTTGAACCATATATAAAAAAGAAAAGTTATGCTCTTGTCTTTAAAAGAACTTTCATGAGTAAAATATCATAGATTCATCCTATTTTGCATAGGTAAGATAGTGTCTTTCAGAGAGGCATGGCCCTCATCGTTATTTTTCTTCATTATTGGGAGTCCGTGGTTAGCAACATTCATCAAGCACCAGTATAGTAAGGTTAAAAGCTATACATATATCAATGCACAGGAAAATTGTTAGGTAAAAACCTAGACCGCACTGGGAACTACATATGTTATCACCTTTAACCACTTGTGATTGATGTCCATGATAACAATGGTTAAATAAACCTAGCTTACCAAGGACTCAAAAGAAGCTTTGACAATTCACACCCGGGTTCAATGGTCCATGCATTAAAAACGACCATCTCTATCATTTTAAACCTATCAACTTGTTGTTAACATCATGTTTTTTTGTTGTCTTTAGTAAGCTGTCACACTTAATTATACCTTTGAAATCTTAGCCAAGTTCAATGGATCACATAAGTACTCACCACCTCTATCAATTTCAACCCGTCAACATGTTGTTAACATAAAGACTATGCAACTCAATTTCAAATTCCAAAACTACGTTTAACAGACTATCCTATTAAATTTTCAACCTGGGTTTTAGATTTCGCCAAAGAACCATAACTAGTTGGGTTACTCTCACAAGCTAAAAAACAAGGTAACAAAACTTCATGTATGTCCTATTTATTGAGCAAATGTCTAGAAGTTATGATCCCAGCATTCTGAGAGCCAAGACCAAGGGCATTAAAAAGTCTTTATGTAGGCTGTGGATTCGTCATTTTCATGGAAAGTTAGTTATCTAGTTCATAACTATCTAAAGAGTATCATGGCAACCCATAATGTGGTTTTTTGGGGTTTTTATACCTTCTCAAATTAAGGAGATACAAACTTCATTACTGTTATCTCAAAAAAGCAAGACAACGTACCTTTTATTAGATTAGTAAACTCATTTATAAATGTCTCTTAAAGAAGCACAACAAAGATTAATGAGATGATATTTATGCAGAGTTTCATACTTATTATGCCCTACTACAGCCTATAAAATGTTATAGAGCGGAACCATCATAACTTGCTCTGTTTCATCATTTACTAGGCTGCTTATACAAGTATACAGTGTCTACATCTATGCGTAGGTATACACCGTCTACTGCTATATTTTTATGATAGAGCATGTAGTTCACAGAGTTTGTCAATAGCTTTCTACTGTATGAGTCTATTCTTTGATCCATAGTGTCTTTACTTTATAGTCCTTAGCATGCGCTTTGCCATTTCACATTGGTTTCTACTTGTCAAATGTATGCATTGTTGTACCAAAACAAGCATCCTATATGTGTATTTCTATGTATCACTTATGATTGTGTCCCAAGGATTTCTGTATACATGCTCACACCTCTCAATATCTTCCTTATCAAGAATATTTCCTTATTTGCTGACAAAATAAGCCATAAATGAGAATTATATATGTGCACTAGTTTATTATACGTATTATATGTGAGCTTTGTGACCCTTGATTATTGAAGCTGCGTTGAGAGCTAAGAGTAATTGTTTGACAAGAGCTCAAGTCTTGAAGTATGAGAGCTCATGGAAGTCTGGTCTCGTAAAAATAAGCCATCACAAGTTGAACGGCTCCTATAGAAGAAAGTTCCAATTCATGCGAGTAGTACCATATCCCAAATTCACTATTGAAGGAATCCATGTATTCTAAAAACATCAAAGGAGACAACAGCCAAGTTGGTCTTATCAAAATCTTAATTGAGTAATCAGAGTGAATATGGAGGATAGCATAATAATTTCTTAATTATATATGGTGTTTGCCTAGGGATAGTGGGTGTGGGTGTGTGTTTGAATAATATTTATCTTCACTAAAATTTGAACCATATATAAAAAAGAAAAGTTATGCTCTTGTCTTTAAAAGAACTTTCATGAGTAAAATATCATAGATTCATCCTATTTTGCATAGGTAAGATAGTGTCTTTCAGAGAGGCATGGCCCTCATCGTTATTTTTCTTCATTATTGGGAGTCCGTGGTTAGCAACATTCATCAAGCACCAGTATAGTAAGGTTAAAAGCTATACATATATCAATGCACAGGAAAATTGTTAGGTAAAAACCTAGACCGCACTGGGAACTACATATGTTATCACCTTTAACCACTTGTGATTGATGTCCATGATAACAATGGTTAAATAAACCTAGCTTACCAAGGACTCAAAAGAAGCTTTGACAATTCACACCCGGGTTCAATGGTCCATGCATTAAAAACGACCATCTCTATCATTTTAAACCTATCAACTTGTTGTTAACATCATGTTTTTTTGTTGTCTTTAGTAAGCTGTCACACTTAATTATACCTTTGAAATCTTAGCCAAGTTCAATGGATCACATAAGTACTCACCACCTCTATCAATTTCAACCCGTCAACATGTTGTTAACATAAAGACTATGCAACTCAATTTCAAATTCCAAAACTACGTTTAACAGACTATCCTATTAAATTTTCAACCTGGGTTTTAGATTTCGCCAAAGAACCATAACTAGTTGGGTTACTCTCACAAGCTAAAAAACAAGGTAACAAAACTTCATGTATGTCCTATTTATTGAGCAAATGTCTAGAAGTTATGATCCCAGCATTCTGAGAGCCAAGACCAAGGGCATTAAAAAGTCTTTATGTAGGCTGTGGATTCGTCATTTTCATGGAAAGTTAGTTATCTAGTTCATAACTATCTAAAGAGTATCATGGCAACCCATAATGTGGTTTTTTGGGGTTTTTATACCTTCTCAAATTAAGGAGATACAAACTTCATTACTGTTATCTCAAAAAAGCAAGACAACGTACCTTTTATTAGATTAGTAAACTCATTTATAAATGTCTCTTAAAGAAGCACAACAAAGATTAATGAGATGATATTTATGCAGAGTTTCATACTTATTATGCCCTACTACAGCCTATAAAATGTTATAGAGCGGAACCATCATAACTTGCTCTGTTTCATCATTTACTAGGCTGCTTATACAAGTATACAGTGTCTACATCTATGCGTAGGTATACACCGTCTACTGCTATATTTTTATGATAGAGCATGTAGTTCACAGAGTTTGTCAATAGCTTTCTACTGTATGAGTCTATTCTTTGATCCATAGTGTCTTTACTTTATAGTCCTTAGCATGCGCTTTGCCATTTCACATTGGTTTCTACTTGTCAAATGTATGCATTGTTGTACCAAAACAAGCATCCTATATGTGTATTTCTATGTATCACTTATGATTGTGTCCCAAGGATTTCTGTATACATGCTCACACCTCTCAATATCTTCCTTATCAAGAATATTTCCTTATTTGCTGACAAAATAAGCCATAAATGAGAATTATATATGTGCACTAGTTTATTATACGTATTATATGTGAGCTTTGTGACCCTTGATTATTGAAGCTGCGTTGAGAGCTAAGAGTAATTGTTTGACAAGAGCTCAAGTCTTGAAGTATGAGAGCTCATGGAAGTCTGGTCTCGTAAAAATAAGCCATCACAAGTTGAACGGCTCCTATAGAAGAAAGTTCCAATTCATGCGAGTAGTACCATATCCCAAATTCACTATTGAAGGAATCCATGTATTCTAAAAACATCAAAGGAGACAACAGCCAAGTTGGTCTTATCAAAATCTTAATTGAGTAATCAGAGTGAATATGGAGGATAGCATAATAATTTCTTAATTATATATGGTGTTTGCCTAGGGATAGTGGGTGTGGGTGTGTGTTTGAATAATATTTATCTTCACTAAAATTTGAACCATATATAAAAAAGAAAAGTTATGCTCTTGTCTTTAAAAGAACTTTCATGAGTAAAATATCATAGATTCATCCTATTTTGCATAGGTAAGATAGTGTCTTTCAGAGAGGCATGGCCCTCATCGTTATTTTTCTTCATTATTGGGAGTCCGTGGTTAGCAACATTCATCAAGCACCAGTATAGTAAGGTTAAAAGCTATACATATATCAATGCACAGGAAAATTGTTAGGTAAAAACCTAGACCGCACTGGGAACTACATATGTTATCACCTTTAACCACTTGTGATTGATGTCCATGATAACAATGGTTAAATAAACCTAGCTTACCAAGGACTCAAAAGAAGCTTTGACAATTCACACCCGGGTTCAATGGTCCATGCATTAAAAACGACCATCTCTATCATTTTAAACCTATCAACTTGTTGTTAACATCATGTTTTTTTGTTGTCTTTAGTAAGCTGTCACACTTAATTATACCTTTGAAATCTTAGCCAAGTTCAATGGATCACATAAGTACTCACCACCTCTATCAATTTCAACCCGTCAACATGTTGTTAACATAAAGACTATGCAACTCAATTTCAAATTCCAAAACTACGTTTAACAGACTATCCTATTAAATTTTCAACCTGGGTTTTAGATTTCGCCAAAGAACCATAACTAGTTGGGTTACTCTCACAAGCTAAAAAACAAGGTAACAAAACTTCATGTATGTCCTATTTATTGAGCAAATGTCTAGAAGTTATGATCCCAGCATTCTGAGAGCCAAGACCAAGGGCATTAAAAAGTCTTTATGTAGGCTGTGGATTCGTCATTTTCATGGAAAGTTAGTTATCTAGTTCATAACTATCTAAAGAGTATCATGGCAACCCATAATGTGGTTTTTTGGGGTTTTTATACCTTCTCAAATTAAGGAGATACAAACTTCATTACTGTTATCTCAAAAAAGCAAGACAACGTACCTTTTATTAGATTAGTAAACTCATTTATAAATGTCTCTTAAAGAAGCACAACAAAGATTAATGAGATGATATTTATGCAGAGTTTCATACTTATTATGCCCTACTACAGCCTATAAAATGTTATAGAGCGGAACCATCATAACTTGCTCTGTTTCATCATTTACTAGGCTGCTTATACAAGTATACAGTGTCTACATCTATGCGTAGGTATACACCGTCTACTGCTATATTTTTATGATAGAGCATGTAGTTCACAGAGTTTGTCAATAGCTTTCTACTGTATGAGTCTATTCTTTGATCCATAGTGTCTTTACTTTATAGTCCTTAGCATGCGCTTTGCCATTTCACATTGGTTTCTACTTGTCAAATGTATGCATTGTTGTACCAAAACAAGCATCCTATATGTGTATTTCTATGTATCACTTATGATTGTGTCCCAAGGATTTCTGTATACATGCTCACACCTCTCAATATCTTCCTTATCAAGAATATTTCCTTATTTGCTGACAAAATAAGCCATAAATGAGAATTATATATGTGCACTAGTTTATTATACGTATTATATGTGAGCTTTGTGACCCTTGATTATTGAAGCTGCGTTGAGAGCTAAGAGTAATTGTTTGACAAGAGCTCAAGTCTTGAAGTATGAGAGCTCATGGAAGTCTGGTCTCGTAAAAATAAGCCATCACAAGTTGAACGGCTCCTATAGAAGAAAGTTCCAATTCATGCGAGTAGTACCATATCCCAAATTCACTATTGAAGGAATCCATGTATTCTAAAAACATCAAAGGAGACAACAGCCAAGTTGGTCTTATCAAAATCTTAATTGAGTAATCAGAGTGAATATGGAGGATAGCATAATAATTTCTTAATTATATATGGTGTTTGCCTAGGGATAGTGGGTGTGGGTGTGTGTTTGAATAATATTTATCTTCACTAAAATTTGAACCATATATAAAAAAGAAAAGTTATGCTCTTGTCTTTAAAAGAACTTTCATGAGTAAAATATCATAGATTCATCCTATTTTGCATAGGTAAGATAGTGTCTTTCAGAGAGGCATGGCCCTCATCGTTATTTTTCTTCATTATTGGGAGTCCGTGGTTAGCAACATTCATCAAGCACCAGTATAGTAAGGTTAAAAGCTATACATATATCAATGCACAGGAAAATTGTTAGGTAAAAACCTAGACCGCACTGGGAACTACATATGTTATCACCTTTAACCACTTGTGATTGATGTCCATGATAACAATGGTTAAATAAACCTAGCTTACCAAGGACTCAAAAGAAGCTTTGACAATTCACACCCGGGTTCAATGGTCCATGCATTAAAAACGACCATCTCTATCATTTTAAACCTATCAACTTGTTGTTAACATCATGTTTTTTTGTTGTCTTTAGTAAGCTGTCACACTTAATT
Source organism: Lygodium microphyllum (assembly GCF_053477565.2). NCBI lineage: Eukaryota > Viridiplantae > Streptophyta > Polypodiopsida > Schizaeales > Lygodiaceae > Lygodium > Lygodium microphyllum. Next base: position 118,928,749 of record NC_141163.1, read on the forward strand.
ATACCTTTGAAATCTTAGCCAAGTTCAATGGATCACATAAGTACTCACCACCTCTATCAATTTCAACCCGTCAACATGTTGTTAACATAAAGACTATGCAACTCAATTTCAAATTCCAAAACTACGTTTAACAGACTATCCTATTAAATTTTCAACCTGGGTTTTAGATTTCGCCAAAGAACCATAACTAGTTGGGTTACTCTCACAAGCTAAAAAACAAGGTAACAAAACTTCATGTATGTCCTATTTATTGAGCAAATGTCTAGAAGTTATGATCCCAGCATTCTGAGAGCCAAGACCAAGGGCATTAAAAAGTCTTTATGTAGGCTGTGGATTCGTCATTTTCATGGAAAGTTAGTTATCTAGTTCATAACTATCTAAAGAGTATCATGGCAACCCATAATGTGGTTTTTTGGGGTTTTTATACCTTCTCAAATTAAGGAGATACAAACTTCATTACTGTTATCTCAAAAAAGCAAGACAACGTACCTTTTATTAGATTAGTAAACTCATTTATAAATGTCTCTTAAAGAAGCACAACAAAGATTAATGAGATGATATTTATGCAGAGTTTCATACTTATTATGCCCTACTACAGCCTATAAAATGTTATAGAGCGGAACCATCATAACTTGCTCTGTTTCATCATTTACTAGGCTGCTTATACAAGTATACAGTGTCTACATCTATGCGTAGGTATACACCGTCTACTGCTATATTTTTATGATAGAGCATGTAGTTCACAGAGTTTGTCAATAGCTTTCTACTGTATGAGTCTATTCTTTGATCCATAGTGTCTTTACTTTATAGTCCTTAGCATGCGCTTTGCCATTTCACATTGGTTTCTACTTGTCAAATGTATGCATTGTTGTACCAAAACAAGCATCCTATATGTGTATTTCTATGTATCACTTATGATTGTGTCCCAAGGATTTCTGTATACATGCTCACACCTCTCAATATCTTCCTTATCAAGAATATTTCCTTATTTGCTGACAAAATAAGCCATAAATGAGAATTATATATGTGCACTAGTTTATTATACGTATTATATGTGAGCTTTGTGACCCTTGATTATTGAAGCTGCGTTGAGAGCTAAGAGTAATTGTTTGACAAGAGCTCAAGTCTTGAAGTATGAGAGCTCATGGAAGTCTGGTCTCGTAAAAATAAGCCATCACAAGTTGAACGGCTCCTATAGAAGAAAGTTCCAATTCATGCGAGTAGTACCATATCCCAAATTCACTATTGAAGGAATCCATGTATTCTAAAAACATCAAAGGAGACAACAGCCAAGTTGGTCTTATCAAAATCTTAATTGAGTAATCAGAGTGAATATGGAGGATAGCATAATAATTTCTTAATTATATATGGTGTTTGCCTAGGGATAGTGGGTGTGGGTGTGTGTTTGAATAATATTTATCTTCACTAAAATTTGAACCATATATAAAAAAGAAAAGTTATGCTCTTGTCTTTAAAAGAACTTTCATGAGTAAAATATCATAGATTCATCCTATTTTGCATAGGTAAGATAGTGTCTTTCAGAGAGGCATGGCCCTCATCGTTATTTTTCTTCATTATTGGGAGTCCGTGGTTAGCAACATTCATCAAGCACCAGTATAGTAAGGTTAAAAGCTATACATATATCAATGCACAGGAAAATTGTTAGGTAAAAACCTAGACCGCACTGGGAACTACATATGTTATCACCTTTAACCACTTGTGATTGATGTCCATGATAACAATGGTTAAATAAACCTAGCTTACCAAGGACTCAAAAGAAGCTTTGACAATTCACACCCGGGTTCAATGGTCCATGCATTAAAAACGACCATCTCTATCATTTTAAACCTATCAACTTGTTGTTAACATCATGTTTTTTTGTTGTCTTTAGTAAGCTGTCACACTTAATTATACCTTTGAAATCTTAGCCAAGTTCAATGGATCACATAAGTACTCACCACCTCTATCAATTTCAACCCGTCAACATGTTGTTAACATAAAGACTATGCAACTCAATTTCAAATTCCAAAACTACGTTTAACAGACTATCCTATTAAATTTTCAACCTGGGTTTTAGATTTCGCCAAAGAACCATAACTAGTTGGGTTACTCTCACAAGCTAAAAAACAAGGTAACAAAACTTCATGTATGTCCTATTTATTGAGCAAATGTCTAGAAGTTATGATCCCAGCATTCTGAGAGCCAAGACCAAGGGCATTAAAAAGTCTTTATGTAGGCTGTGGATTCGTCATTTTCATGGAAAGTTAGTTATCTAGTTCATAACTATCTAAAGAGTATCATGGCAACCCATAATGTGGTTTTTTGGGGTTTTTATACCTTCTCAAATTAAGGAGATACAAACTTCATTACTGTTATCTCAAAAAAGCAAGACAACGTACCTTTTATTAGATTAGTAAACTCATTTATAAATGTCTCTTAAAGAAGCACAACAAAGATTAATGAGATGATATTTATGCAGAGTTTCATACTTATTATGCCCTACTACAGCCTATAAAATGTTATAGAGCGGAACCATCATAACTTGCTCTGTTTCATCATTTACTAGGCTGCTTATACAAGTATACAGTGTCTACATCTATGCGTAGGTATACACCGTCTACTGCTATATTTTTATGATAGAGCATGTAGTTCACAGAGTTTGTCAATAGCTTTCTACTGTATGAGTCTATTCTTTGATCCATAGTGTCTTTACTTTATAGTCCTTAGCATGCGCTTTGCCATTTCACATTGGTTTCTACTTGTCAAATGTATGCATTGTTGTACCAAAACAAGCATCCTATATGTGTATTTCTATGTATCACTTATGATTGTGTCCCAAGGATTTCTGTATACATGCTCACACCTCTCAATATCTTCCTTATCAAGAATATTTCCTTATTTGCTGACAAAATAAGCCATAAATGAGAATTATATATGTGCACTAGTTTATTATACGTATTATATGTGAGCTTTGTGACCCTTGATTATTGAAGCTGCGTTGAGAGCTAAGAGTAATTGTTTGACAAGAGCTCAAGTCTTGAAGTATGAGAGCTCATGGAAGTCTGGTCTCGTAAAAATAAGCCATCACAAGTTGAACGGCTCCTATAGAAGAAAGTTCCAATTCATGCGAGTAGTACCATATCCCAAATTCACTATTGAAGGAATCCATGTATTCTAAAAACATCAAAGGAGACAACAGCCAAGTTGGTCTTATCAAAATCTTAATTGAGTAATCAGAGTGAATATGGAGGATAGCATAATAATTTCTTAATTATATATGGTGTTTGCCTAGGGATAGTGGGTGTGGGTGTGTGTTTGAATAATATTTATCTTCACTAAAATTTGAACCATATATAAAAAAGAAAAGTTATGCTCTTGTCTTTAAAAGAACTTTCATGAGTAAAATATCATAGATTCATCCTATTTTGCATAGGTAAGATAGTGTCTTTCAGAGAGGCATGGCCCTCATCGTTATTTTTCTTCATTATTGGGAGTCCGTGGTTAGCAACATTCATCAAGCACCAGTATAGTAAGGTTAAAAGCTATACATATATCAATGCACAGGAAAATTGTTAGGTAAAAACCTAGACCGCACTGGGAACTACATATGTTATCACCTTTAACCACTTGTGATTGATGTCCATGATAACAATGGTTAAATAAACCTAGCTTACCAAGGACTCAAAAGAAGCTTTGACAATTCACACCCGGGTTCAATGGTCCATGCATTAAAAACGACCATCTCTATCATTTTAAACCTATCAACTTGTTGTTAACATCATGTTTTTTTGTTGTCTTTAGTAAGCTGTCACACTTAATTATACCTTTGAAATCTTAGCCAAGTTCAATGGATCACATAAGTACTCACCACCTCTATCAATTTCAACCCGTCAACATGTTGTTAACATAAAGACTATGCAACTCAATTTCAAATTCCAAAACTACGTTTAACAGACTATCCTATTAAATTTTCAACCTGGGTTTTAGATTTCGCCAAAGAACCATAACTAGTTGGGTTACTCTCACAAGCTAAAAAACAAGGTAACAAAACTTCATGTATGTCCTATTTATTGAGCAAATGTCTAGAAGTTATGATCCCAGCATTCTGAGAGCCAAGACCAAGGGCATTAAAAAGTCTTTATGTAGGCTGTGGATTCGTCATTTTCATGGAAAGTTAGTTATCTAGTTCATAACTATCTAAAGAGTATCATGGCAACCCATAATGTGGTTTTTTGGGGTTTTTATACCTTCTCAAATTAAGGAGATACAAACTTCATTACTGTTATCTCAAAAAAGCAAGACAACGTACCTTTTATTAGATTAGTAAACTCATTTATAAATGTCTCTTAAAGAAGCACAACAAAGATTAATGAGATGATATTTATGCAGAGTTTCATACTTATTATGCCCTACTACAGCCTATAAAATGTTATAGAGCGGAACCATCATAACTTGCTCTGTTTCATCATTTACTAGGCTGCTTATACAAGTATACAGTGTCTACATCTATGCGTAGGTATACACCGTCTACTGCTATATTTTTATGATAGAGCATGTAGTTCACAGAGTTTGTCAATAGCTTTCTACTGTATGAGTCTATTCTTTGATCCATAGTGTCTTTACTTTATAGTCCTTAGCATGCGCTTTGCCATTTCACATTGGTTTCTACTTGTCAAATGTATGCATTGTTGTACCAAAACAAGCATCCTATATGTGTATTTCTATGTATCACTTATGATTGTGTCCCAAGGATTTCTGTATACATGCTCACACCTCTCAATATCTTCCTTATCAAGAATATTTCCTTATTTGCTGACAAAATAAGCCATAAATGAGAATTATATATGTGCACTAGTTTATTATACGTATTATATGTGAGCTTTGTGACCCTTGATTATTGAAGCTGCGTTGAGAGCTAAGAGTAATTGTTTGACAAGAGCTCAAGTCTTGAAGTATGAGAGCTCATGGAAGTCTGGTCTCGTAAAAATAAGCCATCACAAGTTGAACGGCTCCTATAGAAGAAAGTTCCAATTCATGCGAGTAGTACCATATCCCAAATTCACTATTGAAGGAATCCATGTATTCTAAAAACATCAAAGGAGACAACAGCCAAGTTGGTCTTATCAAAATCTTAATTGAGTAATCAGAGTGAATATGGAGGATAGCATAATAATTTCTTAATTATATATGGTGTTTGCCTAGGGATAGTGGGTGTGGGTGTGTGTTTGAATAATATTTATCTTCACTAAAATTTGAACCATATATAAAAAAGAAAAGTTATGCTCTTGTCTTTAAAAGAACTTTCATGAGTAAAATATCATAGATTCATCCTATTTTGCATAGGTAAGATAGTGTCTTTCAGAGAGGCATGGCCCTCATCGTTATTTTTCTTCATTATTGGGAGTCCGTGGTTAGCAACATTCATCAAGCACCAGTATAGTAAGGTTAAAAGCTATACATATATCAATGCACAGGAAAATTGTTAGGTAAAAACCTAGACCGCACTGGGAACTACATATGTTATCACCTTTAACCACTTGTGATTGATGTCCATGATAACAATGGTTAAATAAACCTAGCTTACCAAGGACTCAAAAGAAGCTTTGACAATTCACACCCGGGTTCAATGGTCCATGCATTAAAAACGACCATCTCTATCATTTTAAACCTATCAACTTGTTGTTAACATCATGTTTTTTTGTTGTCTTTAGTAAGCTGTCACACTTAATTATACCTTTGAAATCTTAGCCAAGTTCAATGGATCACATAAGTACTCACCACCTCTATCAATTTCAACCCGTCAACATGTTGTTAACATAAAGACTATGCAACTCAATTTCAAATTCCAAAACTACGTTTAACAGACTATCCTATTAAATTTTCAACCTGGGTTTTAGATTTCGCCAAAGAACCATAACTAGTTGGGTTACTCTCACAAGCTAAAAAACAAGGTAACAAAACTTCATGTATGTCCTATTTATTGAGCAAATGTCTAGAAGTTATGATCCCAGCATTCTGAGAGCCAAGACCAAGGGCATTAAAAAGTCTTTATGTAGGCTGTGGATTCGTCATTTTCATGGAAAGTTAGTTATCTAGTTCATAACTATCTAAAGAGTATCATGGCAACCCATAATGTGGTTTTTTGGGGTTTTTATACCTTCTCAAATTAAGGAGATACAAACTTCATTACTGTTATCTCAAAAAAGCAAGACAACGTACCTTTTATTAGATTAGTAAACTCATTTATAAATGTCTCTTAAAGAAGCACAACAAAGATTAATGAGATGATATTTATGCAGAGTTTCATACTTATTATGCCCTACTACAGCCTATAAAATGTTATAGAGCGGAACCATCATAACTTGCTCTGTTTCATCATTTACTAGGCTGCTTATACAAGTATACAGTGTCTACATCTATGCGTAGGTATACACCGTCTACTGCTATATTTTTATGATAGAGCATGTAGTTCACAGAGTTTGTCAATAGCTTTCTACTGTATGAGTCTATTCTTTGATCCATAGTGTCTTTACTTTATAGTCCTTAGCATGCGCTTTGCCATTTCACATTGGTTTCTACTTGTCAAATGTATGCATTGTTGTACCAAAACAAGCATCCTATATGTGTATTTCTATGTATCACTTATGATTGTGTCCCAAGGATTTCTGTATACATGCTCACACCTCTCAATATCTTCCTTATCAAGAATATTTCCTTATTTGCTGACAAAATAAGCCATAAATGAGAATTATATATGTGCACTAGTTTATTATACGTATTATATGTGAGCTTTGTGACCCTTGATTATTGAAGCTGCGTTGAGAGCTAAGAGTAATTGTTTGACAAGAGCTCAAGTCTTGAAGTATGAGAGCTCATGGAAGTCTGGTCTCGTAAAAATAAGCCATCACAAGTTGAACGGCTCCTATAGAAGAAAGTTCCAATTCATGCGAGTAGTACCATATCCCAAATTCACTATTGAAGGAATCCATGTATTCTAAAAACATCAAAGGAGACAACAGCCAAGTTGGTCTTATCAAAATCTTAATTGAGTAATCAGAGTGAATATGGAGGATAGCATAATAATTTCTTAATTATATATGGTGTTTGCCTAGGGATAGTGGGTGTGGGTGTGTGTTTGAATAATATTTATCTTCACTAAAATTTGAACCATATATAAAAAAGAAAAGTTATGCTCTTGTCTTTAAAAGAACTTTCATGAGTAAAATATCATAGATTCATCCTATTTTGCATAGGTAAGATAGTGTCTTTCAGAGAGGCATGGCCCTCATCGTTATTTTTCTTCATTATTGGGAGTCCGTGGTTAGCAACATTCATCAAGCACCAGTATAGTAAGGTTAAAAGCTATACATATATCAATGCACAGGAAAATTGTTAGGTAAAAACCTAGACCGCACTGGGAACTACATATGTTATCACCTTTAACCACTTGTGATTGATGTCCATGATAACAATGGTTAAATAAACCTAGCTTACCAAGGACTCAAAAGAAGCTTTGACAATTCACACCCGGGTTCAATGGTCCATGCATTAAAAACGACCATCTCTATCATTTTAAACCTATCAACTTGTTGTTAACATCATGTTTTTTTGTTGTCTTTAGTAAGCTGTCACACTTAATTATACCTTTGAAATCTTAGCCAAGTTCAATGGATCACATAAGTACTCACCACCTCTATCAATTTCAACCCGTCAACATGTTGTTAACATAAAGACTATGCAACTCAATTTCAAATTCCAAAACTACGTTTAACAGACTATCCTATTAAATTTTCAACCTGGGTTTTAGATTTCGCCAAAGAACCATAACTAGTTGGGTTACTCTCACAAGCTAAAAAACAAGGTAACAAAACTTCATGTATGTCCTATTTATTGAGCAAATGTCTAGAAGTTATGATCCCAGCATTCTGAGAGCCAAGACCAAGGGCATTAAAAAGTCTTTATGTAGGCTGTGGATTCGTCATTTTCATGGAAAGTTAGTTATCTAGTTCATAACTATCTAAAGAGTATCATGGCAACCCATAATGTGGTTTTTTGGGGTTTTTATACCTTCTCAAATTAAGGAGATACAAACTTCATTACTGTTATCTCAAAAAAGCAAGACAACGTACCTTTTATTAGATTAGTAAACTCATTTATAAATGTCTCTTAAAGAAGCACAACAAAGATTAATGAGATGATATTTATGCAGAGTTTCATACTTATTATGCCCTACTACAGCCTATAAAATGTTATAGAGCGGAACCATCATAACTTGCTCTGTTTCATCATTTACTAGGCTGCTTATACAAGTATACAGTGTCTACATCTATGCGTAGGTATACACCGTCTACTGCTATATTTTTATGATAGAGCATGTAGTTCACAGAGTTTGTCAATAGCTTTCTACTGTATGAGTCTATTCTTTGATCCATAGTGTCTTTACTTTATAGTCCTTAGCATGCGCTTTGCCATTTCACATTGGTTTCTACTTGTCAAATGTATGCATTGTTGTACCAAAACAAGCATCCTATATGTGTATTTCTATGTATCACTTATGATTGTGTCCCAAGGATTTCTGTATACATGCTCACACCTCTCAATATCTTCCTTATCAAGAATATTTCCTTATTTGCTGACAAAATAAGCCATAAATGAGAATTATATATGTGCACTAGTTTATTATACGTATTATATGTGAGCTTTGTGACCCTTGATTATTGAAGCTGCGTTGAGAGCTAAGAGTAATTGTTTGACAAGAGCTCAAGTCTTGAAGTATGAGAGCTCATGGAAGTCTGGTCTCGTAAAAATAAGCCATCACAAGTTGAACGGCTCCTATAGAAGAAAGTTCCAATTCATGCGAGTAGTACCATATCCCAAATTCACTATTGAAGGAATCCATGTATTCTAAAAACATCAAAGGAGACAACAGCCAAGTTGGTCTTATCAAAATCTTAATTGAGTAATCAGAGTGAATATGGAGGATAGCATAATAATTTCTTAATTATATATGGTGTTTGCCTAGGGATAGTGGGTGTGGGTGTGTGTTTGAATAATATTTATCTTCACTAAAATTTGAACCATATATAAAAAAGAAAAGTTATGCTCTTGTCTTTAAAAGAACTTTCATGAGTAAAATATCATAGATTCATCCTATTTTGCATAGGTAAGATAGTGTCTTTCAGAGAGGCATGGCCCTCATCGTTATTTTTCTTCATTATTGGGAGTCCGTGGTTAGCAACATTCATCAAGCACCAGTATAGTAAGGTTAAAAGCTATACATATATCAATGCACAGGAAAATTGTTAGGTAAAAACCTAGACCGCACTGGGAACTACATATGTTATCACCTTTAACCACTTGTGATTGATGTCCATGATAACAATGGTTAAATAAACCTAGCTTACCAAGGACTCAAAAGAAGCTTTGACAATTCACACCCGGGTTCAATGGTCCATGCATTAAAAACGACCATCTCTATCATTTTAAACCTATCAACTTGTTGTTAACATCATGTTTTTTTGTTGTCTTTAGTAAGCTGTCACACTTAATTATACCTTTGAAATCTTAGCCAAGTTCAATGGATCACATAAGTACTCACCACCTCTATCAATTTCAACCCGTCAACATGTTGTTAACATAAAGACTATGCAACTCAATTTCAAATTCCAAAACTACGTTTAACAGACTATCCTATTAAATTTTCAACCTGGGTTTTAGATTTCGCCAAAGAACCATAACTAGTTGGGTTACTCTCACAAGCTAAAAAACAAGGTAACAAAACTTCATGTATGTCCTATTTATTGAGCAAATGTCTAGAAGTTATGATCCCAGCATTCTGAGAGCCAAGACCAAGGGCATTAAAAAGTCTTTATGTAGGCTGTGGATTCGTCATTTTCATGGAAAGTTAGTTATCTAGTTCATAACTATCTAAAGAGTATCATGGCAACCCATAATGTGGTTTTTTGGGGTTTTTATACCTTCTCAAATTAAGGAGATACAAACTTCATTACTGTTATCTCAAAAAAGCAAGACAACGTACCTTTTATTAGATTAGTAAACTCATTTATAAATGTCTCTTAAAGAAGCACAACAAAGATTAATGAGATGATATTTATGCAGAGTTTCATACTTATTATGCCCTACTACAGCCTATAAAATGTTATAGAGCGGAACCATCATAACTTGCTCTGTTTCATCATTTACTAGGCTGCTTATACAAGTATACAGTGTCTACATCTATGCGTAGGTATACACCGTCTACTGCTATATTTTTATGATAGAGCATGTAGTTCACAGAGTTTGTCAATAGCTTTCTACTGTATGAGTCTATTCTTTGATCCATAGTGTCTTTACTTTATAGTCCTTAGCATGCGCTTTGCCATTTCACATTGGTTTCTACTTGTCAAATGTATGCATTGTTGTACCAAAACAAGCATCCTATATGTGTATTTCTATGTATCACTTATGATTGTGTCCCAAGGATTTCTGTATACATGCTCACACCTCTCAATATCTTCCTTATCAAGAATATTTCCTTATTTGCTGACAAAATAAGCCATAAATGAGAATTATATATGTGCACTAGTTTATTATACGTATTATATGTGAGCTTTGTGACCCTTGATTATTGAAGCTGCGTTGAGAGCTAAGAGTAATTGTTTGACAAGAGCTCAAGTCTTGAAGTATGAGAGCTCATGGAAGTCTGGTCTCGTAAAAATAAGCCATCACAAGTTGAACGGCTCCTATAGAAGAAAGTTCCAATTCATGCGAGTAGTACCATATCCCAAATTCACTATTGAAGGAATCCATGTATTCTAAAAACATCAAAGGAGACAACAGCCAAGTTGGTCTTATCAAAATCTTAATTGAGTAATCAGAGTGAATATGGAGGATAGCATAATAATTTCTTAATTATATATGGTGTTTGCCTAGGGATAGTGGGTGTGGGTGTGTGTTTGAATAATATTTATCTTCACTAAAATTTGAACCATATATAAAAAAGAAAAGTTATGCTCTTGTCTTTAAAAGAACTTTCATGAGTAAAATATCATAGATTCATCCTATTTTGCATAGGTAAGATAGTGTCTTTCAGAGAGGCATGGCCCTCATCGTTATTTTTCTTCATTATTGGGAGTCCGTGGTTAGCAACATTCATCAAGCACCAGTATAGTAAGGTTAAAAGCTATACATATATCAATGCACAGGAAAATTGTTAGGTAAAAACCTAGACCGCACTGGGAACTACATATGTTATCACCTTTAACCACTTGTGATTGATGTCCATGATAACAATGGTTAAATAAACCTAGCTTACCAAGGACTCAAAAGAAGCTTTGACAATTCACACCCGGGTTCAATGGTCCATGCATTAAAAACGACCATCTCTATCATTTTAAACCTATCAACTTGTTGTTAACATCATGTTTTTTTGTTGTCTTTAGTAAGCTGTCACACTTAATTATACCTTTGAAATCTTAGCCAAGTTCAATGGATCACATAAGTACTCACCACCTCTATCAATTTCAACCCGTCAACATGTTGTTAACATAAAGACTATGCAACTCAATTTCAAATTCCAAAACTACGTTTAACAGACTATCCTATTAAATTTTCAACCTGGGTTTTAGATTTCGCCAAAGAACCATAACTAGTTGGGTTACTCTCACAAGCTAAAAAACAAGGTAACAAAACTTCATGTATGTCCTATTTATTGAGCAAATGTCTAGAAGTTATGATCCCAGCATTCTGAGAGCCAAGACCAAGGGCATTAAAAAGTCTTTATGTAGGCTGTGGATTCGTCATTTTCATGGAAAGTTAGTTATCTAGTTCATAACTATCTAAAGAGTATCATGGCAACCCATAATGTGGTTTTTTGGGGTTTTTATACCTTCTCAAATTAAGGAGATACAAACTTCATTACTGTTATCTCAAAAAAGCAAGACAACGTACCTTTTATTAGATTAGTAAACTCATTTATAAATGTCTCTTAAAGAAGCACAACAAAGATTAATGAGATGATATTTATGCAGAGTTTCATACTTATTATGCCCTACTACAGCCTATAAAATGTTATAGAGCGGAACCATCATAACTTGCTCTGTTTCATCATTTACTAGGCTGCTTATACAAGTATACAGTGTCTACATCTATGCGTAGGTATACACCGTCTACTGCTATATTTTTATGATAGAGCATGTAGTTCACAGAGTTTGTCAATAGCTTTCTACTGTATGAGTCTATTCTTTGATCCATAGTGTCTTTACTTTATAGTCCTTAGCATGCGCTTTGCCATTTCACATTGGTTTCTACTTGTCAAATGTATGCATTGTTGTACCAAAACAAGCATCCTATATGTGTATTTCTATGTATCACTTATGATTGTGTCCCAAGGATTTCTGTATACATGCTCACACCTCTCAATATCTTCCTTATCAAGAATATTTCCTTATTTGCTGACAAAATAAGCCATAAATGAGAATTATATATGTGCACTAGTTTATTATACGTATTATATGTGAGCTTTGTGACCCTTGATTATTGAAGCTGCGTTGAGAGCTAAGAGTAATTGTTTGACAAGAGCTCAAGTCTTGAAGTATGAGAGCTCATGGAAGTCTGGTCTCGTAAAAATAAGCCATCACAAGTTGAACGGCTCCTATAGAAGAAAGTTCCAATTCATGCGAGTAGTACCATATCCCAAATTCACTATTGAAGGAATCCATGTATTCTAAAAACATCAAAGGAGACAACAGCCAAGTTGGTCTTATCAAAATCTTAATTGAGTAATCAGAGTGAATATGGAGGATAGCATAATAATTTCTTAATTATATATGGTGTTTGCCTAGGGATAGTGGGTGTGGGTGTGTGTTTGAATAATATTTATCTTCACTAAAATTTGAACCATATATAAAAAAGAAAAGTTATGCTCTTGTCTTTAAAAGAACTTTCATGAGTAAAATATCATAGATTCATCCTATTTTGCATAGGTAAGATAGTGTCTTTCAGAGAGGCATGGCCCTCATCGTTATTTTTCTTCATTATTGGGAGTCCGTGGTTAGCAACATTCATCAAGCACCAGTATAGTAAGGTTAAAAGCTATACATATATCAATGCACAGGAAAATTGTTAGGTAAAAACCTAGACCGCACTGGGAACTACATATGTTATCACCTTTAACCACTTGTGATTGATGTCCATGATAACAATGGTTAAATAAACCTAGCTTACCAAGGACTCAAAAGAAGCTTTGACAATTCACACCCGGGTTCAATGGTCCATGCATTAAAAACGACCATCTCTATCATTTTAAACCTATCAACTTGTTGTTAACATCATGTTTTTTTGTTGTCTTTAGTAAGCTGTCACACTTAATTATACCTTTGAAATCTTAGCCAAGTTCAATGGATCACATAAGTACTCACCACCTCTATCAATTTCAACCCGTCAACATGTTGTTAACATAAAGACTATGCAACTCAATTTCAAATTCCAAAACTACGTTTAACAGACTATCCTATTAAATTTTCAACCTGGGTTTTAGATTTCGCCAAAGAACCATAACTAGTTGGGTTACTCTCACAAGCTAAAAAACAAGGTAACAAAACTTCATGTATGTCCTATTTATTGAGCAAATGTCTAGAAGTTATGATCCCAGCATTCTGAGAGCCAAGACCAAGGGCATTAAAAAGTCTTTATGTAGGCTGTGGATTCGTCATTTTCATGGAAAGTTAGTTATCTAGTTCATAACTATCTAAAGAGTATCATGGCAACCCATAATGTGGTTTTTTGGGGTTTTTATACCTTCTCAAATTAAGGAGATACAAACTTCATTACTGTTATCTCAAAAAAGCAAGACAACGTACCTTTTATTAGATTAGTAAACTCATTTATAAATGTCTCTTAAAGAAGCACAACAAAGATTAATGAGATGATATTTATGCAGAGTTTCATACTTATTATGCCCTACTACAGCCTATAAAATGTTATAGAGCGGAACCATCATAACTTGCTCTGTTTCATCATTTACTAGGCTGCTTATACAAGTATACAGTGTCTACATCTATGCGTAGGTATACACCGTCTACTGCTATATTTTTATGATAGAGCATGTAGTTCACAGAGTTTGTCAATAGCTTTCTACTGTATGAGTCTATTCTTTGATCCATAGTGTCTTTACTTTATAGTCCTTAGCATGCGCTTTGCCATTTCACATTGGTTTCTACTTGTCAAATGTATGCATTGTTGTACCAAAACAAGCATCCTATATGTGTATTTCTATGTATCACTTATGATTGTGTCCCAAGGATTTCTGTATACATGCTCACACCTCTCAATATCTTCCTTATCAAGAATATTTCCTTATTTGCTGACAAAATAAGCCATAAATGAGAATTATATATGTGCACTAGTTTATTATACGTATTATATGTGAGCTTTGTGACCCTTGATTATTGAAGCTGCGTTGAGAGCTAAGAGTAATTGTTTGACAAGAGCTCAAGTCTTGAAGTATGAGAGCTCATGGAAGTCTGGTCTCGTAAAAATAAGCCATCACAAGTTGAACGGCTCCTATAGAAGAAAGTTCCAATTCATGCGAGTAGTACCATATCCCAAATTCACTATTGAAGGAATCCATGTATTCTAAAAACATCAAAGGAGACAACAGCCAAGTTGGTCTTATCAAAATCTTAATTGAGTAATCAGAGTGAATATGGAGGATAGCATAATAATTTCTTAATTATATATGGTGTTTGCCTAGGGATAGTGGGTGTGGGTGTGTGTTTGAATAATATTTATCTTCACTAAAATTTGAACCATATATAAAAAAGAAAAGTTATGCTCTTGTCTTTAAAAGAACTTTCATGAGTAAAATATCATAGATTCATCCTATTTTGCATAGGTAAGATAGTGTCTTTCAGAGAGGCATGGCCCTCATCGTTATTTTTCTTCATTATTGGGAGTCCGTGGTTAGCAACATTCATCAAGCACCAGTATAGTAAGGTTAAAAGCTATACATATATCAATGCACAGGAAAATTGTTAGGTAAAAACCTAGACCGCACTGGGAACTACATATGTTATCACCTTTAACCACTTGTGATTGATGTCCATGATAACAATGGTTAAATAAACCTAGCTTACCAAGGACTCAAAAGAAGCTTTGACAATTCACACCCGGGTTCAATGGTCCATGCATTAAAAACGACCATCTCTATCATTTTAAACCTATCAACTTGTTGTTAACATCATGTTTTTTTGTTGTCTTTAGTAAGCTGTCACACTTAATTATACCTTTGAAATCTTAGCCAAGTTCAATGGATCACATAAGTACTCACCACCTCTATCAATTTCAACCCGTCAACATGTTGTTAACATAAAGACTATGCAACTCAATTTCAAATTCCAAAACTACGTTTAACAGACTATCCTATTAAATTTTCAACCTGGGTTTTAGATTTCGCCAAAGAACCATAACTAGTTGGGTTACTCTCACAAGCTAAAAAACAAGGTAACAAAACTTCATGTATGTCCTATTTATTGAGCAAATGTCTAGAAGTTATGATCCCAGCATTCTGAGAGCCAAGACCAAGGGCATTAAAAAGTCTTTATGTAGGCTGTGGATTCGTCATTTTCATG